>NC_061112.1:23871915-23967256 GCF_002878395.1 Capsicum annuum | reverse complement strand
CCAACTCAAGGTCATAGGTGGGGTAATTTTTCTCATGGGGTTTCAACTGTCTAGAAGCATAAGCTATCACCTTACCCTTCTGCATCAATACACAACCCAACCTAACTCTCGAAGCATCATAGTACACCACAAAACCATCAACACCATCAGGCAAAGTCAAAACAGGGGTTGAAGTGAGTCGAGTCTTCAACTCCTGAAAACTCTTCTCACAAGATTCGGACCACAAGAGCTTCACTTTCTTTTGGGTCAACCAAGTCATAGGAGATGCTATAGAGGAGAAACCCTCAACAAAATGTCAGTAATATCCAGCTAAACCCAAGAAACTTTGGATATCAGTCGGAAAAATAGGTCTAGGCCAATTTCTAACATCTTCGGTCTTTTGGGGATCAACTCTAATACCCTCAGAAGAAATGATATGACCCAAAAAAGCAACTGACCTTAGCCAAAATTCACACTTACTGAACTTGGCAAACAACTTGTGATCTCTAAGGGTTTGCAAGACAGTTCGGACATGATCAGAATGTTCATCCTCACTACGAGAGTACACCAGTATATCATCGATGAACACTATGACAGACATATCCAGATATGGTCTGAACACTCGATTCATGAGGTCCATGAAAGATGCTGGGGCATTAGTTAACCCGAAAGACATAACAAGAAACTGAAAATGGCCATAACGAGTTCAGAAAGCAGTTTTTGGGATATCACAGTCCCTAACTTTGAGTTGATGATAGCCGGAACGAAGGTCTATCTTTGAGAAATAACTTGCATCTTGCAATTGGTCAAACAAATTGTCTATTCTCGGAAGGGGGTACTTATTTTTTACGGTGACTTTATTTAGTTGGTGGTAATCAATGCACATACGCAAAGAGCCATCTACCTTTCTTACAAACAACACAGGAGCACCCCAAGGAGAAACACTGGGCCTTTTGACAACCCTATCTAGTAGATCTTTGAGTTGCTCTTTCAACTCCTGAAGTTTTGCAGGGGCCATAAGGTAAAGAGGAATAGAAATGGGCTGAGTATCGGAAAGAAGATCAATCTCGAACTCTATCTCTCTATCAGGAGGTATCCCTGGGAGATCATCTGGAAAGACATCAGAAAACTCATTGACGACGTTAACAGACTGGAGAGTTGGAGTATCAAACTTAGTGTCTTTGACTCTAACCAAATGGTAAATACACCCCTTGGAAATAACCTTTCTAGCTTTGAGGTCAGAGATAAAATGACTCTTAGGTGACACAGAATTCCCAGACCACTCAAACATGGATGCACCCGGAAATTGAAACTTGACCACTAGGGTCCGACAATCAATAGAGGCATAAGAAGAATACAACCAGTCCATACCCAGAATCACATCAAAATCTACCATGTCTAACTCAATCAGATCAGCCAACAAGACTGTATGAAGAACGGTAACAGGACACTTTTTATACACTTCTGGGCAACAATCGAATCACCCACTAGGGTAGAAACTAGGATAGGCTCAGGAATAATCTCAGGACTCATTTCAAAATTCACAGCAATCAAAGGTGTAACATATTAGAAACTATATCCAGGATCCAACAAAGCGTACACATCAAACTGAAATATATGAAGCATACCAGTAATAACATCAGGAGAGTTCTCCTGTTCCTGGTGGGACAGTAAAGCATAGAATCTTGCTAGAAGAGGCGCCCTGAGCTGGGGTTGGGTGAGTCGCTGGAACTGGAGCACTAACAGTCTGATTTGGGTCTGAGGGCGATAGTCACGATTCCCTTGTCCATCCTGTGGACAATCTCTAACTCTGTGACCCATGTTACCACATCGGAAATAACCCCTCTTCTCACCCCAACACTCACCCGAATGAGCCCTACCACACTTAGGATATAGGGGATGATTTGGCTTACTGCCAGCACTGTACTAGGACCTGGATGCATATGACCTGGTACCTTGCTCCTGCCTACCTCTAGGCATGGGAGCACTAGCAGATGACGGTGCTGGCATAGATGAACAATCCTGATACTGAGAGCGACTCCCTCCTTGCGATCTAGTTTGACCCTGTCCGTGCTGCTTGGACTAGCTCTCTTATTCCTTCTTATTCTATCTCTCTTATTAATCTTGTCTACCTCAATCTATTGGGCATGCATCATCAGCCTAGAAAGATTTATCTCACTATTCAGCATAGCAGACCTACACTCTTTAACCATATGACTAGACACTCCAGTCATAAACTTACTCATACTAGCCCGATTAAAAGCCACTAAGTCAGGAGAATACTTGGCCAACTGATTGAACTTTAGATAGTACTCCCTAACAGTCATAGAGCCTTGTCGCAGATTCATAAACTCTTCCACCTTTGCCTTCCTCATCTCCAAAGGGAAAACTTATCCAGCAATGCAACCTGGAACTCTTGCAAAGTTGTAGGGACAGCTCCCTCACCTCTACCTTTCCTCCAAGCAACAACCCAGTCATAAGCAAGGTCTTTCAACCTATACGCAGCCAACTCCACACTATGTTCCTCAGATACATGCATTACCTTAGTAATCTTCTGCCCCTCTTATAAAAACAACTGTGGATCCTCATTAGACATGGACCTATAGAATTCCGGAGGATTCATCCACATGAAGTTACGGATCCTGGCAGCAGCTGAATCACCTCCCTTCTGCTGTGGAGCCGAGGCCGGGTTGGCCTGAACATTTGAAGTAATAGCTTGGGCCAATGCCTGAAAGGCTACCCGAAATTCAGCATGAGACACATTGTCATTTAATGGGTCAGCTGGTTGAGGTTGCTGACCATCATTATTTCTTCTCACTCGATGTGGAGGCATATTTCTGAAAGAGGAGAGCACGAATCAATAGCAGAGAGAGACACTTTAAGCACAATAGACTTCTGAAAGAAAGAATCACACTTTTTCCTAAAACGTCTTGTAGCCTCTTGTTCATAGATGTGGTGCGCTACACACCGATAATTAAGACTCTACTTAACGCGGCTTGTCAGACTTCCTAGGATACCTTAAAACCTTAGGCTCTGATACCAAGGTTGTAACACCCCAAAAAATGGGTCCTGGAGCATCACACGGTGCTTGAGGCTATGAGTAGCCCCAAGCTAACCCTTTGAGCCATTTTCATTCAGTTCAACACAAATCAATGGGCTTTCCATAAATAACCCTGAAATATCAACAGAGTAATCATCATCCAAGAATAATTTTTTTTAGAAAGATAACAAAATACGACTCATTAGTCAACTCCCAACATCTATACTAATCTGACAAGCCTCTAAGAGAATCAATAAAACCAGCGAGCCATTGAGACATGCCCTAACTGACTCATACTCAGTTATCAAATGTAAATAATTCCGTGAAACCAATATCAGACATCACGTCCTCAGAACATGAGGACTCACCACAACAGAGGATGTAGAACAGCATGCCCAAAGAATCACTGTCGAACCTGGAACTGAGCATATGAACCTACATTCAGAGAAAATACAGCCCATATCCGAAGATGTGGGTCAGTACCATGGAAAGGAATCGAGTATATGCAGGTGTATGCAGTTGTATAAACATTATCATCATAAATATTTATAAGAAATATGCAGGATGTATGAAAAACTCACATAGCCCGAAGAAAATCATCAAAATTATGAGTGGATGAAATAAGTACAATAACACATATGGGTCATCATATAATTTGTCAATCACTTTCAGTTCATCAAGAATATCAATTCTCATAATGTAAATATCATTTAAATCTTTTGAAAGAATAACTTTCATAATTCCACTTTCAAATCACTTCACCATTCACCATAGACACAAGGAAATACACACACTGGGAGATCCTATAACCAACATAAACCATGTGAGCTATATGGAGTCCAACGTACAAACTATGTTGGGGAGAGCCATCCTATCCTTGCCATCAGAGTAGGACTATCGATATCAAATCCACACAAACTAGTGATCACTATATAAATCAGCCTCAGGCTCACTCCTATAGGAGCATGTAGTTCTAGGGAAGTAAGGTCGCTTTATACCTCCCACTCGGTGCTAAAGATTTCTCTCGGACTTAGATCAGATCATTTCAAAGATGATCCACAATAAAACAATTTCAGTAATATATAAATATACATCGGGAGCTACATGCTTCCCATCTATCAAAATCAACCACGTTGTGGATTTCTTTCACACTCGAGTTCAAAATAACTCCATTAAGAACAAAAGGTCAAATCATTCAAAATATCTCAAATATTCAACATCAATGTGCTTATAACACACACTTTCTAAAAAAACACAATTTCCAATGGGGATCATGACCTAAATATCAAAATCATGATAAATATCATTCAAGATTCATGCTTTATATCTCCACACGTGTAAATTCATCTTTCAAAATCATAAACATCAACATTCATAATAATAATCATAAGATATGGGTTCATGCTTCAAATTCGTAAAAATCAAATAAAAATCATGCCTTTTTAAAGAAAATTACTTTTGGGCACAAGAACGAAAGAGAGTTCATGTTGAAAAATTCCACATACCTTGAATGATGAACTTTAGATCGATACTCATTTTTGAGATGTTAATCATTCCTTTGAATGATGGTTCTTAGAGTTCTTGAACTAGGAACTTAGAATCTTGAATAAATTTGCAGAATTAATGGTGAACTTTGGAGGTTCTTGAAGTTGGATGTAGGAGTATAGGGTTTTCTTTTTGAGGAAATTTGATAAAATATAACATATAATGCTTCTAATAGGCTTTAATATAGGGTTTGGATGGATTTTGGATGAGGAGGAATGACCAAAACGCCCCTAAAAATCAAATAATTCTCGAATCTGTCCTTTGGTGGATTGTTTTGGTAGTCTGAAGTAGATCAACCATAACGTTTTACTCTGATATCTAAATTAGATGAAACTAATTTTATTAGAAAGAAGACTCTCATATCTTTCCGTTGATATATAGTATCTCACCCAGATCATTGTGTACGAGGAGTTATGATCATTTAAAATTGACCCAAAAATTCACTTTTGATAGGCTGAAGTAGATCGACCATAACTTTTTGCTCCGATAGACAAATTGGATGAAACTAATTTCATTGGAAAGAGGACTCGCAGAGCTTTTTGTTGATATATAGTAGATCACCCAGATCATTATGTACAAGGATTTATGATCATTTAAAGTTGGTGCAAAAATACGCCAGGCCTCAGAACTTTTTCCTGCACGTTTTACTGTTCACTACTATTCGCGGTTCGATCGGAATGTTCATAACTCGTCGCTCGAGTGTCCGTTTTGGATTAACCACATATCGTTGGAAATCTTATTCGATAATCTACGCAATGGTGGGTCATAATCTAAGACATTCCACACGAAAAATTTATAATTCATTCTAGAAGATAGAACCCAACACACGCACAAAATTTCAGTGAAAAATTTCCCAGGGTATTACATAATTATTGTATACGTTTATTACCCATTCTATTTTATGCATTTTTTGGAGGGTGTAATGAAGCCAAAGTTATTTTGAGGAATCTTATAAAAATATGTATGTTATGTGGATGTAATTGGAGGATAAAATGATTAAAATAACACCCTTGATTAATAAACTATGGGCATACTGCCTGACTACTATTTTGTGAAGCTAAGTAGCCCAAGTGTGTTAGTTGGTTACTAATACTAGTTTTACTATATACTTTATTGTAGATAAGAAACCTTAAAGTCAGGATGTTAATTGGGTTAACATTTGAGTTGTATGATCTGGTATGTAAGGCTGCTCTCTAAAGCCCTCCCATAGTAGATGATACATAATGGAAACATATGATCTCCCATGTAGCTAACCAATTTCTTCACACTCTCTAATGTGTTAAAATACCTCACCACATGCTTATTATCAAGTCTATATTTTTACAATCACTAGCAAGTCTCAAGAGTTCTCCTTTAAGTCAAATAAGACCTGTATGTTATTTTCAGCTCCTAAACATTTCATTCATGTACAATCTGCCCCATAACTCTTTGACATTGCATTAAGTGTTTATTCATATGTCCCTTATTGATAGATTATTGTTTTAAGGTACCATAATGTTATGGACACCAAGGTAATAATCTCAAAGGCTAAATAAACTAAGCAACAAAAATCTATAAAATGGATGGCAGCTCAGGGGTATAAGCCTAGCATGGGCCGATCTCGATACCTTATATGTGGGTGGAAGCTCAGGGGAAAAATCCTAGCATGGATTGATCCCAATGTTCATATATAGGTGGCAACTCAAGGCATAAGCCTTGCATGGGTTGATCTCGATTTGTCTATTTACCACTGATCAGCTAGTCTTTTGTATTATATGGATTATAAAGATTATGAAGTAAGAAGGGCAAAAATAAATAAAAGAATGTAATGTACCTAGTCCCACAAGTATATATAAAGGTGGTCTACTAGCACTATTTACGCACTGTACTTGATTTTTAATAAGCTTTTGTATCATGTGTAGTACCTTCAGCCTTACATATTCAGTACATATTTTTGTGCTTACGTCCCTCACAGGGGACCTATATTTTATGCTACAGGAATAGGTACTTTAGCTCATATACCCCCTCAGTAGTTGCAGGGATATCCAATGAGTATTGGTGAGATCCAGTTTGATTGGGAGCTTTCTGAGTTTGTTTTATATATTTTGGTACTGTATAGTAGTTAGGAGTAAGGCGGGGGTTTGTACCAACCTTTACCAAGTTTCTATGTATCTTTTAGTGGCTTTGTATACCAATGTAAAGTTAAGAATGATAGCTTCTTATCTTTTAGATGTTATGGCCCCAATGGCCAATTTGGTATATATAGTTTTAGGCTTGTCATTTATTTCTCATCAGTGCATTATATCCATGTATGGAAAATCCTTTGGTTATTATAGTTACATGCATGATAATTACAATGTTATGGATTAGGTCTCTCGGTCTTTCACGGCCACGGGTGCCTGTCCACCCCAATAGGATTTGAGGCATTACAAATATCAAGACCAACTTGCTGTTGCACTAATACCAAATTTTGTTGACCCTTTTGGTGTTGTTGTTCCCCTTTTTCTTGCTTCTTTTACTAACATCTCCTCTTTTGACTGAGAGCAAAAGTAGATTAATTATTGAGACTATGAATAGAATAGTTCTGAATTTCTATAGAATAAACATCATAATCAACCCTTTGAGTATCAATATTCAAGTTCCTAATCCCTGAAGAATCTTGCACCTGTATAGGAGTAATAATCTGATATTCGGCTCTTTGACTAGTATCAAAACCCATACACTGAACCTAGTTACCAAAATAAAATTATGCAGAATTTTGATCATTAATATCAACCCTTTCTGCATCAAAATTAGCATTCATATCATTTTTCTGGACATAATTAGAATCTTGAACTTTATTATTCATTTCAGCACCTCAACATTTATCAATCAAGCTAGTTAGAACTTCTGTAGTAATATTTATTTCAGTTGCATGTTGTTTAGGTAAAGTGGTTGTAGGAGTATTGAAGTTTAGCCCTCCACCTTTGGACACCCCTTTCTGAAGTTAGTTGTAACATCCCAAGATCTGAACTCTAAAAAGTTCTCTTGGTTTTGTTCTCACTAATCAAGCTACGACTTAGTTGATGAGTCAAAAAGACTCCTCATGAGTCGTAGGGTACTAATCGTAGCCTGACCAGTAAGTTTGTCCATGGTTTCTGTTAAGTTCACGATTTGTCTTCACGAGTTGTATAGTGATGTCACAAGTTATAATGAGGGAATCATGACCAAACCATTATAATTACTCATACCTTCTTCCCATACCATAAGTCATGGTGATGACTCGTGACCAGTCCTCACGAGTTATGAGATGACTCATAGCCAGTAGTGTTATTTTTCTGCAGTTTAAATGGGGATACTTTAGACATTTCCCTTCTACTCTAAATATGACCCACGAACATAAAACACCTAAGGGTCCCTATCTTCATCACTTAGCCAACACAAATACTTCTCTAACAAATTCCCCAATAAAAAACAAGCTTAGGTTTTTTAGGGTTTGGTCATCTAAGGCTCAAATTATGGTGTCTCCTTCAAATTCTTGGTATTCCAAGCTTGTATATCTTCCCTAAAACTTGTCTTATGAAAAATATGTATTTAATTATAGTTTATGTGGATTTACTTGTTAGGTTTTGTATGATGGGTTGAAGGATTTGAATGACTACTACTTGGTTGGTTTTTCCATGGTTTTTGAAATTGTTATTCATGCTTTATCACATGGATTATGAACTAAATTTTTGTATGGGCATGGGAATTAGGACGATGGTCATGGATTCTCCCAAATTAATTAATTTTCATATTGGAATTAGTAATAACCTCAACCCACCTTATGAAATTGGCTTTAAAGCATGGATATATGCATATTAAAACTAATTTTTGAAACATTTCAATGCATAAAAGGATTAATGGAACATGTTTGATTTTAAATTAGACCTTGGGGGTTGTAGATTCCTCCAAGTTGATGGGTAATTGAAATGGCATAATGATATTAGCTTGTAAGCGTAATTAGTATGACGATACCATTGATAATACCTTAATGGATGATTCCTTGGTTAAATGGATGGGTCTATGTGTGAAGCTTCTAATTGGGATTAAAGGGGGTTTTGTAGCTCACTGTGAAGGTGGAGGTCCTCGAGAGACCAATAATGGAAACCACGTTTGCTGGCATGAGGGTGTTCTTAATGACCGTGTGCATGTGTGACACTTTATATATATATATATATATATATATATATATATATATATTTGTATCCATGAATGGTTTAGGGTCGTAGATTCCCTAGCCTTCCTTGATACCTCTGGTTCATTTGGCTAACACACACTGGGGCCCTTCCAATGAGGAGAGCCAGAACTATATAGCCCATGGGTATTTTTATGATAGACGGAGCTACACAATCTAGGCTAGTGATTTTAAATCTCATGATAAACTTTATTCCCTATCTCAACATCTTATACATGTATGTATAAATATATGTGAACATGTACAATGAGTCAAACTTGATTTTGAAATGGCATTATTTTATCCCTATCCTGAATTATATGCTAGTGCTCACCCTATTAACTATCCTAGAATGCTATATTGTTTCATAATGTAGGGTTCGAGGATGTCTCTTTTACCCATGTGTAGTATTAGATAGTTCTGGTTTGTCGGTTGGTGTGCATTGAAGTGGTGAGACTCCATCTTTTGAAAGGTCAAATATTTTATTATTTTCCTTATGAGTATTAAAATCCTATCAGTTTTTTTATTTGAACTCCTTTTTTTCCACGATTGGGGGTATGTCCCGACCTAGTTGATATGCGGGTTCTTTTAAAGGCTTTTGTGGACAGCTGTGGATTGGGATATTTGTTTGATATCTTAGAACCTTTGTCTTGGTTATTATCTTCCATATGTTTTATTGAATTATTTCCTCTATCAAACTATATCATGTTTAGATTTGATAGACTATAGGTGTGGTCTTCGGCCTATGGTGGGCTTGCGATACCCATTACATCTAGGAATAGGGTAGAGTATGACAAGCGTGGTATCGGAGCACTAGGTTTAGGGTCATTAAGGTGTCCACAAATCTATGTCAAGTAGAGTTTCTTTTACAGATTTGTAGCACTCCACATTTATAAGGGAGAGGCTACAAGGTATTTAGGAATGTTTTCCTTTCTTGTGTTCTATTTCTAGTGTCTTGAAAATTCCTCTAATCTCTGCCTTACTCGCATTTCAAATCATGCCTCCCAAAAGATTTGATGCTCGTAGAAATTCTGCTGGACCCTTTTTCTTACATGAGGACAATGCCAATGGAACTCGACCTGCTCATGGGGTGCAAACCTGGTCTAGGATCCCTACTTCTTATTGTACTGCCCTAATAGAGTTCCATCTATCCCAACTATTCTTTCTTTGGCCAGTGACACTCATGCTCAGTCACCTCAAAGAGAGATCTCCAATGCATAGTTTCACCACTCTATTCATCTATTAACTCAGTTGGTGACTTTTTAGTTAGGTCAGGGTGGTTCTGTTGCTCCTTATTCGGAGGTTATCGAGTTGGTCATTTAATGAGGTTGAATCCCCCAACCTTCACTATCTCTAAGGTTGAGGAGGATCCTCAATGATTTATTGATGAGATGGAGAAAATCTTTAGGGTGGTATATGCTTTTGATTCTTAGGGTGTGGAGTTTGCTGCATATCAGTTAAAGGATATGGCATATCAGTAGTATGAGGAGTGGGGAAGTCGAGGGGTGATGATGCTGGGTAGGCTTTATGGGAGGAGATCTCTAGTGCCTTCCTTGATTATTTCTTTACTTAGGAGTTTAGGGAAGCTAAGGCAGAGATGTTTGTAAATTTGAAGCAACATAGGATGAGTGTGAATGAGTATGCTTTGAAATTTCATCAGTTGTCTTGCTATGCTTTGGAGTTAGTGTCTAGTATGAGAGCCAAAATGAGGAAGTTTGCTTTTGGTTTGTCTCATGACTTGGTATTGGAATGTAAGGCCACAATATTGAACAATGATATGGATATCTATAAAGTTTATGGTTTATATGCAATAGGTAGAGGAGGTAAAAAAAAAATCAAAGATGGAAGAGAGGCAAAATTATAAGTTCAGGTATTCAGAGCAAAGTAGAGGTCAACAAGCTAGTTCAAGGGATGGTAGACAGTGAGGCAAGAAGAAGACTTGGGGAAATTTTGGTTTATATTCGTTGTCTATTGCTCCTTATCCTAAGCTGTCTGGTGATCATCGTTTTTAGGCTGACAGTAGATTTAAGGCATAGGGTGCCTAAATCAAGTTAGTGTAGCTCAGTCAGCCCCATTATATCCTCCCTATTGATTTTGTGGATAACTTCACCCTGGTCAGTATGATGAGAGGAGGAATTAGCGCTATAGTTATGGGCAGCCTGGTCATATGCAATGATATTTTTCAACAGCTAAGGTTGACACCGTAGCTAATAAGGTTCCGATTGCTACTTCTTCAACTCTTGCACCAAAGGGTTCTACTTCGGGTACTATCACTGGCCAGAATCATCTTTATTCTTTAGCTACTTGCCAGGAATTTGAGGCACTCCTGACATGGTTACTGGTATATTACAACTCTTCTCTCGTGTTGTCTATTGTTTTCTTAATCCAGGGTCTACCCTTTCTTATATGACCCCTTATATAGCTGTACATTTAGGTTTTCGTCTCAAGACAATTCCTGCTCCTTTCTCTGTGTCTACTCTGGTGGGTGATTTTATTATGGTTAGAAGGGTATATAGGGATTGTATGGTGTTCATCTTTTATAAGGAGACCTTAGTAGATTTGATAGAGTTGGACATGGTGGATTTTGATGTTATCTTAGGGATGGATTGGCTCTATTCGTGCTATGCTTCCTTAGATTGAATGACTCATAAAGTCAACTTCCAATTCCCTAATTAATGATAGTTGAATGGGAGGGAAATTCCTTAATACCTTAAGAGAGATTTATTTCCTATCTTAGAGCTAGTAAGTTGATCTCCAAGGGGAGTCTTTATCATTTGGTCTGGGTTAAAGATTCTAGCTCTGAGGGCCCTTCTTTGTAATTTATACATGTGGTTAATGAGTTCCCTGAAGTGTTTCCTGAGGATCTTCCTAGTATTTCTCCTGATAAGGAAATAGACGTTGGGATTGATCTTTTAATGGATACCCGTCGTATCTCTATTTCTCCATATAGAATGGCTCTGGCTAAGTTAAAGGAGATAAAGACGTAATTTAAAGATCTTTTTAATAAGGGTTTTATTAGTCCTAGTATCTCTCTGTGGGGTGCTCCCGTGCTTTTCATGTGTAAGAAAGATGGGTCTCTTCGAATGTGTATAGATTAATGATAGTTGCATAAGGTTACCATGAAGAATAAATACCCTCTACCTAGGGTTGATGATCTCTTTGACCAGCTTTAGGGTGCTAGATATTTTTTTAAGATGGATCTTTATTTGGGTTATCATCAATTAAAGATTAAGGAGATTGATATTCCTAAGACTGCTTTACGAACCCGATATGGTCACTATGATTTTTTGGTGATGTCATTTGGATTGAATAATGCTTTGGCTGCTTTCATAGATCTTATGAATTGAGTGTTCAGACAACTCTTAGACTTATTTGTTATTGTATTCATTAATGATATTTTGGTGTATTCCAAGAGTAAGGAGGATCATACCAATCACCTCCAAATTGTGTTGCAGACTCTTATGGATCATAAGTTGTATGCTAAATTCTCTAAGTATGAGTTTTGGCTGGATATTGTGACTTTTCTTAGGCATGTTGTTTCTAGTGAGGGGATCAAAGTAGATCCACAGCAAGTTGAGATGGTAAAAAGGTGGCCTAGACCCACAACTCCGACCAACATTTAGAGCTTCTTGGGCTTGGCTGGGTATCATAGGAGGTTTTTAGAGATCTTTTCATCAATTGTTTCTCCATTGATGAAGTTGACACAAAAAAGGTAAAATTCTTGTGGTCTGATGTGTGTGAGGGCAACTTTTAGAATTTAAAGGATAAGTTGGCTTCCACGCCAGTTCTAACCCTGCCTGACGGGTACTGATGGGTTCGTTGTTTATTGTGATGCATCCCGTCTGGGACTTGGTTGTGTTTTGATGCAACGTGGGAAGGTTATAGATTATGCTTTTATGAAACTTAAGGTTTATGAGAAGAATCACCTTACTCATGATTTGGAGCTGGTGGATACGATTTTTCCTTTGAAGATTTGGCATCATTATATGTATAGAGTGCATGTAGACATTTATTCAGATCATACGAGATTATAGTATATATTTACTCAGAAGAAGTTGAATCTTCGACAGAGGTAGTGGCTTGAGTTACTAAAGGACTATGATATGAGTCTTCACTATCATCTAGGTAAAGGTATAGTGGTTGTTGATGCTCTTAGCAGGTTGTCTATGGGGAACTTATATCATGTAGATGAAGAGAAAAGAGGACTGGTGAAGGAGATTCACTCGCTGACTAATTTGAGAGTTCGTCTATTAGACTCTAAGAAAGGAGGAAAATTCTGCAAAAAGTGGTTAAATCATTTCTTGGTGCTTAGGTAAAGGAGAAGTAAGCTTTAGATCCCATTTTTATGCAGATTAAGAGTAATGTGGGTCAGCAAAAAGTTATGGCCTTTGAGATTGGTGGTGTGGTATCCTGAGTTACCAAGGTTGGTTGTGTGTTCCTGATGTTGATAGGCTGTGAGAGAGGATTTTGACTGAGGCTCATGAGTCGAGGTACACACTTCATCCAGGTTTGACAAAGATGTATCGCAATTTAAGTGAGATTTATTAGTGGAACAATATGAAGAGGGATGTGGCTAACTTCATGGCTTAGTGTATGGTCTATCAGCAAGTAAAGGTTGAGCACTTGAGGCTTGGTGTAATGTCTCAATAGATAGATTTTTCTATGTGGAAGTAGGAGATGATCAATATGGATTTTGTTATGGGTTTTCCACGATCTCGCAATCAGTATGGTTTGATTTGCGTCATTGTGGATAGGATGACTAAGTTTGCTTATTTCTTTCCTGTGAGGACTACCTACACTAGAGAGGATTATGTTAAGTTATTCATTAAGGAGATATTTAAATTTCATGGAGCACTGATGTCCATCCTTTTGGACCAGGGTACATAATTTTCTTCTCACTTTTGGCTCTTGTTATAGAATGGTTTGGGGACTAAGGTGAACCTTAGCATTGCTTTCTATCCTCAAATGGATGGATAAATAGAGTAGACTATTTAGACTTTGAAGGATATGTTAAGGGCTTGTATTACTGATTTTGGAGGCAGATGGGTTGATCATTTGCCTTTCATTGATTTTGCATATAATAACAGTTGTCACTCTAATATTAGGATGACTCTTTTTGAGTCTCTTTATGGTTGGAGGTATAGGTCTACCATTAGGTGGTTTGAGGTTGGCAATACTAAGTTGTTTGGTCTTGATTTGGTTCTCCAAGCCATGGAAAAGGTAAATGTGATTAGGGAGGGACATAAGATGGCCCAATGTCGCCAAAAGTCCTATGCAGATGTGAGGCAAAGGGAGTTTGAGTTTGATGTAGGGAATTGGGTATTCTTGAAAGTTTCTCCTATGAAGGGAGTGATGAGGTTTAGGAAGAAGAGGAAACGTAGTCCCCATTATGTTGGTCTGTATTTAATTTTTAAGAGAGTAGGGAACGTTGCTTATGAATTGGAGCTGTCTGTGAGTTTGAGTTCTATTCACCCGAGTTTCCATATGTCGATGTTGAAGAAGTGCATGGGTGATCCCTCTTTGATTGTTCCTTTGTAAGGTGTTGTTATTTTGGATTCCTTGTCCTATAAGGAAATCCTGGTTAAGATTTTTGATAGGCAACTCTGGAGATTGAAGACTAAGTATATGGCTTTGGTAAAAGTCCTTTGGAGGAATCAAAAGGTAGAGAAAGTTACTTGGGAAGCCGAAGAAGACACAAAGTCCAAATATCCATTCTTGTTTCCCTGCATTGCATGACAATCCTTGAGGTATGATTCCCATTCTTTTCTTGTGGCCTTTTGAATTTATCTTTAGTTTTTGTGGTTACATTCTTACTTGTATCGTGCTAATGAGTATGTTGATTCCTCATTTGGGGATAAATAATCCTTGGAGGGGGAGGGGTAATGCAACACCCCAGGTTCTAAACTCTGAAAAATTCTCTTTTTGTTATGCTCACTGCTTAGCCTTTAGTTGACGAGTCGTGAATACTCCTCACGAGTCATAGGGTACTAATCGTAGCCTAACCAGTAAGTTTGTCCATGATTTCTGTTGAGGTCACAATTTGGACCTCACTAGTCATATGGTGAGGTTACGAGTCGTGATGAGGGACTCATGACCAAACCAGTATATTGGATAAAACCTTTTGCCCTTACCATGAGTTATGGTGACAACTCGTGATCAGTCCTCATGAGTCATGAGATGACTCATAGCCACTGGCGAAAGTTTTCCTATATTTTAATTTGGGGCACTTTGGACATTTCCCTCCTACTCTAAATATTACCCACAAACATAAAACACCTAAGTGTCCCTATTTTCATCATTTAGCCAACATACACTTCTCTTCTCTCTCAAATTCCCTAATTAAAAGCAAACTTAGGGTTTCTAGGGATTGGTCATCTAGGGCTCAATTTGTGATTTCTCCTTTAAATTCTTGGTATCCCAAGCATTTATATCTTCCCTAAAACTTGCCTTATGAAAAACATATGCTTAATTATGGTTTATATGGATTTACTTATTGGGTTTTGAATGATGGTTGAGGGTTTTGAATGACTACTACTTGGTTGGTTTTCTCATGGTTTTTGTTATATTTATTCATGCTTTATGTCATGGTTTATGAATTGAATTTGTGGATAATCATGGGAATTGGGATGGGGGTCATGGATTTCCCCACGTAAATGAATTTGGTATTGGAATTGGTAATAACTTTAAACCACCTTACGAAATTGGCTTTGAAGCATGGATATATGCATATTGAAACTAATTTTTGAAACCTTGCATTGCATAAAAGGGTTAATGGAACATATTTTGATTTTAAATTGGACCTTGGGGGTCGTGGATTTCCCTATGTTGATGGATAATTGAAATGACATAATGATATTAGCTTGCAAGCGTAATTGGTATGGCGATACCATTGATAATGCCTTAATGGATGATTCCTTGGTTAAATGGATGAGTTTTTGTGTAAAGGCTTTAATTAGGAATAAAGGGGGTTGTGTCACTTGTCGTGAAGGTAGAGGTCCCCGAGGGACCAATACTGGAAATCACGTTTACTGATATAGGGTTGGTCTTAATGATCGTGTGCATGTGTCACACTTTTTTTATATATATTTGTATCCATGAGTAGCGTAGGGTCATAGATTCCTTGGCCATCCTTGATACCTCCAGTTCGTACGACTAACATGCACTGGGGCCCTTTTGGTGAGGGAAGCCAGACCTATATAGCTCGTGGGTTTTTTTATGGCGGACAGAGATACATAGTCCTTGTTAATGATTTTAAATCTCATGCTAAACCTTGTTTCCTATCTGAACATCTTTTATATGTATGTACGCATGTATGTGAACATGTAAAATAAGTCGAACTTGATTTTGAAATGGCATTATTTTATCCTTATTACATGCCAGTTCTCACCCTGCTAATCGTCCTAATATGCTACATTGTTTCATAATGTAGGGTCTGCAGATACCTCTTTTGCCCACATGTAGCATTGTGTGGATTCTGGTTCGTCGGTTGGTCTACATTGAAGTGGTGAGCCTCCATCTTCCAAAAGGCCAAACATTTCATTGTTTTCTTTATGAGTATAGAAATCCTATTCTTTTTTTTTTTCATATTTTGGATTCTTTTTTTTCCACGATTGTGGGCATCTAGTTGATATTTGGGTTGTTTTAGAGGCGTTTGTGGACAACTATGGATTGGGATGTTTGTTTGAGATCCTAGAACCTTTGTATTGGTTATTTATCTTCCATATGTTTACTTGAATTTTTCTGCTATTATACTATATCATGTTTAGATTGGACAGACTCTAGGGGTGGTCTTCGGCCCACTATGGGCTTCAGATACCCATCACAGCCAGGCCCGGGATTAGGTCATGCCATTAGTAGTCTTCTCCTGACCATCATTCTTATGCCCATTAACTTCAATAGAAGTCCCAACAAAAATAATAAAATTATCTAGATGGTTTCATGGAACATTGAGTCAATATCTGAGCCTCTTTTTAGAATATTATCATCACTAGTGATTTGGGTCCCTTTTGGGACATTTTCTACATCCACAACCTTTTAATTAGCCCTCTTCTCAGCATCTATTTGCATATCTTTTGCTGCTGCATTTTTCAACTTTTTTCTTGTGTGATTATTTCCATTTTCCATGGAATTTTATGGCTTGGCATCACCATCTGTATGAACATTATCGTGGGGTTGGGGCTGTTGATTTTGGATTCTAGAATCAATATCACATTTTATGGGAAGTTTGCTATTACAATGAGAACTCATACCTGCCTGTTGATTGATTTAGTCCTGTTGGTCATTGCGTTGCTTGCAAAAGTTTTAAATGCTTTATTTTGCCAAATTGGAGTTTGTTAAGTTGATGATATCAATTCACTATCCCTTTCACTGTGTCAATTTTTTTATGTACTAGTTGCAACAACAGTACTCAAAACTTGATATCATCACCAATTATACCCTTCACTTTTGATCTTTGTTATGTTGAACAAGTTCTGTTTCACTGTCTCACTCCAGCCAAATGATTGCATACCCCGTGCCTTTACTAACACTCTCTCCCCCTCTACCCCTTAACGGCATACCCTTTGAGCTGTCCAAGCCTGCTCTTTGCTTCTAATTATTAGTATTTGTAAATGAAGAAGCCTGTTAATATAATTGTTTCTTTTCCTCTTTTAAAAACAGTTTATTCAAGTTGTTAAATCAGCATTGCTTGTTGTATAAATACTAATCAAAACTTGAATTTATGTTTCTCATATACCACGGTCCTACTATTATGATCTTTTATTGTATTAATCATCTTTAATTATCTCGCAGGCTATACAAAAAATGACAGAAAGACTAAATATGCATGCAGTCACTCTTGAAATATTAGACTAGATATGTAAAGTGCAAGTTGTAGATATATGTAGGCTAGGAGGAGAAGATAGAGAACAAAATATAAAATCTATGAACATGATGTTTCAAGATGAACATGTAATTTCCTATTATGAAAATCAAATCTACTACTTACATTCCTTACTTCTGCCTCTCATATTATTACCCATAAAATTACCTACAGGACAATCAAGTAAAAATAATTGTCTAGGTGATATGATGCTTCCCCTTATCAAGATATGTTCCAACTGTTTCACACGTATTTGATAATGGATACAATGCGCACAATAACCAACTTTAAGATATGAAAACCTTTACATATATTTGAATGAATTATTGATAAAAATACCATAGCGAATCCAATTGATAGAGATGACTCAGATAAAAATGAGTTGCTACTACCTAGAATGGTCAATGCTACATCATTTCAAGATATCAATAATCAAGCCACCCGAGATGCCAAAGAACAACTTAAGACTGCAAATACAGTATGATTATTTCACTCTTTGTGCCACTAAATATCCGCTTCAGCACGAGCTAACATGTATTTTCCCCTCAACAGATGCACTAGCAATAGTTTTTAACTGCTTTCCACCAAGATATGTTACAAACGTTCAAAAAAGACTACAAGAACTAATTGTTATTGACACCAAGTAAGTATATTAGCCAAATTTTCCACAATTCTTATTTCTTCACAATATAAAATATACAACATATTACTTATTTTGTTATACAAAGCTAACAAGCTTACACATTCACACTATGGAAAGAAAGCTCTTATCAAAGCCGAAGGCAAGAAACTCCTTACGCGGTTTCAACAACATCCGATCATATGTATCAGACATATTAGGTATCCAAATTCTATGGTAAGATAAATAGTACAATTTTGCAAACAACATCAACCACCCATCTTATACGTGGCAGCTACATAAAATTTTATTTTTATTGAATCAATCATTACTGTAATTAATTAATTTATATCAAATTCTATTTTCTTCACTAACTTCATTATTATTAGAATTAATGTAGGGATATTGTTGACAATCAAATTTAACACAATGATACAGATTGATCCACGTTATCCAGAATGCCTACAACTGCAATCATGGTATCAACTTACTATACTCTACTTCATATTGACTTCTACCTTATTATTATTATGCTAAATATCTTCAATACCAACTCAAATAGGGTTATGGAAAATAGTAAAATATTCAACTTCTTTGCTGCAAGAAGCACTTCCTAATCTGGATATTTGGTCTCTGCTCTAGTAGACGAAGAAATAGTATTAATCGCCATTATTCAGTCACAACAAGATGTTAGTATAATTTCTATTCACTTGATTTATAATTTGCAGTAAAATTTAGCCTTGTGATGCTTGCTATCACCTTTTCCGATAGGGCCTCGCCTTCACCATCGAAGCAAAAATAACCCTGCCAAATAGGCCCAAATGTTGTTATGTTTAACCCATCCAAACTATCCACAAGAAGTTAAAAATTCAGCAAAGAGAAAATTTCAATGTTTGAATTGTCTTCAATGAAATATGTTGGCTCCCAGGTACTTCTATCCTAATATTATACACACATTTAGCCACAATATCAGTAAGATATCTCTTTTTATCAACCAAAGTATTAGCACGTATTACTACAAGTGCCGATTTGATGTGAATCTTGAAGATAAAACAAGCTCAATAATTGGGAAAGTTAGTGGCAAAGAAGGAAAAAAATTATTATCTCTTACACCAGAACAAATCTACGAGCTTGGTTCAACTGGGGTAAAAAATTTAACCATTCAATAAACATATCAACTTAATTATTTAACAAATAGAAAAACTAAATGTATTTCTCCATAGAATGAGTCTCAGTTAACACAAAATGATCAAATCTAATTGACTCAAAATTTGTTCACGATTCAAGTGAAAGAAACACTTCCCCCCACCGATCGCAAAATCTCTAGAAAAATCTTTATTTTATCCTATATTAAAAAGGAGAAATCAGATCTCATCTTCCTGCATCGTCCACAACTCACACCAAAAAAGAAAGCAATAGGCAAAAATAAATTCAATTCTACTGAACAAACTGAAAAAAAAATAAACAACGTGACATGCTCAAGATGAAACAAAAAATGGAGTACCAACTCCAATGAAGATGAATTAAATATCGCCAATAAACTCCTTTCTTATTCTTTCTCTCAATACTTATAATACCTTCAATATAATTACTATAATATTTTCCATCTATCTATATTGCACCCTCTTTCATTCTTGATAAATATATTTGTAGGTTCATCAACTTTCTTTTTGCAATCAGTTTTGGATTTTGTGGGACAAAGGTAATAAATATGGATAATTTTTCATTTTCCCCGATCCATGATTATGCAAGTCTCTTTTAAGGAATTTCTTCCATCAACAATCTATAATTAAATAATTCTCTATAAATTAGTCTGTAACATGAATTAATACCTTATTCCTTCATATATGCATTTTTTTGGTGACCCCTTTTTGCTGCTTTCTGCTAAATTTTACTCTATGCATATCATGTTCTGGTAATAGTCACACTGATGAAACAAGATAATCAAAATTACACCTTCTCACTATTCTTTACCATTCCTTCTTCTATAATTATTAACTATTATTTTCCTTGAGCCAATGTTGCATTTATTTCTGCATTTTTGGCTCAAACCTGCATTCACGTTTTTAGCATAAATTTTACCCAAATTTTATGTTTTACCTACATTCATCATCTTTATTTTCCTCTATCTATTTAGCTAAGTTCTCCTTTTTTGTCAACTATGTAGTACTGATAAAGCAAATTCTATTATTTCTGGATAGCTCCAACTCTTATCCCAAGCTCATGTCATATTATTTTAAACAAGAAATGCATAGTTGACTTACTTTTATCTTTGATATTTTTGGATCATAATATACATGTATGAAGTAAGAAGATCCATATATGCAATTTGTCCACTTTGTTTTTTAGGGATTCATTTTATTAACTTCGCTTTCTTTTGTGTAACCTTGTAAACTATTCTACATCTCTTCATTCTTCTTGCTCTTTGTGTGTTGTGTTTTTGTTCTTCCCTCAACTTTCTTTTTTGGTATACTTTAATTTTAAATTTTTTTGATTATTTTGCTTTTTGAGCAATCCTTTAGTACTACATTCATTTAGGATTTGCAGCTTTAGAGTCCTCACCTTAGTAAAGCACCACTGTACTATTGAAAATACATCTCACTAATAATAAGTTTAGGTTCATCTACATATTTAGTTTGTTATAGACTATTCCCTGTCTTTTCATTCTTATTGCTCTCTGTGTGTTAAGTTTCTGTTCTTACCTCTACTTTCATTTTTGGTCGACTTTTATTTTATATTTTTTGATTATCTTGCTCAATCTTGTACTTGGTATATACTTTGATATCTCTTAAACAAATTACTAATTTGAGCAATCCTGTAGTACTATGTTCGTCTAGGATTTGCTGCTTTAGAGTTCTCGCCTTAGTAAAGTACCACTGGACTATTGAAAATACATTTCAATAATAATAAGTGTAGGTTTATCTACATATAAGTTTATTGTACCTTGATTCATTGTTTTGTATATGAAAATTTCTGAAGGTTAATTAAGTATCTTTTGCAATCACTTTTTGAACTCCTACATTCTGACAAAAGTTGCACCAATGAAACAAGGTAAGCAAAATTATAACTTTCCTTTATTCTTTACCACTGCTTCTTTCAAGTTGATAATTTTTGTATTAGAAAAGGTGAAATATTTATACTACTGTTACTTGATTTATCATTCTCATAGGTATTACTAGCTATAACGTTGTAATGTTTTAGCTATATTAATCATGTTTTGCTTCTGTTTCTAAATTATATTCAATGAGGCAATGAAGAATTGAAAAACTATCTTCTACAGAGATGAATCAACCATGTATCCATTAAGCTCTAAATACCTGTATTTTCACTTGGTTGATCAAATAGGTTTGAGAGAAGTGGATTATATAACTCTCTTCTTCACATGCTATTGGTGTATATCGGTGTTATTACAAACTTGTTTATGCATGATGTATAGAAATGCATTTATGGATTGTCTTTTCTACTTTACAAATCTTTCTTTACCTTGCATTTCTACAATGAAATTCTCTTGTATTTTTTATCCTATTGTTTGTCCTTCAGCTTGCTTGCACCTTTAATTTTCTTTTTTCATATTTTATGTTTTCTTTAATCTTGAATAATGATAAAGTTTGGTTACTTCATTGATTATATCTTGAGAATTAATCCTATTTTTATCCTTTCTTGCATATTTGGATGACTACCTTTTAGAATTCTACACATAGTTGCATTGGATTGCCTTTGATTTTTATAAAGAGGGAACATTTAGTCCATATTGCTTTCACATAAGTTAACTTGGCCAATAATTTCTAATTATGCATGGATTAAACCATCATATCTCTTTTCTTTTTCCTGTTACTCTCTTAGATTGTAAATTTTCTTCAATAAGGTGATGAAGAATCCAAACCCTATCTTCTTTGGAAGATGAATCAGACATATCCATTGCACTAGAAAAAAATAGTATCTTCACTTGGTTGGTCAATGAGGCTGTGAGAAGTAGAGAAGAAAGTTTCATTGTTAGTATTTCTTTTCTATCTCATAAGCCTAATCGATGCTTACAACCATGCCAGTTTCTCTGAGAAGCGCTTTGGCTTTGTCTGAGGAAGGCCAAATCTGAGCCTACTCCAAAACCAACAACAACAACAACAAAAACAACAAAAGGACCATTAATGGATATTACACCAAGATGAGTGTCCTTTATTGCTAAAATCTGTGATTCTACTACTTACTTGGTCTGCACTATCAGATTTTCTTTGCCGAAGAATGTCAAGAATTATGTTTCTATCTTCGGGTATAATTTTTTATTATTTTTCTCTTTACAAAATGCAAAATTTGAAGTTCCTATCAAGTTGTTCTTTAGTCAATGTGCCATTATACTAATTTTATGTTTTTGGCATTTAATTTACTTATCAATGTCCCTTCTTATGTGTTCTTCTTTCAAGGCATCAATCTACTGCTAAACTACAGCCATAGACCAAAAATTTATGCAAGAAATCTCTTTATACCATTAGTAAAGCAAAAAGTTCTTTCCTATTATGAAGGAATGATCTTCTTACTACAACTTTAGTACTTAAAATCTTACTATCATCACTAATTACAACTGTTGAAACTGGAAGCCTGACCAAATTGCTAGCTTACCACTTACTTCATTGGTCCAGGTACATTATTCACTGAAAAATATAGTAACTAGATTAGTTTATGCATTTGTATAGAAAATACTTATGTACATTTATATACAAAATAAAAATATAATTGGAAATGGTGGAGCCTAATTTGGTTGAATGGTAGATATGGCATAAGGTAATAAACTTGCAAGCTCTAATTTTGGTATGACGATACCAATGGTTAATACCTAATTAAGACTCCTTGGTAAATGGTTGAAAATGTGTAAATAATTTAATATGGAATTAAAGGGGATTGAGTAGAAAAGCCATGGAAGGTAGAGGTCTCAGGGGGACCGACATTGGAAACTCACGTTTGCCGATGTGATGATGGTCTCGGTGATCGTGTGCATGATGACACACTTTATATTTTTGGGATATACTATTCATCTCAAGTTATTTTCTCTAATATACGGCTAACACGCATTTGGGACCTTTCAACAGGGGGAGATGAACCCATATAGCCCATGGGTGATTTTAGGACGGCCAAGCTACACAACCCAGGTTAAGATTTTCAATGCATGCTAAACCTTGTTCCCTATCCCAACATGGTATATATGTATATATGTGATTGCATATGGTTGTTTGATTTGGTTTTGAATGATTGCATTATCTTATATTTATCTCTAAGTTACATGCTAGTGTTTACCCCGCTAACCATCTTCGAGCACCATATCCTCTCGCGATGTAGGAACTGGCTATATTACTATTCCTCCTGCTCAATGACTAGGATTTAGGGACAGCTTTTGAGCTAGATTGAAGTGGTGAGCTTCCATCCTCTGGAAGGCTCCATTCATGCTATGGACTTCTTTTCATTATTGTTATTCCTTTGGTTATGGTTTTGGCTATGGTCGGGGGCATGTCTTGACCAAATGTTCTTTGATTCTAGTTAGAGGCTTTATCGGACTACTATGGGCATGAGCAGTGTCGGAATTAGTGTTAGAATTGGTATTGGTATTGACATTGGGATTGGTATTGGTATTGGTTAGACATGTGGCTATGGTTGTTTGGCTATGGTTATAGACTTATTTTATTGTATTTAATATATTGTATTATCTTGTTATATATTTGAAATTCATTCGACATGGGGTGTAGGATGGTTACGGCAGGGTATTGGGGGTGGTCTCCAGTCCTGGTTAGACTTGAGATACCTGAAACGACTAGGACCCAGTTCAGGTCATGTCAGAATGCCTCACTAATCTGGAATCATGATCAAAGGGTTCTATTCATTTTCCTCACTGCATGTTACTTCACAGACTGCTAGAGTTTTGGTTCAAACAATAGGAAGAGAGGGAGACCACTAAATTAGTTGGCTCAGATCTAGCTGCTATGGAATTGTGGCTTCCCAATATTTTTTTCATACCTTATCATTCAAAAATATTGTTTGAAGTGGAGTCACTCTGAAGTTGATCAAACATAATTGTTAAAATATTGTTTTATAAACCAGCTCATGTGCATCTGCATAGTCTTAAGAGTGTGTTATAGTGTCTCAAGGTCAAACGAGTTAAATATTTAATTGAATATCCACTTGAGAAGGTTACTAGCTTGACTAAGAATTAACAAATATTTAATGATCTTTGTACTATGAAAATACTGCCATATATTTTGCTGATTCTACTTGGTTACTTTTGCATTATATCTATTTTTTATGCCATTGAATCTTATCCAGTTACTTATAATTACAAATGTTGAATATGCGATGTAGGCTGGTGCCATGGGAGACTTAGTATTGCAACAACTCTCTCTCTCTTTCTCTGGTATGTATAAAGAGATCACTCACTTCAGCTACTCTCTGCTGTAAGTGGAATGGATTTTCATAGACCCTCTATTTGGTTGCTTGGCAAATGACTGTCTGCCTCCTATCTCAAGTATTGCTTAATTTATCATTATTAATACTTTTATTTTCCTAGTTAATGCGCAGATGTGACTTTGGTACCAACAACTATATGAATTCACATTTTAGGCTTTGACACTTTTTGGATCAACAAATGTTATGTCTATGTAATACTTTTAGAATCTGCACAATGTAATCTTTGTTCCACATAATATGAAGCATAACATTGTATCATGTAACTATTCTATGATATGACTTACTACTTCACTTACTTTTACTGCTTTCTTTACCATTAAAATCTCGCTCGTGCATCGCATGAGCTCGGGTCATCTAGTATAGTCTATAAGAGAAAGTGTAACATTTAGATGTATAGTGGCACAACACTTATACAGAGTAATTTAGTTATAACTCAGTTTAGAGGAGAAGTCCATAGACTTACATCATCAACTTTTAAGCTCAGTTGGAGATGATAGAATGAATTCTTGATTAGATCTTGAGATTCATACAATACAGAGTATCAAAAAGAACCATGATGAAACAATGACCATTCTTATATCAACATATTCCTTATACTTCAGATAAGATAACACTCTACTCAGGTCTTGCTTATTAGTGTTATGCCTTAAACCCCGGTTCATGCACTCCATGCAAATTTAACTCCATGCTCAGTTTCTAGAGTAAGAAGCAAGAACTTCAAATAATGATCCTAATTCTATTCTATGATTCTAGAAATCCAAGTCTTCTACTATACAACTCCTGGTATATAAACTTATACTTTCTAATATGCTCAATCTTATGAACTCATGATATGCCCTTAATAGATAGTTAAATCATGCTACATTGTGCATATGCTTATATTAGATGTCTTGAATAGTTCATGCTTATGATTTCTTTGCTCTAAGCTCTACGTATGTCCACCTACGATGGTAATGGATGATTATGTCATGTCTATGCTTAGAATGAATCTCTATCCATTCTTTATATGTTTTAAATAATAAGTATTCGCTCCTATTATACCTTACATCATAGGCCTCATTTTGAATATCCATCTTATGATAAGTAATAGTCAAGAGCAGATAATATTCCTCATATTCCTAATGCTCGTCCTTTACATAATAATGCTCAGTTCATGACCTATTAATACAAGGAAAAGATAGGCCTTTATTTGTATTCCAAATGGTTTCTACTCATCCCCTTTTCCTCTATATTCCCACCAATGATGTATTAAGTGGTGATGAAAGCAAATAAGTAATGATTAAGATGAGAGAAAGTAGATTTTTTTGTGACAATTGTGACGTGCTTATTCCATCTAAGGTTCTAAGCATGGAGAAGTGAGATAATAGTGGTTTAGATGGTAGAAAGTAGATTTTTTGTTACAATTGTGATGTGCTTATTCCATCTAAGGTTCTAATAATGAAGAAGGAGTGAGATGACGATTTCTTGTGTAATAGTTAGATAGTGGATTTATGATGTGACTCTTGGTAGAAATTTTGGAAGTTGCTGATTGTAGGAATGCTCAAGAATATTCTTAGATAGGTTTAGTTACCAAAATTTTTTAAAGTGAATCTAGAATTTGCTTGAATGTCATTATTGATAAACTCGTTGATGTTTGCATTATGTGACTAATGGCCTCTTGATCAAAGCTCGAGATTAGTTGATTTACATGATAAGAAGAATTATTATTCTTGTGATAACTCTTGATACAAAAGAGACTTTGTTAAGTTTTAGAACAAGCCTAAGAGCATATCACTGATCAAAATGAATGTTCCTAAGGGAAATAGAATAAAATATCCTATAATTCATACTAGCATGATCTCCTTAGATGTAGCACTTTTTATCTTTGAATTGGGATCTAACATGGTAAGCACATGTAGTAAGACTCAACTTTAGTATCTCTATGTGAACATGTGAGAATTGTAATTTGTAAATGATAAAATGTGGTATTCAAGTGGGGAGACTTAGTTGAGAAGTTGTGTTGTTCCAATTTCGCATATAATGATGGCACCTGCTATAACCCACTAGTAGGTAAGCCATTCCATCGTCAGGACCTATGATAATAGACTATCAAAAGAAATGAAGGGAAATAGTGGAATAAATATAATAAAAGGGCTAATATATATAAAGCAACCCCAAGACCTGGTGAAGTTAATACAAGAGCCTATAATACAATAGGAGCATAAAGTGAAACACAGAGTGAATACAAATATAGGTTGTCTCTAAATACAATATTAGATTAGCCCAATCCATAAGAGGGAGAGTAGTAATACTCTAAATGCTAGGAGGTCACCCTAAATCTCCGATCCATAGCTGCTCTACACAATGCACACAACAACAATGAGAACTCATATGCTGTAGATATGTAGTATAAGTACCAAAGACGTGGTACTCAGTAGACATCGACCAATTGAGCTCTAAAGATAATGCAAACATAAAAAACATGTAAAGCAGGAATATAAGCTACAAGAAACTATTCAAGAAGATAAACGTAATATAGCTAGTGAGGCAATAAGGATAAACTATCTTATCATAATAGTAACTATGGTCTAAAGTGCAATACCATATATCACCAACCAATATACCAATGAAGAATGAAAGAATGATACATAGTAATATACAAGGCCAAAAAATACATATACAATATGAATGAACAAGGAAAAAAAGGGATATACAGTAAGAACACACACACACATGTATCTAAGTATATTTGACTAAGTCAAAGGTAACAACCTAACTTCTCTAGAGAATTCTAACCAAGTAAGAAAGATAATACTAGCATGATCAGGACCTATAGTCAAAATGTCTAGCCACGAATACACTGACCATAATGCAATTTACTATAACAAAGTATGCTCAGATTCATATCAACAACCTCAGGTACCAATCTATAATCAACTTGCCACGAACTAACAAAGATAACAACAATAAAGCAACTAGATAGTCCATACAAACAATACTTAACTAGGTCCTCATAAACCCATAAGGTTCAATTAACACTCAGCAAACAACAATCATAGCCTATACCTATGCAACCCTTATAAGGATGATAGATGTAAGTACAAAAAAAATACTGGTGATAGGAAATGCATATGAATGAATGAATACAAAGTAAATCCATAGTACCATATCTGATCTAAGAGTCATAATGTACTAAGTGTATACATCTCCTCCAGCTTACCAGCTCGTAAAGGTAGGACCTACAATGACCTTTCTTCTTAAAAAATGTGGCTCATAGACAAAGAGGACCCTAGGAGATTCAAGAATATTTGTCTATACCACCTGGTTCCGATCTAGGATTTCTAATCATCATCATTATAAATCTACTTCATCTAGTATTGGAGAGATGTATTCATAATAAATGCACAAACTCGAACCTTGGCTAAAAGAGTAAGTCTGTAAATCCATTAATCAAGATTAATTTCATGACTAGATTAGTATAATGGCATTGAAATGGTTGGAATCTCACTAGACCAAAGTAAATAATAGTGATCAAAGATTGGCTAAACCATGGACCGAAATCAATCTCCATCAAATTTACATAATATTAATTTAGTTCTAAAAGCTCATAAATCATTAAGTAAGGTGGTATGATTCCCTTTATTAAAGAATAAAAGTGAAATACAAGAATAAATCCATTTTTAGATAATAATAGTGAAATAATAGTTTTGGTTGGAATCGTACCACTAAGTGAGACTTAATCTGCCATAATGTATGCATGCCATCACCAGTATCCAGACAATACAATTATATTATCTAGGTGTCTATAGACTAAAGCCATGTCCTTTATAAGGATAGATTACTCACCTAGAGTCCAATTGGTATCATAGACACAGATTCTTTAGTCATGCAAAAGCTTTTAAGAAAGGAATGGGATATCCCATGGAACATAGCAGAAAAAATCAATCGAATATGGCAACTACTTTCAGCTAAGCAAGTACAGACACAACATATATTTAGAGAAGGTAATCAATTAGCAGACTATCTGGCTAACTTAGCATTGGAACAAAGGAAATTCAAATATACATCTTTCCATCAGTTACCAAGTGCAGGCACGAAGATTCTAGATAGTGATAAACAATAATGTCCCTATTTAAGGTTAGCACCATGAAAAAGGTAAAACGATTGGAATGGATAAAGTAAGTTAATTCACATGCATTACATTTACAACCTGAGAAGGTAAAAAAAGTGAAATTGCTACTTAGCCTAACTACACCAACCAACAAAAATGGAATCAGCAATTGGGGGGGGGGGGGGTCACAAGGTTAGATCTTAACTGCAAACGTCTGAGACGTTTGTTACTATCCAATTACATGTGGGTTCGAGTATCTCATAATCTCCATCCCATCCATAACTATAGATCAAGAATGATAAGGTTAAGAAATAAGGCAGTCAGCAAGATCAACAAGCTCAATAATGGAGTCATCTTACTTGGAAAAAAGAACAAGCCTCAATAGACTAGACCCATCATTTTAGCACTAAAAACCACAACGTTCACCCTTACACTGGAGAACTCAGCTGAGAATATAGAAAGGAGAGCATCAAATAAGGGACAAAGCATAAGTTTAAGCAATAGACATCAAAAGGGAAGAAGTTTCTTACTCTTGCAAGCTGGAATAAGATTCAATCCAACACAACCAGGGAACGGAAAAAAGTGGAGCTTAACTCTTAGCTCATTTTTGGAAACCCTACTCATTATTTATGTTATTTTTTTAGGCCGGTTCAACTAGTGGGATGGTCCGATTTTCTTATTTTGTTAGTTTCTTTTGTTGTTAGATTATTGGATGGGTTGGTCCATATTTATGTGGAATTTAATTTGATTGATGAATAAAATTACAAATTAAACCAAAAAAGTATCATAGCCATATCCTCGGGCCTAATAATATATAAATAGCATAAATAGTAAAACTATAATTCTGAAAAACTATGGTCCAGTTCACTAAGTGAAATAATAAACCTTATACAACTATGATCACATGCTTATAATTTAGGGTGATTGGATTCTATAGCCATAACAAGCATCTCATCCTAAGGGTTGGGTCACCCTTCTATCCCCACACTTCTTAATTAGGCAAATTTATGATGTACTAGTTATAATCACATCCGGTAATCCCATTCTAACATGCAATCTACACGTACACCTCTCGTAAAGTAAATTAGATCAAAGTCTACCTCGATGCTGAAATCATAAGTCTTGAATTATTTATGAGCATTCACCTTTACTCCACGACCCTAAAATACCACCATAATATTAAAATAATTACCTATATGTCATTAGGAGTAAATCGAGACCAATATTGCTATATAAAAGGTAGAGTCAGAATTTGGGTCAAGAATGATCCTGCTGGGCCCGCAAATGGAACCCAAAATTAAATCCATCACGTAGACTCTCAAGGGACAAGAAATGTTCTCAAAAGTTAAGCTCAAATGGAGCATAAATAAGGGCCCAAATTAGCTCCTAAAGTCAAATGATTTTAAGACCTAATTTATAAGAATTTATAATGAAAAAAGATGAAACTTGATGGGCAAAATAATGGGAAATAACTAAGGAGTGTTGGGTTAACTTACCTTAGCTTCAATAGATGATTTCCCATACTTTCTCATGTCACATGATTTCAAAATGGTGGAAAGGAGTTAAGAAATGAGGGACAAAATAAGTGAAGAAGGGGATTTAATCCCGTACAGATGTTACTAAAGCAACCCAATGATCACTTAAGAGATCACCACTTAAGAGATCAAATGATGACTTAAGAAATCCCTCATAAATATCCAGTCTTTGCTTAAGTGATCGAGTGCTTCTTAAGCGACCTCCACTTATGAAATAAGGCCATCGCTTAAGCGATCATAAACAGAAAAGGCTGGCTAGAAAGTAACCCACTGGTCGATTAAGCAACCACCACTTAAGCGGTCAAAGGTCCGCTCAAGCGGTTGCACCAACTGATGCCATGCACCTGATTTTTCTAAGTCTAATTGGACTCTGATCGAGTGCTCGAGATTCATTCAAAATCCCATGCACACAAACTAACTTGCTACCATACCAGATTTAATATTTCAGTCTTAATAGAACCATCGAAACTTTCATTCGTGACTATTTTGACTAAATGTAGGGTGCACACCTATAATTCTATTTTTCATAAAATTCACCTAATAGACCAAAACGAGTCCGGAAGCCTTTGGAATTGAACCAATGGCCCCCCTAGCCCAAAATCAATGTTCAAAAGTTGATGGAACTATCGAAATTCCCATCTGAGGTTGTTTATTAGGAGTCTTGGTCCGAGACCAATTCCTTAAAAAGAAAGATCTAAAATTGGGAATGAGCCTAAAACCCAAATGAACTGCTTGATAATCAAACCAACTATTCTAGTAAGTCACAAATGACCTGTAGCTATTGTGGAAAGGCTCAAAATGCCGAAAATACATGTAAATTGAGGAAATAACCTACAAGGTCATTACATACGTGTTGCTAATCCTAGAATACACGTATATATTAGAATTAGTCAAACACCTCACTATACAAGGCATCATACTCATAAAGTGGAAAACTAGTCCCCCCACCAATTTGTACAAATAGACTTAATAAGTTACTCCGATCAAAGTCTCATCCTTGTAAAGGAAGAGCCATAAATTGAATTTAATAGTCTCAACTCAAGAGAAAGCTCAAAAAACTCCTTGCTTGTTTCAAAAAGAAAACTACATTTTTCATTTTTTCAAAATCATTAAAATGCTTGCTAATGACGTTTGAGAAAATTTTTCAAACTTTTGCTGACTCCAACTTGAATCTAGACTCAAAATATTAGGTATTAGGTATTCATCTAAGAATGTCACCTCATCATCTATCACGGCTGAAATACCACTCGGTTTGACAAAGAAAATAGACCAAAGTAAAGATAAGAAATAAAAGTAAAAGAAAACAAAATTTGCTCTGTGGGAAAGAACCTAGTTTTGAAGAAAACCCTTGAAGTTTATTAGGCACGTATTTACAAAAGAATAAAAGAACAATGCACAAAATGTTTAAAGGCATCACCCAAAACATAAATCAACACCAAGAAAAGCACAATTGGGTATCGAATCATAATCAAGAGCATATAATAATATTGAGGAGGGCAATATCCGATATTATCACCAATATACCTAACAAGGGCCAAATCCACATAAATGTCAACATAAATAAATAAGCTCTATGAGGGTGAAATCTAAATCACTATCAAATGATAAATAAAGTATATTAATACAATCTATCAGATCAAATAAGTATAGACCATCAAATATAAAATAAGAATGTTCCATCCCTATTAAATAGCATTACATTGTCCCAATGCAGAAGTAAAGAGAGAGAAAAGGAGGGTAAAAACTACTTGTGGTGTACTAAGTGCTTAGGTCCACATCCGTAGATAGTGGTACAATAACTCTAGGAGCCTCGTCAGACTGGGCTCCTATAACTGGTGTAAAAAACAAAAGGCACTTAATCAGCAGGTTAGGATCTAAAGCTAGCCCCAACCATCTTAGCATGCTCATTATCTTCAGATTGTTTCTTTTCAATATTAGCCTATTGGGCTTAGGTGAGCCCCTTACTAAAGTCAATTCTAACCTCATCAACCATATGCGAATGTCCACCAAAATCAGCAAAAGAAAGTACTGATCCAGAGGTATAGCAATCTCTGCCTTATCAAGAGCGAATAAGGGTTGTAGGGTGTGAAACTATGCACATAGTCTATAAAGATCAGCCCTCAATGACATGATGTCACCAAAATTACACCTCATAATAAAGTGTAAAGCGATCATTGAACAAATATAGAATCCAACTCGATTGGGGTTGATCTCACAAGAAATAAGCCAAAATTCTATCAAGAGTTTGCTGATGTAATTGAGAATTATATAAATAAAAGAGTTTTTTTGTAAACATAAGTTGTAATAGTATTAGATTCTAGTTACTTGAATTATGATCGATATGAGACGCATATTAAGATTGTATTCCCTATGAGTTATAACTCCATAGGCTATTCGTGCTTAGTAGACTATCTCGATGTCTTGCAAGAAAAATCTAATAAGATATGTATCACCTAAACATCTCTCAACCTTGGTTTGGATGAATTTTACTCATCTTTTCTCATACTTAGAGCTTCACATTACTAATCCTTATTTTGTGATATCAGGTTAACAATCTCGGTTGAGGCTCAAATTAATTAGCTAAAGGTCGGTTGCTTCAAATTACTGTTGTTATTTATTTTTTCCAATATCTACTTTTTTATCGATAAATTTTAGAATACATGCGAGTTATTGACATTTTCAATCGTAAAAAAAGTAATCAAATCGAAGGAAATATTACTACATGCAAGAACACCGATCTAGATTGACTTCTTCATTAATTCATCATAGTTCCCACAACCCTAGTTATGAGGTTTAGATACTCATGATCATAAGCACACAAGATATTCCATAATTGAAAGCATAATTTTATACTTACAAGAATAGAAGAAAAATTGAACTCTAAAATTGATTAAAAACCTTAAGAAAAACCAATATCAATGATTCCAAGAGCAATAATGTATCTTAGAACCTCAAAATAATGTATAAGTTCATAACCCTAAATAAGAGATCAAATAAAAGTATTTATTTAGGTACAATGACTTAATCCTTCTTGGCACTACACTACTCTTGCCTCCACTTTCTTATTTTCTTTTCCTTTTCTTCCTTTTTCTTTATTTTATTTCCTTTTTGAAATTTGTGTTTGGTTTATTTTTAGATCAACTTTTCCTTTATTTATTTATTTTCATCTTTTCATTTGCTTATGCCACACTCAAATATTTTTCCCTTTTTTTCTAAACTTTCTTCGTCATACCCGCATTCAGTTAGCACCCATATAATAACCCTAATTTAGAACATTTGCCTGAGTGAGATACACAGTGTCTAATGAGGGACTAGGGCCAAAATAGGTTCATTGTATTTTAAATGGGAAGGTGAATGGGTTAATGAAAATTGGTCACTTTAAGGCTTAAATTTTGGGATCAAAGGATACTTTCTTCATTTGGTTGATTCTTTAGGCTAACGTTGACTAATTCAAATAAGACCTACGATCATTTCCTAACCTTCTATCCTATAGCTTATAACAAGACAAATTGGATAAGGTCTAGATGGCACAACACACAACGAGTAGGTAACATAGCTTTCTCACTCAAGGCTTTGTCTAAATTGCTTCCTATTCAATTCATGTTAGATTAGCCAGGATATACTATTATAATTTCTAATACCATGTCTAGATACTACATTGGTTACAACCTAATACATTCAAACACTACATCATAAATAAGATTTTTGAAGGGGTATTATTTTAAAATTAAAGATAAAACAGGTAAGCATGCTTATTTAAATTAGACTGCACCAAGTTCTTTTAAATTACTCTAAGTAAAACAAACAAAAAAAAACAAAATAATAAAAAGTAAGGACATCTAAATATGTCGGTAACTATGATAGTACAGTCAAGGTAAAAGAAACACGTTAACAAAAATCCTCAATTGTGGTATACCCCCACCCTTGAGTCTAAGATGATGCATTGTCCTTAGAGTATATATATGAAAAAACTAAAACATGGGAGTGAAGACATATTTATGGTGTACAAGGAACTGAATCATAAATACTCCTCAATTAGGGCCTCAGATTGAGCGCTATTTTCAGTAATAGTGGCCCAAGCGGTGGCCGAGGTGCTCAAATTAACATGGTCACTGGTTGTGTCCAGTGCACTTACTGGTGGAGTAATCTTGGGGGTCAATATTGAACCCCCACTCATATTAGCAGCAGTTGCAGCCATAGTATCACCCATTTGGGAGCTACCAACCCTCGGTACTATCTCATGAATCTCACTCAACTGGTCTTGTGACATCTATGGCTTGTAGTAATGACTTTTCTCATCTCTTATCTCTCACATCTCATTTTTCTCTTTTTAATTGCTCTTTCATCACCTTCTTCAAAAACTTTACCTTTCGTACCTCAAATGTTAGGCAATCCTCAATTGGATCTGGCCTTGTGGCTATATCCTCTATGGCAGCCCGTAATACAGCCAACTTCTCATGGATCCCTTCAAGATTCTTGATCGCTCAAAGCTATCAAACCTCATTTTCATACCACATATGTCATCCTTAATCTTCTTATTCACCAATTATTGCACTCCTTCAACAATATTTGTCACTTTTTTCTCGTGGGTGACTAAGCATTTTAGTGCATCACTCAAAAGATCTTGAGAGACAAAAACATATCCACCATCAGATGAGAGTGGTGTAGATGGTCTCAAGGTAGGTGGAGTTGGTGTTGTGGTGACTTAGAATTTGTGGAACCCATAACATCCATAAAAACCTATAGCTCGGGTCGTGCAATTTCAACCTGTGTGTCCCCAAGGTCTGTAAAACCTAAAGTATCAATATCCCTATGTATTCTAAATTAAAATTCTCCATGAAGTAATATTGCACTCACCTTGGCTTTGAAATTTGGTTAGCTTGATCTCGAATCGATCCCAAAATTAGTGGTCCAATGGACCGTCACAAAGTTAACCACATTTAGTAACATAGGTTCCCTATCATCTAAGCATATCTCATCAACAGACATGGGAAGGCTAAACTTGTGCCGGTGCTAAAACCCTATCATGAATATCCCAAGCAATAATCTTAGCTATGCCAATATCATAGGCCTCTATAATACCTTCTACCAGTGCAACATTGTTGGGGCTCAGAAGGATGTCTCCAGTTATCAAACTCAATCAGTGGCAAACTAGTGTCCACCAAGATTTTGCTGTACAGTTAAGACAACCCTTAGTAATCTATGATGACGACCCCATAACCCATGGTGCATTCTCTTGTGCAGGTACATACAATCTACCTTAGATGTATTAGTCTATCTTCCATCCCAATTTTCTTAGTTTTAACCATTTTTATATCTTTAATTTGGTGATCAATTTTTGAAGTGTTGGTGGGAAGCTCAAACATAACACCATGCAAGAATTGGGAGATTGTCTGTCTTGAGACTCAGCTGAATTCCTCAAATCATTAATGAATGCAATGGTTCACCACCCTTCCATGCAAAACCTTGAAGATGTATCTGCATTAGCTACATCTAGTAGGTAGCATAAAGCTTCCAAAGTAGGGACAAAATATACCTGCTGGAGTCATTCATTAGAAATGATACTTTTTGAATAAGGCCTCAAACTCTAGCATCTTCAATATGCCTCCAATAAAATTTTTTGGCTCCAGATAGAATATTGTCTTTTGTTTTCCTATTTTGGGATAATGGTATAGTATTGCTCATATAACTCTTGCATACCTGGGTACCCCCATCAATTAACAACTAGCATAGGGGCAGCCTCAGTTTGTAACCCAGGCTGGTCTTGAGAAGAAAGCGGGATCTCAACTAGGGCACTATCACTTATAGCTTTTTGCTCGTTACCCTCAGCTTATTTGGAACTAGATTCTAATTCTTGATATCCAGATTTGTGGCCAAATACACCATTATCTCTACTTTTTGAGGCACTTTTCTCCCTCTTTTCTTTATTATCCAAGAAAGACCTAAACTTTTTTCCCTCTTTAAACTGGGGAGAAAAATATGTGGTGATTATCTTACAATATTTATTTGGGTCTTAGACTTCCAGTATTGAGGTAAGCTACTTCATTAATCAATCAATCCTAATATGGGGTATTCCTCAATGGATCCACTAGACTCATGTTCTTCGTTAGATGGATTGCCTCTCTGTTGATAAGTGGCCTGAGCCTATTTCATGGGAGTTTTCCTGGCCCCCTTAGTGGTATCATTCTTTGGTTCCATCATGCCTATGATGGAAATATAATTATTTACACTAGAAAGAGTAAGGAAAAAAAAACAAAAACTAAAAATTAAAAGTGCATTACATCCCTATGAATTAGGGTACGACTTGTAGTCATACGTCTATGAGTCGCTGTTATAGTCGTAGGGTGTGAGGGTGCGCTGGGAAACTTTTACTGGTGACCCTATGAGTCGTTAGGTCACTAGAAAACTTGTAGGGTAAACCATCATAGAAGTCCCTGCTAGCAGGTGTACTCACTATGGGTTCACCCTTTGATTTATTAAGTGACATGATGATTTGTTAGGTAACTTGTAGGTGACCAGTAAATAAATATTAAATTTTTAACTTATTCTCAATCACTATGAGTCAAGAGATGAGTTGTAAGGTATGATGAAGACTCGTAGGGTCACTCATAGAGACACTAGTAAATGAATATTGATGACCACCCATGTTGCTAGTCACTACGAGTCATAAGATGACTTATCACGTATGTCAAAAATTCATAGAATATCTCGTAGTAACTATCAAAATGGGTTATCAAATTGTCTTTGCTTAATCATACTATTTCCTGAGGGTACTCAGGCTTCCCCTTAGGCAGTTAACATATAACTGATGTGTGAGTAGATGCTAACACATTTGAGGCTTTTAATTGAGAATAATTGCAAAGTCTTAAGCAACTTTTGTTGTTTTTGATTGTTTTATCTTTGATTTTGTAGTGGAAGTTAAGATGCAATAGAACCAGCAATAATGGAAGTAAAAAAGTTGAATTTTAAGCAAAATAAGAATGGAAGTATAGTTGATGACTTTTCTAATAAGTTGTCAACTCCCTGATAAGTTATCAGACTCAGTGTCAGCCTTAGACAGAGAATAAGATTCAGCTGGAAGAAGTGACGACAACCTGTGATAGGCCGTCAAAGTTGTGATAAGCCATCAGGCTCGTCGTCAGGCTTGGGAAGTGCTTGAGAAATTAAAGTGAAGATGTCACGACATCTGTGATAAGTCGTCAGGTGTCTAATAAGCTATCAAGAATGTCGTCACACATAAGCAGAAGGCAAAAATTTAAAGCATTCCTGACAACATGTTCTGATAAGCTATCAGAACTCTAATAAGCCATCAGACATGTCATCACCTAAAACAAAAATTCTAAACTTTTAATTTTGGATTTTTCTTAAGTTACAGATATAAATAACAGCTTCTAGGGTTTCATTGGGGAGAATGAACCTATCGGGGGGTAGAAAACTTATTCCAAGGGAGTTCACCTCTCTTTGGGGGCTCTGAACTTAGAATTTAATTTTCAACTCTTTGCTTTGATTATGGGAATTTTCTCTTAAACTTGGAAGAAAATCAACTTCATACTTCATCTTTTGTAAGTTTAATTACTTTGAATGATGAATATAATTGTTGTTATCTCTTTCTTTCTCATGTGGAACTAAAACCCACAACTAGGGTTATGGGATCTATGGTTATTCCTCCATGGATTTAATATTTGGTTAGGGTTTGAGTGATTGTGGGAACATCTTGATAATTCTTTTATATTAATTATTTTCTATTGGTTGCACTTACTGTTGATTTGCTTGAGATAAGAAATCAACCCTAGTAAGAAGTGCATTATCAACGAGGATTTGGGAAGGTTAAGTTCTCATCTAACGATTAATGCTGTAACAAGATTGATCAACTCAAGATAAAATAAGTATGAATAGAATGCTCTCCTAAGTTCAAGAGAATTAGGGAGTTCAACATCTAGGTAGGTTGAGAAACACTTAGATGGACTGTCAAAACTGATAATTTGGTGTTTCCCATAAGTCACGAGAATCCAATACTACAACTGTTATTCAATAGAGGATTACTAATCATAGTGATCACAACTCTAGTTTCTCTATATCATTGATTTGAAATATTGCAGTTTCAGATTTGAGTTCTAAGGTGAATTGAAGTGTTAATAACTTTTGTTCAATTATTAAAAACCTCCCATTTTGTCTTTTTGTGCCGGTTGTTTGAATTTAACTTGTAGCTTTAGTTTCAAATGAGTTTAATAGCCACTCATATTATTCCCTGTGAATTCGACCCCGACTCTAAAGTTTGGTAAATATATTGACGACGACTGCCTTGCACTAAATTGATATATAAGTTGAGCGTTATCAAAAATGGCGCCGTTGTCGGGTAACAATTTGGCGTATTGAGTTGGTTTTGAATTTTAGCCTACTTACTTGAATTCAAACTTGTAAACATTTGTTTTTAGTTTTCTTTTATTTGTTGTATTAGGTAGATTTTTATTTTAGTTTACTTATTACTATGGCATCATGGAATGAACATGAGCATGGTGGTTGGAAATCTTATCTTGATGATCCATGTCCATATTGTGATGGACCTTACTTTTGTCTAGATTGTAGATATGCTCCCCAGAGAGAGATGTGTGCACCATCACCATCCTACAGGGAGTGTGATTGTTCTTTATGTGGTGATGAAGATGGAAATTAGAGTGATTGCCCAAATGCCCCCTCCCCCTATTGCGCTAACCTAAATTCTAGTTCTTTTTATGAGTTTGATAGGTCTTATGGTCAAGAAAATAAAGAACAAAGCACCGGGAAGAGTGGCATTGAAGCTATGTTTCAACGAATGTTGTATCTCCAGAAAGAAACGTATGATATCATATATGATATGTGTCAAGACATGAAGCCAATCATTCATGAGGATATGGATATAGAGGTCAATCATTCAAAGCATTCTTCTATATTATATTTAGATGATATCTTTTCTGTGGAATCATTTAAAACAATGAAAGAGTGTAAAGATGAGGAGCATAAACCCTATATTGATGTTGAGTTTGATGTTGAGCAACCCTCAGTGATTTCCCAACCAACCTAACCAACTATGAGAGATGATGCCAAGATTGAGGACATGGTGCTAGAGGCAAAAGAAGAAACAAAGAAAATCTCTAATAAAGACTCTAGCCTAATTCGAAGTGAAGATGTCGAGAAGGTAAATAAAAGTGAGTGTGTAGTAGATAGTGTAAATTTTGAAGTAGGATTGATTGGGCCTCATTCAAAGCACTTTTATACATTATGTTTAGATGATATCTTGTCTGTGGAATCATTTAAAATAGTAGAAAAGTGTGAAGATGAGGAACAAGAATCCTATATTCTTGATTTTAAATTAGACAAGCAACATAAAAACACACCTCACTTTAAGGCCAGGTGGTTTACCATGCTCAATCCATTACTCGACTTCTTAATTTTTGTACCACCCCCTACGAGTGAGGCAAAAAGATAGACTCTAAGTTGGGGGTGAAATTTATATCCTCAAGGTGGAGAAAAAAATTGAGTTGGGTCGTGCCGTGACACTAAATTAGGCGCTTCTTGGGAGGCAACCCAAGGTATTTTGTTGTTTGTATTCATATTATGTGATTGACATCAGATCTTCGCACCCATGGTGCCACAGACATGTTTCTAACTCTCTTGTTTTGGTTTGACGCATTGGGGACATTGCATGATTTTAAGTTGAGGGTGGGGCTACTTATGGGTGTTGATATTCTCTTGGGGTTTTTGTTGCTGTGCCTTTTCCCTCCGGAGTCTTGTTTTTAGTAGAGCCGGAATGTTTAGGTGTATTGTGATTTGTTGTAAAATATTGTAGTTTACTAGGAGAAATACAAGTACCTTAGGCAGTTAACATGTTTTTGTTGATTTTGAACACCTCTCCATTGGTCAATTTTATAACTGTGTGATATGCATTTATGTGTGACCACTGTGCATCTTGTTATGGCTTTAGTACTAGTGACATGATAACCATTACTAAATAATTGCATGAACCGAATGGGTAGTAGCTTGTGATGTACCTTTGTGCCATGTGTGTGTGAGATACTACCTAGTTCCCATTGTTTGTTAAATCCAGAACTTACCCGGTTGGTCTTGCCTTGATTGTAGGGTAGCGGCTAGGAAAGGATCATAGGTTGTTGTTGATATTAGTCCACTTTTAGCCTAAATGGCCTTCTGTGTGTAAATAATATCCTTTGATCCTGATTTTGAGCCTGAATGGCTATTTTTTTTATTATACTTATCACCTTCCTATTTGTATCACAATGAACCTGTTTTAGCCCTGGTCCTCCTTGGACATTATGCACTTTGACTTAGGTAAATAACCTAAGTTAAGGGTGGCTACCATAGGGGTGCGTGATGTAAAATGAGTATAAAGAAAATTAGAATAAAAGAAAAGAATAAAAAGCTGGGTATGATGGAAAAAAAATAAGAAAAGAAAAGTTGTGAAAAAAAAGAAATGATTGTCAAAAAAACCGCACCCATCCTGAATATGTGTGATCAATAAAAGAGAAAAATAGAAAAAGGTTAATAAGTGAGACCCTAGAAAATAGTGTAGTGCCAAGGAGGGTTAGTCATTTTAAATATCATTGAGTATCATACCAGCCCTTATCCTACGTTACAAGTCGAAGAAAAAGACCTATACTCATCCTAGCTTACATGTATGAAAACCTTGGTAATGAAAATAAGGGCAAGCTTATGGTATTTGGCATATATTGGCTGGAAGTTCTTTCTGTGAGTGAGTGTCTCTTGACCGTCCCCGCATTGACATGCTTGAGTTTAGACATGAGTGAGGAGGGAGTTTTTTGTAGTGAGGGCACACTGGTTACGTTGTTAGTTGCTAACTTGTTTGGATAGTGTAAGCTTGATACATACATGGTTGTTGTTGCTGAATTGATGCCATATCTTGATTCTTGTGTGTCCCATTGTTGTTCTTCAGTAGCATACACAGTTGATTTAGAATTAATTGACCTTGGAGAAGGTAAAGATGGTTTTGAGATAATATTGATTATTGACTGCCAAATGTACTTTGTATCCTCTTGGTTGTATTTTAGTTGCTTGAAGACAAACAATTGTTTTAAGTTGAGGGTGTTGATGTGTGAGCAGATGCTAACACATTTGAGGCTTTTAACTGAGAATAATTGTAAAGTCTTAAGCAACTTTTATCATTTTTAATTGTTTTATCTTTGATTTTGCAGTGGAAGTTAAGATGCAAGAGAACCGGCAATAATGGAAGTAAAAGAGTTAAGTTTTGAGCAAAATAAGAATAGAAGTGTACTTGATGACTTGTTTCATAAATCGTCAACTCCCTGATAAGTTATCAGGCTCAGCTTTAGCCTTAGACAGAGAATGAGATTCAACTGGAAGAAGTGACGACAATCTGTGATAGGCCGTCAGAGTTGTGATAAGCCATTAGGCTCGTCGTCAGGCTTGGGCAGTGCTTGAGAAAATGAAGTGAAGATGTGATGATGTCTATGATAAGTCGTCAGGTGTCTGATAAGCCGTCAAGAATGTCGTCACACATAAGCAGAAGGCAAAAATTTGAAGCATGCCTGACGACATGTTCTGAAAAGCTATCAGAACTCTGATAAGCCGTCAGACATGTTGTCACCTAAAAGAAAAATTCTAAATTTTTAATTTCAGATTTTTCTTAAGTTATGGATATAAATAGAAGCTTCTAGGGTTTCATTGGGGAGGCTAAACATATCTGGGGCATAAAACTTATTCCAAAGGAGTTCACCTCTCTTTGGGGGCTCTGAACTTAGAATTTAATTTTCAACTCTTTGATTTGGTTGTGGGAATTTTCTCTTGAACTTGGAAGAGAATCAACTTCATACTTCATCTTTTGTAAGTTTAATTACTTTGAATGATGAATATAATTATTGCTATCTCTTTCTTTCTCATGTGGAACTAAAACCCACAACTAGAGTTGTGGGATCTATGATTATTCCTCTATGGATTTAATAATTGGTTAGGGTTCGAGTGATTGTAGGAACATCTTCATAATTCTTTTGTATTAATTAGTTTCTATAGGTTGCAAATAATAGGCCTTGCTTACTGTTGATTTGCTTGAGATAAGAAATCAACCCTAGTAAGAAGTGAATTATCAACGAGGATTTGGGAAGGTTAAATTCTCATCTAATGATTAATGCTGTAACAAGATTGATCAACTCGAGATAAAATCAGTATGAATAGAATGATTTCCTAAGTTCAAGAGAATTAGGGAGTTCAACATCTAGGTTGGTTGAGAAACACTTAGATGGACTGTCAAAACTGATAATTTGGTGTTTCCCATAAGTCACGAGAATCCAATACTACAACTGTTATTCAATGGAGGATTACTAATCATAGTGATCACAACTCTAGTTTCTCTATATCATTGATTTGAAGTATTGTAGTTTAAGATTTGAGTTCTAAGGAAAATTGAAGTGTTAATAACTTCTGTTCAATCATTAAAAATCCTCATTTTGTCTTTTCGTACCAGTTATTTGAATTTAACTTGTAGCTTTAGTTTCAAATGAGTTTAATCGCCACTCACATTGTTCCCTATGGATTTGAACCCGACTCCAAAGTTGGGTAAATATATTAACGACGACCGCCTTGCACTAAATTGACGTGTATGATGAGCGTTATCTACCCATACTTTCAATCATCTCCGTCTTATAACTACTCCTATTATGCATGAAAATCAACTTTGCTTTATATATTATATGATTAACCCAAAAACCTAGTCAAGTTCAAGCAAATTATCCAAAAAAAAAAATACACAAAAATATCAAGCACAACGAGAAATTAGAAGGAATTTTTTGAGTACTTACTTCAAATCAACAAATGATGCTTGGATGCTTCACTTTTACTTAACTATGTTCTTTAGATAATGGGAGATTTAGAAATAGTTTTGATTCTAGATGGGCTGATTTAATAAGGATATAAGTGTATTTTAAGTGGGAGAGCCTGTTGTGGGAGATAGAGGGAGTTACATACGTTCAAAAAAAGAATTGTGGCCATTTACTACTTGTTATTAACACCTCCCTCTAGTGCTAATATACTTACCTGGGTCCCTAGTCTTTACGACTCAAGGTGACGAGTTGTTGTCAGTGACTATGAATCGTTCTGAGATTTGTAGGGACTCCAATGACTTTCCATGAACTGATTATCTTTTCCTCCTACCAACGGGTCTGGTCACTTGTCACTGAGTGGAATTACGAGTCATAGTGTCACTCGTTTGATCTTGAAACCAGAAACTTCCTATGTTTTTTTCTTACATAGTGTAGCTCTGCACATCTGAACACACATGTTACCCTTCAACTTAATTAAGTACAAAACATGAATTTCCTCCCAAGAAGCACTTAATTTAATGTCACAACACAATATGGCCAAGTTGAGTACTCAGACTTCATCAACTGGCCCATGAATTGCCTCCCATGAAGCATATGATTTAACGTCGTAGCATGACTCAGCTCCTTTTACTACTCAAACATCATCAAGGCTTATATCCCCACATAACTTAAAATCTTTTGTGTTTCCCATATAATTCTTAACATAATGTTTGTTCACCTTGAATGGGACATCACCATCTTGTTATATCTCAATTTCACTATGTGGAAATAAATACTCTCACCACGGTGAATGGACCGAACCATCTAGACTTCAACTTTCCAGGAAACAAGCGAAGTCTTGAATTTTACATCAAAATCAAATTACTAGGTTGGAATTCCCTCTTTTTAATTCTTCTATCATGTTACAATTTCATCTTTTCCTTGTATAAGTCTGAACTCTCATAAGTATGGAGCCAAAACTCATCTATCTCATTCATCTTTTCAAATCATAAGTGTAATACCCCAAGAATCCCAACTGATAGTAGAACCATGCTTCAAGATTATGAGGAATAAATCTTAGAAATTTGGTAGATTTATGATCATGTTTGATATATATTAATGCCATAAATAAGTCCTCGCTATTAGACGAATCAAAACATCCCTTACCGATTGAATTCTTGAGAAGGACATTGCCATAGTCAACTTCAAATGAGCATATCTCCCATTATAAAAATAATTTTTGATCTCATGACAAACCAAGAGAAATATAATTGAATTATCTTTTCAACTATACCAATTTTGCCAAAATCTGGCATCGGAGTAAAAAGTTATGGCTGTTTTACTAAGAGTTGTCATAGCTGCCCAAGAGCGACGGGCAAGCTGGCGGACCATCAAGTCAGCGATGGATCGTCACTTTGGCCGTCACAACTGAAGTAGTAAGGCCATTTTATGGCCCAAAAATGATGGTTGGAGTGACGGTCAGTCACCAGAGTGATGGTCCGTCACTCAGACCTTCAGTTTTGTCCGAAATAGAGTTGAAATGCCGTTTTAAAGGGATTTTTGGGTTTTTTTCCACCCTATTTAACATCCAATCATGTCAAATCAAAGCACATAACTCTTCATTCATCCATAACATCAAAATTAGGGTTTATTTCAATATTAAAAACCTAAGAAAAAGATTCAAACCCTTCCTAAAAAAATCAAGAATCTCTCCAAGAGCCTTCAAGAAAGCGTTTCCTAAGGTATGCAGATGTTGATTCTTGGGTCTCTTCTACCCAAGAAGTTCAAGAATCATTTTTCTAAATTCAAAGATCTTATGTTTATGATTTTTCATGATTCATGTGAATTGAAATTGAAGTTCATGTTAGTATTGAGTTTTAATTCATGATTTGTTTACAAGGTTTCAAGCTTTGGCCCTAGTATGTGATATTCCTGTTAAATCCTCTTCAAGTTGTTTGTTAAGTGATGTGTTTATGTCAATTGAGTATAGAAATTGTTGAATAATCAAAACATTCTCCCCATATGTTTGATAAAATGCTTATGTGAAGGAATTAGAGCCATTATAGCAGGTTGACCAGAAATCCCCAATTGTGTGCAAGCTCATGTATGCCAAGTGTTTGTTGAAAATCCTTAGTGAATGAATTGTGACATGATAGCACAAAATTCCCCAATTATGTTTTCTTTAATGCATTCTAGATGTTTGATGCAAGATCTTGTTGAATGGACTATGAGCTAATAGCATGTGTCCCTATATTATCACTTATTTGTGGTTTTCTAAATGCTTGAAGAGATGCTTTCGTGATTGTGATAGTTAATTAATGCCCATGGTTATGATTATTCAAGAATGGTTATGTTTTACTTTTATGTCATCGAGTCCTGGGGGTATTTATACCCGACAAATTAGCTGCAGTCTAGAGCCAGTGTTAGTTTTCACGATAATCTTAGTCAAGCCACGATTCTCAAAACTCAGTGAGTTATAGAACTCAGAACTCTCAAACAATTACAGAACTTAAGTAATCTCAATAATTTAAGAAATCTCAGTAATCTCAGTATCGTTAGTATTCTAGCCTCAGTTCAGTACTCAGCTCAGATCTAGTAGTATTCAAGTGTTCAGTTCAGACCTCAGTAGCATTCAAGTAATCTATTCAGAGATTCAGTAGTATTCCATCAGATAATGGAACTAAGTTAACTCAGCTTAACTCAGTCAGATCATTTGAGAAATTTGATCAGTAACAGTTCAACTCAGTTTAAGTTCAGTTAAGAATCAGTTTAGAGTCCTTTAGTTCAGAGTAGGAGCTAGAACCGAGCGAGTGCAGGGATTACAGCCGTCTCATTAGAGAGGCAGAGTCATTAGTAGAAATCCTTGAACTCTAGAACTGCGAGTCACCTATTGGATTAAGGCTTGACTTCTTGTTTAGGGTCACCCGTTAGAGAGGCTTGACCAGAGTAGAGCTCTTTACCCATGGCATAGTATTGACACCCTTCCAGCTAGAGTTATAGGTTGGACCCCACCAGTTCAGATTTGGGGCAGGTCAGTTAAGTGAGAACTCCCACAGTTGTAGTTTCAGTATCAGTCTTCAGAGTAGAACTCAGAAATTAAGACTATCAGATATAGTCACCCATCTCCGTAAGGAACTCAGATAGTTCCATAGATTCATGGACCACTCGCTAGATAGGCCTGGTCTCTCATAAAGATAATTAGTATCAGTATTATCAGATCCAGAGATCACCCGTTAGATAGGCCTGATCTCAGTCTCAGATTCAGTTGAGTATTCTCATTATCAAATTCAAAGATCTTCTATTAGATAGGTCTGATCTCAAACATAATCATTTCTTATCATTGGTAGTAGATTCAGGGATCATCATTTAATTGTAGCAAGCTCAGATCTCAGTTATTAATATGAGTAGATTCAGTTAATTATCTTTAGTATCATCAGTTCTAGAGATCACTCACCAGACAAGACTGATCTCAACTTCAATACTTAGTTATCAGTATCAGAAGTTTTAGTTATTCAGTATCTCAGTATTAGTATTGAGTTCAGACATCAGTAAAGCAGTATCTATGTTTCAATATTCAGAGTCACGATGATTTCAGTTATGGTTTGTGCATCTATGCATATGTTCTCATTCAGTACTCTCATGATTATTTAGTTAAGTAATTGTTCATGCATAAGCCCTTGCATTTAGCCTTACCTCATCTTATATACTCAATATGTTCCCATATACTAACTCATTTGCACTATGGTGTTTTACTTTACACCATAGGTTCAGAGGCACGAGATCCAGAGTACCCTTAGCAGCTCAGTCCCAGTCAGCAGCAGTAGACATAACAGTGAGTCCTCTTTATTCGAAGATGATACTTATTTTACTATCGCATAAGATTTTATTTATTTTCAGTAGACGGGGTTATTTGGGGACATGTCCCATCAACTCTACAACTTAGACAGTTCAGAGGCTTTTCAGACAGATGTATTAGTATTCAGTTTTCAGTTTTGAGTATTTCGGATATTTTGAAACTTATGGCAAGTTTTCTGCCAGTTTTCCATATTTATTATATTATATTATGCAGAGCTCAGGTATAGACATCAGTAGAAGGTTAGAATGTGGTCCTTCAGGATCATGAAAACCGTGTAACGATTAGGGGGTAGTCTCGAATCGTTACAATAAGTGTGCTCACTCCACTCAAAATTTAACTTTTTCAGTGCCTATAGTGCCTTATACTCAAGTTCAACCGAAAAGTGACATGCTTTGCCATACACAAATTGATATGGATATGCACCAATAGGAGTCTTATATACCATCTGGTAGTACCATAATGCATCACATAGCTTTCTAGACCAGTCATTCCTATTTGCATTCACAGTCTTTGCCAAAATAGACCTTATCTCCCAATTGGAGACCTCAACTTGCCCACTTATTGTAGATTTTAAGGTGTTGGAACCTTATGCTTCACATCATATTTCTCAAGTAAGTCTTTGAAGAGATAAATGCAGAAGTGAGATCCACCATCATTATGATTGCTCGGGGGTACCAAATCTAGAGAAAATATTCTTCTTTAAGAATACTGTGACACTCTTACCTTCATTGTTTGGAAGCACAACTACTTCCAGCCACTTTGAAGTGTATTCGACAAACACAAAGATATTTTTCATTCCATGTGAACTCACAAATAGTCCCTTTAAATAAATACCCCAAACATCATGCAATTCAAGCTCAATGGATAGGTATCATATAAAGCTCATGCTTTCTTAAAATATTGCCCTGCCTTTGGAATTGGTCATAGGACTTGGCATAATCATGTGTACTCTTATAGATTGTAGGAAAATAGTAACAACATTGCAAGATTTTGTGGGTAGTGTGAGTACCTCTATGATGACCCCCAACGACCCCCAACTAGGAACGAATGACATTTCTCTAAAATACTTATCATCTCAATCTTAAGAATACACCTCTGAATTACACTATTAGTACACATCCAAAAAAATTATGGCTTATCCCAAAAGAACTTTCTCACCTCATGCATAAATCGCTTGCACTGCTAAAACAACTTATCTTCTTGAATGAGATCAGTTGCCAAATAATTGTCAAAGTCTACAAACTAAGGGATTATGTCTAGTGATGCTGCTAAGACTTGCTCATCTAGAAAAGCATCATTAATTTCAATCTCATCCCTTAATTTTATCATCTCTTCCTTGTCTAGGCATGACAAATGGTCTACTACTTGATTTTCAGTGCCCTTCTGATTCTTAACCTCGAAATCAAATTTCTATAGTAGAAGTACCCATCAAATCAACCTCGGTTTTGCATATTTCTTCTTCATAAGGTACCTAAGAGCACCATGATTAGTGTGCACAATGACTTTAGTTCCAATCAAGTAGGACCAAAATATTTCAAAAGTGAACACTACTTCAAGTAATTATTATTCAGTCACTGTGTAGTTATGTTGTGTGGGATTTAATGATTTGGCGGCATAGTAGATCGGATGAAGTATCTTTTCTCGCCTTTATCATAAAAGTTATCCTAGGGACATGCCACTAGCATCACATATCACTTCAAATAGTTGAGTCCATTCAGGGGACACAACAAGGAGTTGAAGTCAACCTCTCTTTCAGCACTGAAAAGCTTTAAGAAAAACATATCAAACACAAATTTCACCACCTTCTCTAACAATTTCCATAATGAATTTGTAATTTTCTATAAGTCCTTGATGAATCACCTATAGAAACCTACATGACCTAAGAATTTCCAAATGCCCTTCACAAAAATTGAAGGAGACAATTTTTCAATCACCTCAATCTTAGCCTTGTCAACCTCTATTCCCTTCTTCAAAATTTTGTACCCAAGCAGTATCCTTTCCTTGACCATAAAGTGACACTTCTCCTAAATTAGGACTAAATTTCACTCTTTATATCCTTCTAAGGCATTGGACAAATGAGTCAATCAATCATCAAATGAATCACCCACAACTGAGAAATCATGTATGAAAACCTCAATAACGTCCTCTACCATATCAGAAAAATAAAAATCATACAACGTTGAAGAGTTGAGGGAGCATTACAAAGACCAAATGGCATCTTTTTGAATAAAAAAATTCTATATGGACAAGTGAAAGTGGTTTTCTCTTGGTCCTTAAGAGCAAAAGAAATCTAATTGTACCCTGAATAATCATCAAGAAAAAAAATACTATCCTCTACCCACAATACGGTCTAATATCTGATCCATGAATGAAATTAGAAAGTGTTCCTTCTAGGTCTATACATTCAGCTTCTTATAATCCATGCCTACTCACCATCTAGTGACTAGTCTCATAAGAATGAGATCATTCTTCTCATTGGGAACCATAGTGATCCCACCCTTCATTGGATCATACTGAATCAGGCTCACCCATTTGCTGTTAGCACTTGGATAAACCACACCTGCATAAAACCACTTGATGATTTCTTTCTTCCCAACATCTTACAGAGGTGGATTTAATATACATTGATGATAAATTCTACGTATAATTTTGGCTCAAGCTGAATTTTGTGAGTGCAAATTCTGGATGGAATTCTGATTATGTCAATAATAGTCTAGCCAATAGCCCTCTTAATCCTCTACAAAACCGATACTAAAGCCTCAACCTGCCACTCTAATAATTTTACTGCAATAATAGCCGGCAACGTGTTGTTGGACCCTAAGAACATATAACACAAATGAGAAGGAAGGGCTTTCAATTCAAAAACTGGTGGCTCCTCAATAGATGGTTTGGACAGAAGGGTCACTCTATTTGTAATATCAAATTCCAACTTCTTTAGCACATAAGAGTATTAACCTCCACCCACAAGTGAATTCACCACCTAATCATATCCATCAATACCTTCACTATCAAAATTTATCATTATAGCTATGAATGCCTCGGAACCAAGCCTTGTCTTAATGGGTATGAACAATATATCTTCTTCTACAATTATCAATCACAGAAGTCACACTCATATCCTTTGGCTACTTTATTAATTGAAACACACTGAATGTGACCTATTCATCATTAAGTTTGAACTTCATTTATCCTATACCCATGCTAATCAATGCCCCACTCATACCTAGTAAAGGCCTCCGTAATAGGATAGGGACTTCGACGTCAAACTCACAATCAAGAATTACAAAATTAGTTGGAAATATGAAGGAGGATATATTTACCAATACATCACACTAGATACCAACTGACTTCTTCACAGTGCGATCCACTATCAAAAGTCTCATAGAGGTCAGCTTAGATAACCCCAATCCCAACTACTTATAGATGACTAGCAACATCAAGTTAATGCTAGCTTGTAGATCACATACATCTTGTGCAAATTTATAAGACCCAATAGTACAAGGGATGGTGAATACTTTAGGATTTTTTTTAAAACTAAAGATCAAGAGGCAATGGCGCTAAAGTGGTGTAAATTACCAGCATGCTCAAAACTCATCCTCCTCTTCTTGGTCACCAAATCCATCTTAAACTTTATATAACCCAACTTTTGATCTAGAGATTTCATAAGAGGGATGTTTATAGATAACTCTTCTAGCATTGAAGTAAACTTCTAATAATTTCCTTCTTTGGGTTTCTTCTTCAACCTTTGGGAAAAAAAGTGAAGAAGGTTGGGGAATGGCCTTCAATGCTGGTATGAACTCCTTACCCTTTTTTGATAGTGTCAACTTTTTTTTCTACAACTATAGGCTTCTAAGATGCCTCATCATTCATCATTAATTTTTCTATTCATCTTTGTCTGCATCATTAATGTCTATAGGGTCATTCCTCATGTCATCAATCACAGGCATGGATAGCTAGACAATGATTGTCATTTTTGAATTTTAAATAGTGCTGCGAGGAAGAGTGCTTGGTTGATACTAGTTTAAGGTGATAGACGTCTACCTAAATTATCTCTCAAGTTACTTAATAGCGGTTGCATACAATTCAACCTTTGGATAAACCCCAAAATTTTTGCCTTAATTTCCTTATGGCAACTTTTTTGGCTCTCTAAACTCTTCACAAGCTTTGCAAGCAATGTTTCCATTCTCAAACTCCTAGACTCAGCATCTTGGTTCTCTTCTAGAATATAAAGGCTACCCTTATCCTTATTGTCATCTTTCCTTATCCAGTCACCATCACGCTCACTACTCTTATCCATATACCTGTCTCTATAATAGTTCCAACCTTGATTTCCTTACCTAGAGTTCCAATTTTCTTGGTTAGACCTTTGGCACTTGGCTTGAAAACCCATTATTTGTCTATCAAGATACTTGGCTTCTTAATAAGAGTTTGCTCTTCATGTCTATAAGCTTTGACTCATGAACCCACTACATTTACCTTTTTTGATCTAATATCTAACAATTATTTCATAAATAGGCTAATCTCTGTCCTCAATTATGCTACCTCTTGAGCTACTATCTCGTCTAATGCTCTCTACTCACTAGAGGAACTAATTGCATAAGTACCAACTAACCTATCTGCCTTCCAAGTATGCCACCCTCAATTGGTTTTAGTAATATGATCAAAGATATCGAGAACCTTCTACCACTTTTTTACTCGTGAATGCTCCACCAATGAGCGTGTCAGCTATTTTTGTTATACTGGCATTCAACACTTTATAGAAGATCTCAAAAAAGTTTCTTTCGATAATTTTGTAATTTGGCAAGCTATGAAGCTTCTTATTGAACTTCAACCATGTCTCATATAATTACTCTAAATGCAAATGGTGGAAGTTATATATCTCATCTTTTAACTACAATATTTTGAAGGGTGGAAAGCAGTCCAAAAATTGAGTCTTCAACTTGTTCCAAGTAGTTATAGATCCATAGAGAAGCTCTTCAAACTATAATGTAGCTTCTCCTATCAGGGAGAATGGCAACAATCTCAGTCGTATTGCCTCCTGACTCACCCCGTTGTATGAAGTACAGATCCCCATAAAGTTCATAATGTGAATGCTTGCATTATCAGTAGGTAAAGCAAAAAACACCGTCATCAAGTTCAATAACTGGATCATTTCATTCATAATATCAAATTTAGTCCCCTAGGTCAATTCTCGAGAAATGATTGAACTGTTTCAACTGGTTTAACATACCCTAAATCTTCTAGATCATTATAAACTTAAAGATAGTGTTGCATGGGCTATTGTTCTCTGACTTTTTCTCATCTTGTTCCTTTCAAATGTAGCTAGTCGATCTTTCTCTTACTATCTAGCCCTTTATTATTTAGCTGCTCATTGGGCATTTACTTTTCTAGAAATTTCCTAAGACATTAATTAAGCAATAACTTGATCCATATTTTCCTAAACATCATACTAAAGTGGATGATTCAGTATTGTTGGGTCATCCTGAACCCCTATATGCCAAGCTTCTTGATCATAAATTTTTTCTCTTTTCACTTTGAAATTTACCTTAGAGTTATCTTAAGATCAAATGGAATTAGGGGATTTCCTTGACTCTGAATATTGGGCATATACCAGCGTGTTCCCTATAAATAGTAGGAGAGCAGAAATCAACAAATGAAACCAATATCTTCAACAAACTCAATATATCAATTTGTAATTGGATTCTCTAGCAATGGTTCCAAAATTTGATTTCACCCAAATTACACCTTGCAATGAAGTATAAAGTGGTTGTCGAATAAAAATAGAACCCAACTTAGTTTGGGTCAATCCAATGAGAAAAAGGCTGAAAGTCTATCAAGAGTTTGCTGATGTAACTGGGAATTATGTAAATGGAAGTTTTTTTTTTATAAAAGTGAGTTGTAATAGCAACAATTGTTGGTTAATTTTATTATGATCAATTTGAGACAAGTACTAAGATTATGTTCCTCATGACTTATTAACTCCACAGGTTATTCATACTTAGCAAACTATCCCAATTTTTTGCATACACATCTAACAAGATACGTATCACCTAACTATCTCTCAACCTTGGATTAGACGAATTTCATTCATCTCCTCTTGGACTTAGAGCATCGCATTACTAACCCTTGTTTTGTGATCTCAGATTAACTATCTCAATTTAGGATTAAGTTGATTAGATGAAGGTTGATAGCTTTAAATTACTAATGTTATTTCCTTTTCTAAATCTCTACCACTCTCCCGAGCACATTTAGAATACAGGCAAGTTCCTGACATATGTAACGATTAAGAATAATAATCAAACCGAAGGAAATACCAAGAACACCAATCTAGAAGGACATCACACTTAACCCTACTTTGTTAACTCATCATGGTTCCTACAACCCTAGTTATGGGGTTTAGATACTCATGATCATAAGAATACAAGAAGATTCCATAGATGAAAGCATAATTTTGTACTTATAAGAATAAGATGAAAAGTTGAAATATGAAATTGATTAGAAACCCTAAATAAACATTATCAATGATTCGAAGAGCAATAATGTATCTTAGTACCTCAAAATAATACATAAGTACGTAACCCTAAACAATAGATCAAACAAGGGTATTAATAGACACATTAAAGTTTTCCTAAACAAAATAGCACTACATAAGTCGGCAGTGACGACGCCTCTGACAACGATTCATATAGACTGACTATGACTCATTGTTAACCTTTTAGCTTTATTGTAGCCTAAAATTCCTTCTGCTAATGATGACATATTGGGTATCTAAATGAGTCATAGGTTGACTCACTCGATCTTTACGCTCATATTCAAGGTTTCAAATCTTTTTCTCAAATGCTCAGAACAATTAGTCAACACGAGTCATAGTCATACCCTACGAGTCATCACCAACACTCATCATCTTTAGCATCAAGTAGGCATCTCTCAATGCCTTGCCTAATTTTCTCAAAAGAACTCTCCCTACGACTCGTAGCCTGGCCCTACGAGTTGTCAACCTACCTTTTTATCCTTGAAGCCACTAACCTTTTTATTCTCACAACGAACTGGATGATGAGCCGTATCATAACCCAATGACTCATTATACAGGCAGTCTTCCATTACTTGTGCATTTTTTCTTCTTTTGTTATTCCAATAACTTCCGACCCTATTTTCTAGCAAAACTCAATAAACATATCATATCTAGATAAAAACAGCTTTGGATTTGCAAGAGTTTTTATTTAAGCATATTTTGTGTTGTAATTCTACGACACATCGATTGATGTCACCCAAATTACACCTCACAATAAAGTAAAAAGCAGTCATCAAACAAATATAGAACCCAACTAGGTTGGGGTCGATCCCAAGAGGAATATGGTTAGGACATAAATCGATGTGGTTATTTAGACTATTAATTTATTATTTTTTAAAGGGGAGATTTAGAAAACAAATCAAGAGTTTGTAAATTAAAGTAATAAGTAAGCAAAATATCATTTTATGCTGAGAAAATCAATGAGAATAATGAACTAGGACTGTGTTCCCTATAACTTCATAACTACATAAGTTTTTCTTGCTAGCAATCTATTCCTATGCATTGTATGTATAATCTAACGATATATGTTTCAAGATGCAACCACCTCACAATCTACTTTAGCCTCTACTATGGCTAATATATACTCATACTCCTTCATTTAGACACATAGAGGTTCTAAGCTCTGCTCAATAGCAGTCTAAATAAACTACGGGATGTCAGCACTAACTGAATAATAGTATTATTGTTTGCTAATTTCATAAAAGCAACTTTGGAAAATGTGATTGTGGAAGACTGATGCGGTTGGGTAGGTCAATAGGGTGGTGAGGTGCTTGAAAAAGGAGGAGCGTCAATAGAAATTTGGGAGCATCCAAAGCAAGTAAAGGGACCAAAAGAATATCCATACCGTCTAAACTAGGCAACTCTCCCACAAAAGAATCCACCAATACCGAAGCTTTCCTCTTAATCCCTGTGGAATTATTATCATTTTGGCAATGTTTAATGTCAATCGCACTAGTGCAAATAACCCTCTGGTCAATTTTCCAAAAGAACAAAACCTTATACTTAACGCAAAGCAATGAAATAAGAGAAGGAAATGGAAATGAATTACCCGGTTTCTTTAACCTTAACTTGATCATTTCCATAATCAACTCCTTTAAATTAACTATAATATAATTCATGATGCAACCAACAATGATAGCCAGCTCTATAGTGAGATCTTGGTTATTCTGTGAATGAAGTAGGCTATTACTAACAAATCCAAGCCAATGTTAGCTCAGATTGAAAGTATCCGCCGCTCGATTTGTCCAATGCCATTTGGCCTATAGATGGGGCCTTTTTGCAATCACCCAGAATATACAAGGAAAACCCTCATTCCCAACAAGCACCTTCTTCTTGAATTCAACCCCAAAAACCTAATCACAAGCAAAATAAATTTCATTGATTTCTAGTGGGGTATATTGAACTTCGAATCCCAAACCACCACACTATGAAGGCATGATTGTCCCACTACCAATGGATTGTATTTGTGTTGGTTGTGGAAAATACATAAGAGGCATAAAATTCTTGCACTAGTTCCAAATGATAGCTTGATGGATTGGAAGTGATTCCATATCAGTGAAGATACCCCAAACATGCATTTGAGTTTGCAATAATCTCAAGGAAATATTCTTCAGCACCTTTAATCATATAAAAACATCTCACCCATTTGACATTCTACATTCCAACAACCATATTTCATCAAAAGAAACTTAAATGAATCACAATATAGCCACAAAGTATCATGAAATATGAACTACCATTAAAACTTGAAGAGAAGCTTAAACAAATTTACACAAGTGAACATACCTTTTTAATGCAATTTGATAATGACAAGGATGAGAGAAAACACAATTTAGTATCCCTGGAGTTAAATGTCACCACCCAAACCAGGGCCTAGTCGTGACCGTCCAGATAGCGTAGAATAGTCTAAGAAATTTTAAATGTATGTCCATAACTAACCACCAACGATCGGCCAACAACCTAACCAATTCCGCCCAATAGGCATAGTAGTCTAAGCAAAGCCTTCTAAACTATGATCCAAAACCAAATATAAATAAAGTGTCGGGACATAACCCGGACAATAGCCAAAAGCCAAATCCAAAGGAATAGTCAAAATGTAAAGGAAACCATAATCATGAAATATGGTCTTCCAAAGTATGGAAGCAAAACCACTTCAATATGACTCGCTAGCTGATCCCGAATCCAAGTCACTGAGCAGGAGGGGTAGAAGTATGACTAGTTCCTACATCGTGTGGGGATACAATGTCCGAAGATATTTAGCGGGGTGAATGCTAACATGAAACTCGAGGATAAGGATAACATAATGATATGATCAACAATTTAAAATCATTCAAAACCAAGCACATAATCAAATTCATAAATATATATATATATATATATATATATATATATATATTTATAAACACATACACATACACACACACACATATATATATATCACATGCCAAGATAGGTAACAAGGCTTACAAGCTATTTCAAAACCTTATTGTGTAGCTCAACCGTCATATAATAGTGCCCATGGGATATATGTGCCCCAGCTCTCACCCCCTAGTCAGGCCCCAGTGCATGTAACAGCCCGAATCAGAGAACCCTCCAACACGTACCAAGGTGAATTAAGCACCTATACATATAATGATTTATGAGGGACTCGATCCTCCCTAATCATGAAAGAATATTAAGTGGGACTCAAACCTCCCTAGTTACTTTGACCCCCGCATCGGCAAATGTGATTTCCAGTATAGCCACTCGGATATCCACTTTCACAACTCAGCTACACAACCCTTATTATAGCCCAATTAAACAAGTATGATACATTCCCATTCAATTAAACACATTCCATATTAAGGCATATAATGTTGGTATCGTCATACTAACTACACTTGCAAGGTAACAACAACATGCCAAAATAATTCCCATTAACTTTGGGAGAACAACTCCCTTTGTTCATAATACATATTGGAGAACATTAAATCCATTTGTTCATTAAATCATACCATTGTATTTCAAATACCTTCTTATATCATGCAATAGTTGAAGACTAGTTCAATTTTATAAATTCCACAGTTCTCTTAACTAAAACCAATTTTCCATTATAGAGTTGGGGTTATAACCATTTTAGAAGCCACAAGTTTAGGAAAATCACAATTCCCTAGTCATTCACCATACCCATGCACCCACAAGTTCAAAACCACATTTAAAACATGGAAATTATACATAAACCATGAGAAACGTTATTTAATCCATAAACGTTCAAAACCTCAAACCCTTATTTTAAAACCATCATAATAATCTCATGAACAATACTTTAAATCACATGATTCTACAAAATTAACAATGAAGGAAGAGTAACATGTCTGTAATAGTAAGATGTACGAAGAGAAATCATCCTTGAGAGCCCTAATTGATCAATCTCTTGAAAACCCTAAGTGTTCTTGACCTTGAGGATTTCGGAGTATTTGAGGAGTTACTCAGATATTTCTGAGAGATAATGATACCCTCTAAGAGGTTATAAGTCATGGGTTTCTATTTGGTTAAGAGGGAAAATGTTTAGAATGCCCTTAACTTAAAAGCTGAAAAGTGTCGCCTTTGATTATGAGTTAGCCCCTTGACTTATAACCACTTTTTATGACTCGTGGTGACGAGTCGTAACCAAGGCATTACCACTATGGCACCCTACACGGTTATCATTATGACTCAATGGCACCACTTGTAAAGGGACCCTATGAGTCATAGGGTCCGGTCATAGTCAACACAGAACCTAATTTGGGGCTTACACTGGACACCCTATGATTACACCTAATGACTCATGATATCTCATTATGGCTCTTAGTGAGCCACTCATATTCAAAGTAGAATCAAGCCACAAATTTATTTTTTTTGTTACGACTTGTCCCAACGACTCATCAAGACACCCTATGACTCATGGGGTCTAGTCGTAACCAGGGCAGTGAGCTTAAAGCTCAGGAAATTTTCAAGGGCCAAAAACTTGGGTGTTTAAATTCTCCCCTACTTAGATTATTCATCCTCGAATAATGGGATAAGAAAATTGCTAGCATGATTTAACTCTATATTTCCCTACTCTTACCTTTAACAAACTCAGGAAATAAGGATGCTAAGGAAATCACTCTTTTCTTTAACAAAGTCAGAAAATGAAGATGTTAAGAATAACACATACCTTACAAACGATTATCAAGAGAGGAAGACAAAAATGGATACTCCGAATTCATGTCCTCTTCGGCTTCCTAAGTAGCCTCTTCAACCTTGTGGTTTCTCCATAGAACCTTTATCGAAGCTACGTCCTTTATCCACAACCAACAAACTTGTCGATCTAAAATTTTAATCAGGACTTCCTCATACGATAAAGAATCTGAAATACCCACCTCCTCCAAAGGAATAACTATCAAAAAATAACCCATACACTTTCTCAGTATCAAAATATATGACACCGGATAAATGAATCTCAAACTAGGAGGCAACTCCAACTCATAAGCAACATTACCAACCCTCTTCATGACCAAGTACGGGCCAATATATCAGGGGCTGGGCTTCCATTTCTTCCCAAACTGCATTACTCCCTTCATGGGAGATACCTTCAAGAAAACCCAATCAAGAACCTCAAACTCTAACTCCCTACGCCTTATATCCTTATAGGACTTTTGGCTACTTTGGGAAACTTTAAGTCTCTCACATTACCTTTACCTTCTCCATTGCTTAGTGAACTAAATTATGGACAAACATCTCTGCCTCACCAACCTCAAACCACCCCATAGGATACCTACACCTCCTACTATACAATGCCTCAAATAGAGCCATCCCAATACCAGAGAGGTAGCTATTAGTTTATACAAACTCTATAAGAGGAAAATAATCAACCCAACTACCACCATAGTCAATCTCTGAAGCCTAAAGCTTATCTTCCAATATTTGAATAGTCCTTTCTGATTGCCTATCTGACTGTGGGTGGAAAGTAGTACTAAAGCTCACTTTAGTTCCCAAACCTCGCTAAAATAAATGCCAAAAGTATGATGAGAACTGAGTAACGCAATCTGACATGATAGAAATATGCACCCCATACAACTTCAGAATCTCTTGGAGGAACAACTTTGCATAATTCTTTGTCAAACAACTAGTCCTCACTGGCAAGAAGTGAGCAGACTTACTCATCCTATCCATGATGACACAAATCAAATCAAACTGACTCTGAGACTGAAGAAGATAGGTAACAAAATCCATACTAATTATCTCCCATTTCCATACCAACAGTTCAATCTCTTGAGTCAACCTAGAAGTCCTCAAGAGCTCAACCTTCACTTGTTGACACACCATGTATTTTTAGCCATAAAACTGGCCACATCTTACTTCATATTGTTCCACCAATAAATCTCCTTAATATCACGATACATCTTTATCGAACTGGGATGAATTACATAATGCGAATCATGAGCCTCGGCCAAGATCCTCTCTCTCAACCTGTCTACATCAGGAACACACAATTTGCCTTGGTACCTCAAGAAACTATCACAATCAATCTCAAAATGCGACAACCTTTTACTGACCCACATCTCTCTTAACCCTTATTAAGACTGCATCCAGTATCTGTTTCCTTTTTATTTCAGCAATAAGGGATGACTTCGCCACCTCTTGCACAAATACCCTACCATTCTCAGAGTTTAAGAGACAAACTCCAAGGTTAGCTAAATGGTGAATATCTTTCATCAACTTACACTTATCCTCACCCACACGAGCTAGAATCCTCATGGATAACTTCCTAGGAGAATCAACAACCACATTAGCATTAACTAGGTGATAGTGGAGACTCAGGTCATAGTCTTTCAGCAACTCAAGCTACCTACTTTACCTAAGATTCAACTCCTTCTGGGTAAATACAAATTGCAAACTCTTATGATAAAAAAGAGATCTATATAGACTCCATACAAATAGTGATGCCAAATATTTAGTGCGAACACCACAACCAATAACTCCAGGTGTTGGGTCGGATAATTCTTCTTATGAACTTTTAGCTGCATAAAAGCATAGGATACCACCCTACCATGCTACATCAACACCCAACCAAGTCCTGCACGGGATGCATCAAAATAGATAACAAAACCATCAGTACGCTCGAGCAGAGTCAAAACTGGAGCTAAAGTTAAATTATCTTTTAGCATCTCAAAAATACCCTCAGAAGCATCAGACCATAAGAACTTTACCTTCTTCTAGGTCGGCTTAGTCAACTAGAAAGCTATAGTCGAGAAACTTTCCATAAATCTCCTATAGTTACCAGCTAAACCTAAGAAGCTCCAAATATCAGTTTGAGTCATGGGCCTAGGCCACTTCTTAACCACTATAACTTTCTGCGAATCCACCATGATCCCTTCACTTGAAATAACATGACCTAGGAAAATAAAAGCCTTCAACCAGAATTTGCACTTAGAAAATTCAGCATACAAATGTTGATCTTTTAAGGTTTATAACACGATACGGAGGTGATCGATATGATCCACCTCACTTTTGGAATACACCGGAATATCATCTATAAACACAATAACAAAAAAATCTAGAAACTGATAGAAGACCCTATTCATCAAGTCCATGAGTGTTGTCGGGCATTAGTCAAACCAAAAGACATAACTAAGAATTTATAATGAGAATACCAGGTTTGAAAGGCAATCTTAGGGATATCTGTCATCCTAATCTTTAGCTGATGATAACCCGACCAGAGATAAATCTTAGAGAAATATCTAGCACCCTAAAGTTGGTCAAATAAATCCTCAATTTGGGGAAGAGGATACTTATTCTTTATTGCAACCTTATTAGACTGACGGTAATTGATGCACATTTAAAATGAACCATCCTTCTTACGTACGAACAAAATAAGAGCACCCACAACAACACACTGTGATATATAAAACCTTTATTAAGAAGGTTTTTCAACTACTCCTTAAGCTCTTTCAACTCAGTCGAAACCATTCTATAGGGAGAGATAGAGATAGGACGAGTGTCCAAAACAAGGTCAATTTAAAAATAAATCTCCCTATCAGGAGGAACACCAGGAAGACTATCAAGAAAAACCATAGGGAATTCATTAACCATAAGAATGAACGTCAATAAAGGACCCTCTGAGTTAGAATCCTTAACTAGGACTAAATAATAAAGACATCCCTTGGAAATCAACTTTTAGTCTCTAAGATATGGATATGAATCTTTCCTTAGGCACTAAAGAACCTCCTTCCCACTTAATGACTGGATCATTAAGAAATTTAAACATGACCCTACGAGTTTGATAATCTAGTGAGGCATAGCACGAATGCAATTGGTCTATCCCTAATATGATATCAAAATCAACTATATCTAACTCTATTAGATCTACCAGGGTTTCTCTACTACCAACAGATACCACACAACCCCCACAGACTCTTATAGTAACCACAGAGTCACCCACCAAGGTAGAAACATAAAAAGATTTGGGGATACACTCTGGATCAAAACCAAAATGCACAGCCAAAAATGGGGTCACATAAGAAAGAGTAGAGCCTACATCCAACAAGTAATATACATCACGAGAAAAGAGTTATAACATACTAGTGACGACATCGGGGGATTTCTCTAAGTCCTGGTGGGTAGAAAGGGCATACAAGAGATTTGACCCAGTATCGGTACTAAAAGTAGAAGCGCACCCTTTGGTGTAAGAGCTGATGAAGTGGCAATAGGAATCTTATTTGCCCCTGAAGCAACCTTAAAAGGACAATTCCTCTGCAAGTTACCAATATGACCTTATTTAAAACACATATTCCTCCCTTCTCTATAATACCCATGGTGTACCTTCCTACAGAATCTACAAGTAGGATATGATAGAGAAAATTGAGCCCTACCAGCCTGAGATTGGGTATCCTCTGCCCTAAACCCATTATCATGTTGGGAATAATGTTTACTTGATGACTACAAATAAGAAGAACTAGCCGTAGAGTAGGAACCATAACTCCCCACTTATTTTTAGACCATTTTCCACCATCTCTGCTGCTCTGTTGTTGACCTCCACCCTAATTGGAAAATCTAAACTTCTTATTCTACCTTCCTCTATCTTTGCCTGCTTCTTTTTCTCTTTCTCAACTGGATACATATACATAACCAATCTGGAGATATCCCTATCCTTGTTCAACAAGGCAACCTTACTCTCTAGAATCAAATCACGGGACAACCCAGAAGCACATTTCCTTATTCTAGCCCATATGTTAGACACTAACTCGGGAGAATTCGGGAAAAATAATGGAATTTTAAGGAATACTCCTTGATCATCAACCTGCCTTTCTTCAAATTAACAAACTCTTTTGCTTTTGCCTTTCTAAACTCCCAAGAAAAGAAGCCATCTAAAAAAATGCACTAGAGAAATCATTCCACAGTGCGGATTCAGCATCATCTTTCGTAGGTTGTTCTTATTCCTCATATGATTGGTATGCTACATATTTCCACTGATAGGCTACAAATTCTATATCTTCCACATTAGTAGCATGCATAACCTAGAAGATCTTCTCTATTTCATCAATAAAACCTTAAAGAACCTCCTCAACCTTAACACCAGTGAACATAGAAAGACTCATCCTCATAAATTGGCCAACCCTTGTGGCCTTAGAAGATAGAGTAACAAAAATTACACACTCAGACTAAGAAGCTACCAACTGAGCTAACATATGAATAGACTGATAAATTCTGCATTCAACACATCATCAAAAGGAGCTTAAGGAGGACTAGAGAGAACCGGTGGAACTCTAAAAAGGCAACCAAGAACTGGACCCCTAGACTGGGTCTGTACCATATAAGTAGGGCATGTCCCATCAACATTGTCCTCAAGTAGGATAGAAGATTTTCCATGAGCTTCAGATCATTTGGGAGGCATGATCTAAAAAGTAAACAAACAAAAATTAGAGAGACTCAAGACCTTAGACTCTGTAGCTTTAAATAAAATAACAAGAAAAGAAAATATTCCTAAATGCCTCATACCTTCTCCCTTATAAGTGATGCATACTTCACACCCATAAAAGAGACTCTACTCGATATGGCTTTGTTGGACACCCAATAATACCAAACCTAAGCTCTGATACCATCTTGTCACTATTCAAACTAGGGCCTGGACGTTATAGGTATTTCAACTCATACGTGGATCAGAGATCACCCCTTGTACTTAACTAAAAAAAATACACCATACCCTAAGGTCGGCTGAGCATATAGCAAGATAGCGTAAAATAGTCTATGAAATTTTAAATGCATGTCCAAAACCAACCATCGACAATCGGCCAACCAAAGAACTGATTCCTCTCAATAGCCATAGTAGTCCAAACAAAACCTTTTAAACTATGCTCTAAAAATTAATATCAATAAAGTGATGAGACAAACCCCCGGCAATACCCAAAAACCAAATCCAAAGAAATAATCAAAATGTAAAGGAAACCATAATTATGAAATAGGGTCTTAAAAAGTATGAAAGCTCACCACTTCAATCTGACTCGCAAGCTGATCCCAAATACAAGTCACTGAGCAGAAGGGGTAGAAGTATGACCAGTTCCAACATTGCATAGGGATACAATATCCGAAGATAGTTAGTGGGGTAAATGTTGGCCTAACACTTGGGGATAAGGATAACATAATGATATAATCAATATAATTTGAAATCATTCAAAACCAATCACATAATTAAATGCATAAACATATATATATATATGTATGTATGTATGTAAATATATGTATATGTATATATATATATATGTATATATATGTGTATATATATATGTATATATCATATGTCAAGATAGGGAACAAGGCTTAAAATGTTTTTTCAAAATATTAGCCTAAATTGTGCAGCTCAATCTTTATATAATAGTAACCATGGGCTATATGGACCCCAACTCTCACCCCTAGTCGGGCCCCAGTGCGTGTAGCCACACGAATCAGAGAATAATCTCATATATATATACATGGGGGACTCAAACCCTGCAACATATACCTAGGTGACTTAAGCACCAAATCATATAATGATTTATAGGGGACTCGAACCTCCCTAATCATGAAATAATATTAAGGGGGGACACGACCCTCCTTAGTCATTTTGAGCCCCATATCGGCAAACATGATTTCCAGTATCGATCACCCAAACCTCCACTTTCATGACTCAGCTACATAACTTATATTATAGCCCAATTAAAATAAGTATCACACATTTCCATTCAATTAACCATATTCCACATTAAACCATATAATGTTGGTATCATTATACCAACTACACTTTCAAGGTAACAACAATATGCCAAAACAATTCCTATTAACTTGGAGAGAATAACTCCCTCTATTTGTTAATACATATTGCAAAACACTGATTTATTTTTCTCATTAAATCATACCATTTTATTTCAAATACCTTTTATATCATGTATTAGTTCAAGACTAGTTAAATTTTACAAATTCCCACAATTCTCATAACTATAACTAATTACCACTTTAAAAGCCACAAGTTTAGGAAAATCATAATTCCCTGGTTCATTCGCCATAACCATGCACCCACAAGTTCAAAACCATATTTAAAACATGGAAATCATACATAAACCATGAGAAACATTATTCAATTCATAAACGTTCAAAACCCTCCAACCCTTGTTTCTAAACTATCATAATAATCTCATGAACAATACTTTAAATCACATGTTTTTACAAAACTAATAACGAGGAAAGACTAACATGCCTATAATAGTAAGATGTACGAAGAGAAATCACCCTTGAGAGCGCTAATTAATCAATCTTTTGAAAACCTAAGTGTTTTTATCCTTGAGGATTTCAGAGTATTTTAGGATTTACTTAGATATTTCTGAGAGATAATGACACCCTAAAAGAGGTTATAAGTCATTGGGTTCTATCTGGTTAAGAGGGGAAATGTCTAGAATGCCCTCAACTTAAAAGCTAAAAAGTGTTGGCTTTGATTATGAGTCAGCCCCTTGACTCATAACCATTCCTAATGGCTCATCACCATGAGTCGTAACCATGGCAGTACCACCATGGAACCCTTCATTGTTATCCTTATGACTCAATGGCATCACTCATATAGTGACCCTACAACTCTTTAGGTCTAGTCGTAGTCAACACAGTACCAAATTTGGGACTTAAACTAGACACCCTATGATTATACCTAACGACTCATAATATCTCATTACGACTCTTAGTGAGCCACTCATACTCAGAGCATAATTTTTCCACAAACTTACTGGTTTGGTTAGGACTCATCCCAATGACTCTTTAAGACACCCTACAACTAATCATAACTAGGGTAGTGAGCTCAATGCTCAGGAAATTTTTAAGGGCCGAAATTCAAGGTGTTTCATTAAATTTTGGTGAAGTACAAGAAAATTTGTGAACTTGAAGTGAAGAACTTTTAAAGTTGGAAGAGAGAGAAAATGTAATATGGAAAGAGGGGTAAATCGGTTATTAAGAGCAAAGATTTGTTGAAAGATTTTATGTTTAGGGAGAATGGGTCAATTTATGTCTTTTCATTTAAGCTTACCGGGTTGGTAAGCCCAAAAATTTAATATCTTCAAGGTTTCTTGTTCCCAAACCTGTGCACGCAAGTGTCTCTCAAAGATTAAAGCAGAAACTCGAAGAAGGGAAGTATAAGTAGTTTATTTTATGCTAAAGGAGTTGACTATGAACATACCTCTTCTTGAATATCTAGAATAGATGTCTAGCTATACAAAATTTATAAAGGATTTGGTGACAAAGAAAATAACTATCATTTATGAGGATGTTGGTCGTTTGCACTATTATTTTCTGATTATATCTTGATCTTTTATGCAAAAGAAAAGTAACCCTAGACTTTCACTATTCCTTGTACTATTGGGTCATCTAATTTTGTCATGGCTTTGTATGACCTAGGTACAAGAATTAACTTGATACCACTGGAAGTGTTCAAATAATTAGGCTTGATACCCGTCGAACCCATAAGATGCGGTTACTGATGGCAGATCGTATAGTTAAGAAGCTTGTGGGAATATCATAGGATTTTTGGCCAAGGTAGACAAGTTCATACTTCTAGCTGACTTTGTTATCTTGGATTGTGAGATTGATTTGAGATGCCTATAATTTTAAGGTGACTGTTTTAGCCACAGGTAGAGCATTGGTGGATATGGAAAGGGGTGAGCTAAAGTTCAGGCTAGATAATTAAGAAGTCACATTCAATGTTCACAGAACTATGAAGCAGCTAACTGACATGAGGGTGTTTTTGGTAATAAATAATATTGAGACCCTGGAAGCCAAAATTATGGCTATATTGATGAGGTTTATGTAGTTAAGATCCACAGGTCATGCCGTCACGTTAAATCAGGTACTGGTTGGGAGGCAACCTAAGGTGTCTTATTATTTTTGAATTTGAGATAATTTTTGTTATTCTGATTGGCATTAGATCTACATACCTAAGGTGCCATAAATATGTTCTTAACTCTTTTTCTTTGAAGTGGCCTAATGCATTAGGGATAATGCATGCTTATTTGATGGGGGAAGGGCTACTTGTGGGTCTAAATATCCTCTCGAGGTTTTTATTGTCGTGTCTTTTTCTCCAAAGTGAGTTTTTATAGTAGATCTAGAATGTCTAGGTTTTTTGAGTTGTGGTCGTTATATATGTTATGGTTTATGTTTTTTGACTAGGAGAAAAATTAGTAACCTTGTTGTAGTGAGATTTTTGTGTTTTATGAGTTTGTATGTGTTTGGAAAATGATATCCCCCAAAAAAATTTTGTGAACTGTGTGTTGTTAATATATATTATGACCATTGTTAAGTCTTGTCATCAAATTAGTATTAGGGACAGAATAATCATAGCTTAGCATTACATGAACCGAATAGGTTGTAGTTGATGATATAATCTTGTACCATGTGTATATGAGGTATTTACCATGTTCACTTTGTGTATTTAATCCATAAATTTCCCAATTAATCTTTCTTAGTTTTTAAGATGATTGGGACATGATCATAAGCCATGATTAAATAAGTCCACTCTTAGCCTAAAAGCCCGGCCAAATAAGAATAAGTATCTCGTGATCCCTAATTTGAGCCTAATGTGACCTATTTTCTTATTTTAACCTTTTCACCTCCCTGTTTAAGTACGATGAACCTATATTTGCCATGGTCCCTCCTTGGACACTATGTACCTCAACTTATGGAAATTGTGTAAGTTGAGAGTGGCTATTATAAGAGTGTGTAGTTGAACATGGGTATAAAGAAAGGTGTTGAATAAAAGAAAATAAAACAAGGTTAGGTGTAGTAGAAAAGAGAAAAAATGAAAGAAAAAAATAGAAAAAAATTAATAAATACAAAAAACAGAACAAAACCTCGCCCAATTTGAATAAAAATAAAGGAGAAAGGGGAGAATAAAAGAAATATGGTTAAGTAGTGGAGCCAACAATGTACGTGTAGTGTCAAGAAGGGTGAATAACCATTTCCCATATGTAATATACCTGCCCCCAAGCCTACATTACAAGATGATAAAAGTTCTATAATGACCCTAGTCCAACCGTCCGAAAAACTAAAATTTAGAAAATAAGGGCAAGCCTATGGTATTTCATGCACATTATTTGAACTTCATTGTGAGCGTGAGTTTTTTGATATAGTACTTGTATTGGTATGTATTATGATACTATAAGAGTTGGGATTTTCTTGGCGTGAGGGTATATGAGTTGTATTGTTAACTACTTATTTGTTCGGGTAGTGTCAATTGCATACATGCTTGGTTGTTTGTTTCTAATCTAATGTCATCACTTGATTTCTTTTGTGCCATGCTATTATGCAACAAGGATACACATAGTAGTTTTGAAAATTGTGAATAAGAGGGGGTAAGAAATTTGAGCTAAAGTGAGGTGACTGTTGTTGGTTTCTTTTAGTTAACCATCATGTTTGTTTAGTTTGTGTTAGTTGCCTAAGGACATGAAAATGTTCTAAGTTGATGGTGTTGATGTGCCATGGTTTCATGACATTTTTTATGCTTAAAATTAGAAAATTATGCAAGTACGTAGGTATTCTTTTGGGACATGAAGTTTGTTTGTGTTGATATTTTAGAAAAATAGGGTTCAGAGCAAAGACAGAAAAGGGGTTTGTTTTATGCTTTCATCTATGGAATGTATGTTTGTTTTTACAACCATGAGTAGTTAAACCCCATATTTAGGGTTGTGGGAACCCTGATAGATTAACAAAGCAGGTTAAGTGCAAAGTCATTCTTGAATGGTGTTCTTACATGTACTGGGGTCTCTTTCACTTTCATTGCTTTCTTAACGGTTGTAAACATTAGAAACTCGCCCATATTCAATACTTTCTCAAGATAGAGGAATAGATTAGGAAAAGGAGATAACAACAGTAATTTAAAGCTGTCAAACTTCATCTAATTAACTTAAGACCGGGAGGAAATAGTTAATATGAGGTCATAAAATAAGCATTAGTAATGCGACACTCAGAGACCGATAAGAGCTGAGTGAAATTCACTTAAACCAAAGTTGAGAGATGGTTAGGGGATATATAACTAGTTAGATTTTGCATGCTAGGCATCGAGATAGTCTAATAAGTACAAACAGTCTATGAAGTTATAATGTTGGGGGGAACACAATCCTAGTGATCGTCTCATATTGATAACAACCCTAATTGCTCAACATTGTCACTACTACTCTTATTTTTACAGCCCCCCTCTTATTTACTTTCCATAATTTCTAATTACATCAGCAAGCTCATGATAGATTTCCAACCTATTTCTTGTGGAATCGACCCAACCTGGTTGGGTTCTATATTTTACATGCGGCCGCTCTATACTTTCTTGGAGGTGTAATTTGGGCAGGATCATTCATAGGTGGTAGTATGCTTGGTAGAAACTAGGTCACCTGCGCGACTGTCCTACGCACACATATGCCTGCGTAGGCTTACAGGATCCTGGTGTATGCCAAGGCAGTTTACATTTCAGTTTTGATCAATTTTTAATGCCACATGCATGTACATATGCACAGGCAGGTGCAAAGAATGTGTTCACAAGTGGTTTTATCATTGTGAGACATGGTTTTGAGCACGTGAACCTAATTTCACGCTTTCTACCTTGGTATATCACCTACAAACACCCTAAATAACCAACAATTAGTACTCAAACAACTATTAAAAAATAAGAATGAACCTTGGGTTTCCTTCCAAGAAGTGCCATACTTATCATCATGGCACAACATTTTTCATCGCTTGGCATCCTTGAAATGAAGTGACTCAACCTTAGACACTCTGGTTCCACCCATATAGTAATGCTTTAAAATTTGACCATTCATAATGAACCTCCACTTTTCATGGTCCTCTAATTTGATTGCCCCACTTGGATAGACATTTGAGACCGTAAATGGGCCTGACCACTTAGATTTTAGCTTGCCCGCAAAGAGTTTCAATCTTGAGTTAAAGATAACACATCATCACCTGTACAAAACTCTCATTTTAAGATCTTAGCATCATGTCATACATTTATTTATCTTTGTAGAACATCGATATCTCATATGCCTTGAGTCAAAAATCTTCTAACTGATATAGTTGATCTACTCTTAACTTAGAGGCATCCTCCCAATTCATATTCAACTTATTTAAGGCCCATAAAGCTTTACGATCCAACTCAAAGGGTAAGTGACAAGCCTTTCCAAAAACCAATTGGTAGGGAAACATGCCAATAGGAGTTTTATATATTGTCCTATATGCCCAAAGATCGTCATCAAGTTGTTGTGCCCAATTTGTACGGCCAACATTCACGGTTTTCTCCAAGATGGACTTTTTTTCTTGATTTAAAACCTCAACTTGGCCAGTAGTTTTGAGATGATATTGATAGAAACCTTATGCTTTACCCCATACTTATCAAGCAATGCACCAAAGTCCCTATTACAAAAATGTGAACCACCATTAGTATTGATTGCCCATTGAGTTCTGAACCTTGTAAAGATATACTTTTCAAGAAGAAAATAACATTTTTTTCTTTTATTGTTCGGTAGATCAATGTCCTCCACCTACTTAGAGACATAATCGATGTCTAACAAGATATATTTATTACCATATAAACTCACGAAGGGTCCATAACGTCAATGCCCCATACATCGAATAATTTTACTTGAGGTTAGGCTTGAGAGGCATCTCATGCCTCATTGAAATGCACTCTTGAAGTTGGAATTGAAGACACATCTTGACCAACTCATAAGAATCTCTATGGAGATTAGGCTAATAGTATCCTTTTTGAAGAACCTTTTCAGTCATTCTAATACCGCCTTAATGTCCAATGAATTGAGAAGAGTGACAAACCCCAAATTTCTAACTCCATAACACATCAATAAATTATTCTATTTGCGCACTCTCTAAACAAGTACCATTCATCCCAAAAGTACTTCTTTACATCAAATAAGAACCTCTAGTTTTGATAATGATTAAGATCATTAAAAATCAAACTACTAATAATGTAATTAGCTTAGTCTGCATACCCAGGCTCACTACTTCTCAAAAGTGACATGATTAGTTCACCGGGGAAGGTTTCATCAATTTTGATCTAACCCAACTTCCCATGATTGGATTCAAGGTGGGGAGGTGGTCGAAACTTGATTCTTGTAAAAGTAATATCCACCTAATTAATCGAGGTTTTACCTCTTTCTTTGCCATAAGATATCTTAGAGTTTTGTGGTCTATGTCTGTAACCAATTTTGTACCCAACAAATAGGCCCAATATATTTCAAAAGCATATACCACAGCGAGCAACTCTTGTTCCATAATCATATTATTACTTTGGGCATCATTTAATGATTTTCTTGAATATTAGATCGGGTGGAACAACTTTTCTCTTATTTGGCACAACAACACACCTATTACAACAACACTCGTATCACACATTAATTCAAAGGTCATGGACCAATTTGGAGCCACAATGATAGAAGCCGACACAGGAAGCTCCTTGATAAATTAAAAGCTATTAAACAATCACCATCAAATTCAAACTTCACCTTTTTTTCAAGGATTTTGCGCAAAGGGTAAGAAATCCTTAATGAAAAACTTATAGAACCCAACATGACCAAGAAAACTTCTAACACCTCTCACGATGACAGGTGGAGGTAATTTAGCAATCACTTTAGCTTTTTCTTGATCGACTTGGATGTTCTTACCCAAGATCTTAGGCCTAGCACAATGCCTTCTTTGACAATGAAATGGTATTTTTTTCCAATTCAAAACAAGGTTTGTCTCCACACACTACTCAAGTACCTTACATAAATGATCGAGTCAATATTTGAATAACTCATCAACAATGTAGAAATCATCCAAGAACACTGTTGTGGTATCCTCTACCATGTCAAAGAATATAGACAACATGCACCATTGAAAGGTAGTGGGTATGTTGTATAGTGCAAAGGCCATGTATTTGAAGGTTATGGTCCTATAGGGACATATAAATATGGTATTTTCTTGATATTTTCGTGCAATTAAAATTTGATTATAACTCAAATATCCATCAAGAAAATAATACCATCCACGCCCGGCTAATCAATCCTACATTTGGTCCATAAAAACATAAAAAAATGATCTTTTTCGGTCCGAGAATTCAATTTACGATAATCGATACATACTCTCCAACCTACGACCAAATGTACGGGAACAAGATCATTGTTTTTATTTGGGACTACCATTATACCACCTTTCTTGGGGATGTATTAGACTGGACTAACTCACGTACTATTTGATAATCTACATCAAGCCATTTGATAATCTCCTTTTTGACTAAATTTTGCATTGGTGGGTTAGGCCTTCTTTGCTGTTCCACACTAGGAATATGATCAACCTCCCATTTGACTTTATGAGAGCGAATTTTGGGAGAAATCTCTATGATGTCCTCTATGTTCCACCCAATAGCAATAATGAACATTTTCATGATAGATTGCATAGCCTCCACTTGCTAGGGCAATAGATCATCCACAATAATGATTGGAAAAGTATTGTTCTCACCCAAGAAATACTCCCAAGATCTGAAGGCAACGAATTAAGTTCAAGTTGAGGTAGTTCAATAATAGAAGGTTTGGTGGGTGTATTTTTATAATTTTTCAAATCAAGATCCAACTTACAAGGATTTTTAATATAAGATCCAAGGTTCGTCAATGAAGAAACCACCTCATCATATTCTTCAACAACCTTACTCTTTAAGTTCCACAATACACCCACCAAGGGGTTATTCAAAGGATCCACCTCTATGGTGCTAGTCACCTCTTCATCAATCATATCGATCACCGAAACAACTTGCAAATTCATAGGTTGTTTTATGTAATTACACGCATTAAAAGACACATCTTTATTGTTCACCCAAAACTTTATTTCACCATATTCAACATCAACTAAGGCCTAGTCTGTAGCCAAGAATAGAGTACCAATAATGATAGAGACCTTATGTTCAATTTCACAATATAGAATTATAAAGTTGATCAGAAAGATAAAGTAGTCCACCTTCACAAGAAAATCATACAACACATACATGATCTTCTGAATAGATCGATCATCCATTAAAAGCCTCATTATGGTAGGCTTGGGGGTACCCAAACGTATCTTTCAAAATGGCATCACATTAATACTAGCCTTAAGATTACACAATGATTTTTTGAACTTGTACACCCCAATAGAATAAGGAATATTAAATGGATTTGGGTCTTTCTTCTTCACAACCACTAGCTAGACATGATGGCACTATAATTGTGTGTCACTTTAATAGTTTCAAAATCCATGACTCATTTCTTTGAGACCAAGTCCTTTATGAATTTAACATACCTGGGCATCTCTTGTAAAGTTTCCAACAATGGTATATTCACTGATAGGTCACTAAATTTTTCAAGAAATTTCTTGAACTTGGCATCATCTTCTTTCTTCTTGAGTCTTTGCATAACTAGGAGAGGAATTTTAATTTGTGGCATAGAGACAATCATAATTTTAGTCAATTTTAGAGCGTTACAATCAACCGTTATGGTGCTTCCTAACTCCCAACCTTTTCTTCCACTACCTTTGGATTTTCAGTAATGGCTCATTAAGATTTGAAACATCATCATTTGACTTTTCTAGCCACATTCTCTTTCCAATGGCTTATTCATCACTACCTCTTTAATTAGGGTCTTCATTAAGATCAACAACATTTTTGCCAAGAGCTTGATTACTCCTAGTGAAAATAGCCATGATGTGAGCATCATTTTTAGAATTAGCAACCATGTCACTAGGCAATCCACTTTTTATCTTTGCATTGAGATAAGCTGATATTTGGCCCAATTGAGTTTCAAGTTGCTTTATAGAGGATGAGAGAGAGGTTACCATTTTATTAAGTTGTGGAAAATCACTTTTCATATTTGTCAACATGATATCACTTACTTCAACACATGCTAAGACATGAGAAAGGACATCTTTACTTTTGAACTTCTTTGGATCAATGGAGCTTAACTTCTTGCCCTTGGTCCTATCATATGGAGGAATATTTTGATGATGGTATCTCTCCTTATCTCTTTAATCACACTATTTATTACAATATTCGTCACACCAATCTCTATCACAATCGTTGTCCTTTTAATAATGGTTTTTATATTCGTGATCCCTTTCCTTCCAACCTTGATTCGCACTTATTCTTTGATAAGTAGGGTGGGGACCCCCTCAAATTGATTCAAAAAGAATCAAATTTCCTCATCAAGAGATTTTATTTCCTCATTATTATATGATTTAACACTCTTAAAAGCAATGACATTGACTGCCTTTGGAGGATCCCCTATTACATGCTTGGTGAAAAGATCAAGTTGAGTCATCACTTTAGCCATGTTCTCATCTCTTTATTCATCTTTTTTCCTTTGTTCTTGGATTATAAAAGATGTGAAGGGAGCCTCTATGGCTACCTCGATATCTCTTGTATGAAAACCTTAACTTTTCTTGGTCACTTGATCTAGTAAAACCACGACAGCATTATAAGATTATTTAATAATATATCCTTCGAGTGCATTAGGCTACAGTCTTATTAAATTGGTCCGAAGCCTCTACAAGATTCGAAGAAGCATTTTATCTAGGACCTCATGATTTTGGTATTGAATTATCTTCTCATTAAATCATTGCCAAGCCTTATGTAATAGTTCACCATTAAGTTGAAGAAAGTTGATGATTTCATCCTTAGTTGCAACATCCATGAATAAGGAAAGAACCAATCCAAAAATGCTTCTGTAATCTCAAACCATGAAGTCATAGATCCCGCGGGTAACTCTCACAGCCATAAGACCATTTCTCCTATCAATAAGAACGGTAAAAGACACAAACGGATTGATTCTTAAGATATGTGGGTGATATCAAATGGAAGACACACATTAATGAAAATTTTCAAGTGTATATTGGCATGCTTATGGGGTTGACCCCCAAATGAGCCTTTATTTTATAGAAAATAAAGCATCATATTAGTAACATGAACCACTTCATTTCTAGCTGCTGGTGGTATATGAATGGCACTAGCCTAGCCTGTATCCCTTAGGTGATCACCATCCTAGAGATACCTTTCAAAAGTACCGAGATTGCTATCATTTTGGTTCATGGTATTGTGTAAACTATGGTTGTCACCTGAGAAAGAATTAAAACAACAAATAATGTAAAATAAACACTACAGAGTCTCAAAGTGACTAGTTACATTACAAGAATGAAAACTATGTTACGTTTTCCAACAACAAGGTCAAAATTTGATGGTTCTCACATTACACCCCTAAGGTATAAGCGATCGTTGTTAATATAGTTAACCAAACAAGAGTTGGGGTAGAATACTCAGGGAATGAGAGCATAAATTTCAAGATTAAGTGTTAGAAGCAACTAGAAGTTGAATTGTAATGCAATACAAATAAAACAAGAAAGTAAAATTGCCGGGGGGTATTTGAACACTTTTAGAGTTAACAATTTTATCATAGTGAGAATACAATTTCAAAATTACAAATAACTAGATTTTAACCAAATATAGAGTAAGATTTTGGGTTATGCTATTCTAAGTGTGGGTTCATGTGTGGGTAATTGAATATTTATCTTAATTTAGCTAAAAGTCATGGGTAGGATAAATTATAGGTATTTAGTATCAATTTGTCAATCAAACACCAAAATCTCATAAATGGTTCTTTCAAACACCTCATAAGTGTAACAATTTTAGCAATCTATGACCTCAATTAGTATCCTTATGTCAAAGAGATACTATTAAAAGATGCAAATCAAGTTATTGTTTATACTCATTCCTCACCCTCATCTCCTTTGTTAAGGATGATAAGGGTTCATGGGTAATTAGAGTTAGCAACCTCTAGTTCTCAATTAACACATGGAATGGGAGTAAACCTATATAAATTAGATAATTCAGAAGACAAATAATCAACACCCACATAACAATAACAACTTATTCAAGCATAACCCCAAAAAAAGAAATTAGATACTCACAGAGAGAGAAAGAAGAGATTTACTCAAATTTCCTTAAATTATTTCATTAAATCATAATTTAGTGTAATAATGAAGATTTGGATTTAATAAAACTAGAGAAAATTCACTAATTTCACACTTGGAGTCTCACTCTAATGTTTCAAGCTTTAGAAGTACAAGAATGGTGGTTTAGAGCTGAAAACCCATATTTAGACCCAAAATTCACATTCTATAGAAATTACAAAAATAACACCACACTGGTTACCAACTGGAGTAGATGCCAACACATGTGGCTCACCTGCGCACGTAGGTCACTAGCTTAGATGACACTGGATTCTTTAATTTGGACATATGTGTGCGCAGGTCTACTTGTACATGTGCAGGTGGCTCCCAGCATGTCCAAATGAACTTTTAAAGCTTTTTTCTTTTATTTAACACTCTAATTGACTCATGTGATATGCTCAACTTTATTTTCAACCTTTACCTGCACAAATGAACATTATAACATGAGAAATACCTTAAATAAATAGAAAAAACTTGATAACCTAAGACTAAAAAGTGCTAACAAGTCATCAAATTAATGACTTATCCAGAGGCAAGATTTAGCCCAAGGACTCTCAAACAATAAGTTACACTGCACAGACAAGAGTTGAAACAACCACTTTATGTCTTAATTTATTATAAGTTTTATTACTCTTACCTTAGAGGAAATACTTAGCCTAATGACTTTTAAACAACAAGTGAAGTCGCATGACCAAGAGTTGACACCACCATATTATGTTTTGACTTATGAGATTCTCTATAACTCATGCCTTAGAGGAAAAACTTAGCCTAGTGACTTTTAAAAATCAAGTAATGCCCTATGAGTAAGACTTGATACTAGCATATTGTGTCTTAATTTATGAGATGCTCTATAACTCGTTCCTTAGAGGCAATACTTAGACCAAGGACTTTCAAATAATAAGTTATTCCTAATGGGAAAGAGTTGACACTACCTTATTGTGTTTTGATTTATAAGATGTTTTATGGACCTTGCCTCAGAGGAAAGACTTATCCCAATAACTTTCGAAGAATAAGTTACGGCCCATGGGCAAAAGTTGATACTACTACATTGTGTATTGATTCATGATATGCTCTATAAATCTTGCCACAAAGGCAAGACTTAGACCAAGGACCTCCCACAAAAAAATTTATTCCACATAGGCAAGAGGTAACACGATTTTATTAAAACAAAAGGGGCAACCTGGTACACTAAGCTCCCATTATGTGCAGGGTTTGGGAAAGGGCCCGATCTCAAGGATCTCTTATACTCAGTCTCACCTAACATTTCTACAAGGAGCTATTTTCAAGGCTTAAACTCGTAGTCTCATGATCGTATGACAATAACTTTATCAGTTACTTCAAGGCTCCCCTTCAGTTAATACTACTTTATTATGTCTTAATTTATGAAATACTCTATAACTATTCTCTTAGAGGCAAGACTTCGGTCAAGGATTTTGAAGTATCAAGTTATGACCACAATCAAGACTTGACACTGCCACATTGTGTCCTTATTTATGAGACGTCCTATAACATTTGCCTTAGAGGTAAGACTTAGGGTGTGTTTGGTATGACGAAAAATATTTTCCATCGAAAATATTTTTCTAGAAAATTTTTTCATGGAAAACAAGTTGTTTTTATACTTGTTTCTCATATTTGGTTGGTGAGCGAAAAATATTTTATGAAAAATATTGGTGAATGAATTTTTTTTTCAGAAAATACATTTTTGTGTTTGGCTAGAGACTAGAAAAATACTTTTTAGGAAAATATATTTTAGTATTTGTATATATTTAACACAAAAAATAAGAACAAATAGGGTAAAAGGGGTGGGTAAGAATTTTTTTTGATTATTTTCAAAAAATAAATTTTAGAAATTTAAGAGCTAAAAAAATTGGGATGGGTAGTACATGATCGAGTAGGGGTAGTGGTGGAGTAAGAAAAAATTGAAATTTATTTTTTTAAAAAATTAATTTCTTAGGGATAGTGGTCAAACTACGTGGTAGAGGGTAGGGTAAGAAAGAACTTTTGAATTTTTTAAAAAAGATCAATTAAAAAAGCTTAATTCTTTGAAAGTGGGGGTGGTCTAAGAAAAAATAAAAAATTAAAAGTTAAATTTAAGAAAAATTAAAGAAGGGGGGTTGAGTGAGGGCTATAGGGGGTTGGGAGAGTTAGGTCTCGAGTCGAGGTCAAATCCTAAGTGTTATATCTTAGATCAGGGTTGAGAGTTTGATCTCGGGTTGGGATTCATCTAACGGGGTTGGGAGTTGGGTTTCAAATTAAGGTCAAGAGTCTGGTCCCAAGTGGAGAATCGGTACTCAGGATCGGGAGTTGGGTCTTGGATTAGTGTCAAGAATCAGAACCGAGACTTGGGTTAGGGTGAAAAGTTAAGGTATGACATTGAAAGAGAGTTTTGAAAGATGTTTTTCTTACCTTTTGAAGGAAAGTGATTTTCCTAAAATTTGAGCATAATAAGTTCATTTGGAAAATATTTTTTGAATTATTTAAGCCAACCAAACATGAGAAAATTAAAAAAAAATCCAGGAAATGTTTTCCTTCATACCAAACATACTCTTAGTCCAAAGGATTTCCAAACAATATGTCATACCCTTAAGTTTCCTTCAATGTTAAAGAAATAAAATCCTCTTTGTATATTATCCAACTTTTTGTTCATTAGCAAATAATAATGGAAGTTGAGGAAAAAGAAGATGAAAGAAAAAATATAGATTGAGAAAAAAGAAAAAAAATAAAGGTTAAGAAAAGAGAAATGAGAAAAAAGAGAAAAGTAAAAACAAAAAAAAGGTTGAGAAAAAAAATGAGAAGAAAAAATAAAAATAAGACTTGAAAAAATTGAAATAAAAGAAAAAAATAAAGGTTGAGAAAATAAATTAAAAAAAAAAAGAAAGAAAAAATAACGAGAAATAAAAATAAATTGTATTTGAGAAAAAAAGCGAAGAAAAATAAAGATTGAGAAAGCAAATTATAACAAGGGAAAAAGGGGAAAATAAAAAAATAAAAAACAAGGAAAAAGAAAAAAAGAGAAAATAAAAGGAAGAAAAAACAAATAGAGGTTGAGAGAAAAAAATATTGGAGATGTAGAGTGATAAAAAGGTAATTGTTCTATACATAAAAAAAAAAAAAAAAAAAAAGAAGATGACTACTATTTAAAAAAAATTATTATGGGGAATAAAAAATCAAAGATACTCACTATGGGGTGATCCCATGCCTGCTTCAAACGAGGGAAGTGCATGATAGCCTATTTCAGGATTCTCATCTAAGTTATATCCTTACAAATTTTATTTTTTTTGTTCGTGTTCCCTTGAATGATTTTAAATATGTAGTATTGCAATGTCTAAAGTTCAACAGGTAAATCAACTTTAGATACACAATGTTTGAGGTTCATACATTAAGGGGTCATGTGGTAGGGTGTATAAGGATAGTACAAAATATGATGTATTAGTAATGCTTATGTTAGTTATTCTTGCATTTTTCTTAAGCAGTGTTTGATTTAATATATTAAAATTAAAATGAATTGTATAATTGTAGAAAAAAAATATTTTTTTACAAAATATCCTCCACAAATATTGTAAAAAGGATGTGAAAAGGATTTTGAGGGACAATTGTGACTTTAACTATACTAATGCATGCATTAGACTCCGTTGCGTTAGTAATACCATAGATTTCCATACATTAGCAATACACTCCTTAATACCAAATATGGATAATTTGGTAGAGTGCATTAAAAAATACATGCATTAGTTTTGTGTTTTACTAAAACATTATTTGCTACACTTTGTCATCTTATGTGTTACTAATAATTGCATTAGTTATACACTCTATTTGGTATTAAAAAGTGCACTATTAATACATGAAAATCTATGGTATTAGTAATGCAATGGATTCTAATGCATGCATAAGTATGGTTAAAGTCACAATTGTCCCGCAAGATCTTTTCTACATCCTTTCCACCATATTTATGGAGGGCCTTTTAGTAAAAAAATATTTTTAAAAAAATAATATGCTTTCCATGTTACTTTTAATACACAAAATTAAATATTGCAAAAGAAAAATGTAAGCATAACTAACGCAAGCACTACTAATACAAGTATTACTAATACACCATATTTTACAGTATTCTTATACACTCTACCAAACAAGCCCATATAGAGTATAACTAATGCAACCATTAGTAATATATAGGATAAAAACGTGTACCAAACAAGATATTAGCAATACACAAAGCTAATACATGTATTATTTTTTTAAATACACTCTATCAAACGATCCCTTACACCTAATGTTTGACTTATCAAAGCATTATTCTAGCCTATTTGAAAGGTGGTGAACTTGAGGCATTTTTCATAAACTTGAGGCATTTTGCTTGAATTATGACAATTTGTGTATGAACTAAAGGCACACATGAGACAAATACGGATAAAATTAATTATTTTTCATGAATTTCAACCATTAATACATGAAATTATTTTTGTAATTATATGTAATGATCCTTCAGTTTATTTTTCATATTTTTGCCGATAGAGCTTTTCAATAGTTGCCCCAAGTCACTTATGACTTGCTGAGACTGAAAGTTTGATTATCGAGCAGTTTGTTTAGTTTTTAGAGATAATTCCCTATTTTGAAGTCGTTGTTGGTTCCAAATAGTCAAAGGTAAAAACTTCAGTAAAACAATCTCGTATGCAAATTTTGACTACGCCATCAAATCTAAAATATCAATTTTAAGCAAGGTGGACCTATGGTTGGGGTCCCGATGCACCCAGCCTCATTTCGATATACTGGTCAAAAGTTGAAGAAATTAAAAATTTAGGTGTGGGACCCGTATTTGGTCGAAACAACCTCGGTTGAAAAGTCAAATTGCTCCATGGGTCTGGAATATCAAATTTAAACTGGTTCATTGTTCATTTGCGTATAAGGGATTCTGAATCCAAGGGCATGATGAAAACTTGAAATTTGGTGTGCCGGTGATCGCCAGAAAAGGGTCACGATTACGGTACCCTTGGCAGTCAAAGTGATGTGATCACAGTTGGATGGTAGCTATCGTGAGTGCTTATGCAGTTTCCTAGATAATGCAATCGTATATTGCAGGTCTGCGATAGTAAGACCCGAGCACCTGGACTGGGTATATAAAGCCCCATTTTTCATGATTTTAGCTTATTTTTCATTTTGCCTCTTGAAAGTTAAACCCTAAAGAGTGTGAAAGATTAAAATTAAAGCTTATGAGTTCTTGAGAAGCTTAATTACCATTTTCTTGTTGATTCTCCTACGTATTTAAGGTAAGAATCCTCTAAATTCATGGTTGAATTTCTTGATTAACTTCTCAAAATTCTAAAATTCTTAGGACTTGATTTTATCCCTAATTTAGCTTGCTTTTCACCCATTCATGAGAGTTATGATTCCTTGATCAGTATGAATATTGGGTTGGTCTCGAAAATATAATTTTTGTAAGTAGGACCGATATGGGGTTTTTGGTGTCATTTTTGGATCCAAAGCACAATGGTGCAATATGAGTATCGTTATTCTTATGTTGATGATTAGAATGTGTTTTTGATAGCTTTACATCTTGGGGAGGCTTCTCAAAAGGGAAAAGCAAAGTTTTAGCTGTTCGTTGAGCTTTCTTCGACATCAAGGTAAACAAAGTTTATCCCTTGTTATGTTGAGCTGTCATAGTATTCTTATGATATTGTGTTGTATTTGAGATGGGTCTAGGTGCTGGATTGATGAAATGACAGACTTGGGTTTAGTTGGTATTGTGTAGGCTTAATTGAAACTATAGATTTGAAATACTTAACTTGTGGCCTTGAACTTTAGTGCATTAGACTTCATTACTCATGCATGAGAATGCCTTAGATTGCTCAAGACTAAGTAAGATACTCAAGTAAATCATGCTTAGGGTAAGTTTGGCCTTAGTTACTTATAGTAATGAAGGTTGCCTTAGTTTTCTTTGGACTTAGTTAAAGTGCTTGAGTAGAATCTCTACCTTAGGACTACTTGTGGCTTGTTTTACATCTAAAAGCGAATTTAAATACCTTAAGCCTAACTCGATTAGAAATTTGCCTAACATGGAACTTAAAGATTAAAAGTGGACTCTTAACCCACTTTAGGCTATGACACATATTAGCTTTGGTAAAATCATTACACTCATTAGACTCTTGGAAATATGTATTAAAGTAATTTTAGGAACTCTTGATACTTGATGGCTATGTTGGTTAATGTGGGGTTGATGCTTAATGACTATGAAATTTATGAATATTGATGATACCATTTATGATATGGTTTATATATATATATATATGTATGTATATACACACTCGATTCGTGTCCGGAAGATGATTATGTTGATAATTATATATAACTGATCCGAGTCCAGAGGATGACTATGGAACTATTGATTATATTTACCGGTTCGGGTATGAATATTAATTATATTTACCGATTCAAGTTTGGATATTTATTATATTTACCGGTTAAAGTGCAGATATTTATTATATTATCGGTTCAAGTTTGAATATGCATTTTATGCTATGATGACATACTTTTCTCTGATTGACAATATTGGGGTGTGATATTGAAGGTAGAAATTTGACTAAGTTTGATAATGAGAAAATGATTAAAATGTGGTATAACTTAGATGGATTTTAGTAAATGATTATATTGATTAATATATGATTATTGCCTAGTAAATGGTGATTAGTGAGTAGTGATGGTAAGGTTGTTAGATGATGGTAACATGATGGAATATGGGTAAATTGTGGAATGATGGTTTTAAGATCAGGAAGGTTAGTTATAATGTCGGTTAATTTCTTATTCTTGTCTTAAGTGTACTTTTCAGTCGTATGGGAGGCTGTGACGAGTTCTTTACTTTTCCACACCAATTGGCATATGGGAGCCAATTTTGTAGTTGTCGTTGCTTGTGTTTATGCTTTATGATACATTATTATTCCAAATTTTTTACTTATTATGTACAACGATGTTGGAGGTGATTCAGGTTCGTTTCTGTACCTTGACTTAGTATTGTTATCTTACATTTTATCATACTTATATCATGATTTAGTTCAGTCAGCTGATGATACATACTGAGTACCCATTGTTTTGGTACTCATACTACACTTCTGTACCTTTTTGGTGAAGATCTAAGTACTAGTTTCCATCGTTGATAAACGCTCGTACAGTGATTGATTTTTAGAGATAGGGTGAGCTCTTGGAGTTTGAGTCACCTGTTTTCCTCTATCTTTATTTTCAGTTTTTTTATTTTGAGAAAAATGTATTGATATTCTAGAATTTGAGTTGTATTGATACTGTCTTATGCTCTTGTACTGGATCTACCAGATCATGGATTGGTATCTTGTATTGACTATTTATTCCATCTAGTCCCCTTTTACTTTATTTATATATTGTGTTCTTAAATTCACCTATGATGGGCATTTCCTACCGAATTAACCCATTGTGTTAGCTCCAAGTTATAGTTTGTCTTACCTACTGACAGGATTTAGTAGGTGCCATCAGGACTCATAAATTGGGTCATGACAAATTAGTATCAGATCCTAGGCTGCACCGATATTGTTGGTACAAAATCAAGTTTTAAGTAGAGTCGTGCAGATCAAAATGATGCTGTCCATTTCCTATCTTTGAGAGGCTATGGAAATTCTTTGGAGTTCTTCACTTCTTTCACTCATATCATACTAAGAGTCTGAGTTGGTTTGTAGAAGTATTCCTTTAACTATACTTTTTCGCAAATGGCCAGGCCACGTGCTACCTCTACAGTAGATGAGGGTCCCGAAATTGAGCCTAAGGATCTTACTCTTATTCGTGGATGACCCAGAGGTCTTGGACAACCTAGAGATATGTTCGCCACTAGGGGCCCGAATAAGGGTCCTCCACTAGACCTTATTCCCGCTCCTGAGCAAGAGATTCTTTTTCCCCAGCCAGTGGTGGGCCAGGGACCACCCAAGCTCCCCCAGGATTTATTCCTTCTTCATTTCTCAGAGATACATTGATTCATCTTTTGGGGATAGATGGTTAAAACTCCCCAGGTGCTGACTACGGCTCTCCTTGCGAGTTGTTGAAAGTCACTATGAGTCATAGGACCCATTCATAACGTGCCCAATGAGATTTCTCTAAGTTACTATTTTGACAACGACTACCATATGATGAGTCATAAGGACACTAAATGACTCGTATAGTCTTTTCCGTAAGAAAACTAGTATGATGCCCAAGTATTATGTCCTGAGTACGACTATGATGTAACGAGTTGTATGGAGTTGTCATGAATCATAAGGTACTTTTCATAATCATACCAGAGTTGGTGGTTTGGGACACTATCTATACTACAACTAAGAGGAAACGAGTCGTAAGGTGATCCTACAGTCATAAGGTCACCAGTAACGACTGGCGGCTTAGTTTCCAATTTTTAATAAGGGTATTTATACATTTTCCTTATATTTCAATAATAATCCATGACTTATAAACATACTTGGGGCCCTATTTTTATCCATAACACACATCAAATAGACTCTCTTCTCTCTCAAATCCTCTCGAGTATCAAAACTTAGGATTTCCAAAATGTTGGTCAAGTAGAGCTTCAAGGGTTGAACTCTCTCCATAATCTTGGGTATTTCAGGCATGTGACTCTACCCTTAAACTCAATATACATGGTTACTTTTATGGATTTGAAATAAGGGTTTTGATATAGTTGAGGCCTTTGACATGAATGGTTCCTAAATTAATTTTCCCTGGTTTATTATGCATTCTTCATGCTTTCTTAATGATTTTGAACTTGTGGGGTGCATGGGTGTTGGTTGGCGGTTATTAATATAACTTAGAATCTTTGAACTTATTTTAATCTATCTTGTTATATGTTCGAACTTCAATCCATATTAGTGTGTGTTGTGTTCTGTTGACTAAGAAATTAGGGTAGTATCTGGGCTCGATGAACTTAAGATGCCCGTCATGCCTAGGCCCTGGTTCGAATTATGACAAAGTTTGTATCAGAGCCTAGGTTCATGGTCAATTAGGTGTCCACAAAGTCATGTCAAGTAGAGACTCTTTAATGGGTGTGTAGCACACCACACTTATAAGGGAGAGGCTAGGAGGAATTTAGGAGTATTTCCCTTTCTTGTTTTTTTTTTTAATTTTTGAGCTATAGAGTCTAAGGTCTTGAATCTCTCTAATTCCCGTTTGCTTTCCTTTTAAATCATACCTCCAAGAAGATTTGAAATTAGTGTAAACTCTTTTGTTCCATTTAAGGATAACATGGACAAACCTCATCCTACTTCTGGGTACAAAACCGATCTAGGGTCACTGCTACTGATTGCCCCCAAAGAGTCCCATTGGTCTCCACTAATCCTACTTCTGAGGGTGACTCTCATGCTCGTTAACCTCATAGAGATATTACCAATGTTGAGTTTCATCACTTATTTATCTGTTGACCCAATTAGTGATATCTCAATCACAACAGCCAGGTCCTGTTGGTATTGTAGAGGCCACTAGAGTTGGACAGTTTATGAGGTTGCACTCTCTGACTTTCATTAGTTCTAAGGTTAAGAAGGAATCTCAAGGGTTCATGGATGAAGTGGAAAAGACTTTTCATGTGATGCATGTTACTTATATGGACGGTGTGGAGTATGTTGCTTATCAGTTAAAAGATATGGTGTATCAGTGGTATGAGAAATGGGATCAGTCTAGGGTGATAACATTGAGTCATCTTTATGGGATGATTTTTCGGGTGCCTTTCTTGATCGTTTCTTTCCTTAGGAGCTGAGAAAGACAAAAGCGAAGGAGTTCATAAATTTGAAGCAAGCTAGGATGATGATAAATGAGGTTACCTTGAAATTCCATCAGTTGTCACGATATTCTCCTGAGTTAGTACATAGCATGAGGACTAGAATGAGGAAATTTGCTTCTGGGTTGTCATATGATTTGATTTTGGAGAGAAAAGTTGTCTTGTTGAACAAAAATATGGACATCTCTAGACTTGTGGTGTATATGCTATAAATTGAAGAGGCAAATAAAAGCAAGCTGAGATAGGGGAAAGATATAGTAAGAGATATAGACATTTAGAGGAGGTTGAAGGCCAATAACAGAATGGTAGATATAGTGGGAAACGGTCTCAGAAGTAGAATTGATGGAGTCCTAACTTCTATTCGATGGCTAATACTTCTTACTCAAAGTCGTTTGGGCATCGATGTTTTAGAATAGTGATGGTTCTATGGTCAGTTGCACCATGGGGAGTGTGAGAAAGGGAGGAATTAGTGTTTTACTTTTGGTCAGATTGGTCATATAGAGTAGGATTGTCCTTTAAAGGTTGCTTCTAGGGCCAACGAGGTTCCTATTTCTACTTCATCAGCTCTTTCAAATTTGAATTTCTACGGTGAAATTGGAAGATATTTGGAGCTCAAAATGGACCTAGGGTTCAGTTCTCACAATGATTTTGATGGAAGAACATGAATTTTATGGCTCAATATAGGTATAAATGGACAATTTTCGTCCATGAAGTGAAGGCATAATGACCAACATGCCCTTAAAAATCAACTAATTCTCGAATCTGTCCTTTGGTGGACTATTTTGATAGTCTGAAGTAGATCAACCATAACGTTTTACTCCGATATCCAAATTGGATGAAACTAATTTCATTAGAAAGAGGACTCTCATATATTTCTGTTGATATATAGTATTTCACCCAGATCATTGTGTACGAGGAGTTATGATCGTTTGAAGTTGACCCAAAAATTCACTTTTGACAGGTTGAAGTAGATCGACTATAACCTTTTTCTCCAATAGACAAATTAGATAAAACCAATTTCATCGGAAAGAGGACTCGTAGAGATTTCTGTTGATATATAGTAGATCACTCAGATCATTATGTACAAGGATTTATGATCGTTTAAAGTTGGAGCAAAAATACGCCAGGCCTCAGTACTTTTTCCTGCACGTTTTACTGTTCACTACTATTCATGGTTCGATCAGAATGTTCATAACTCGTTGCTCGGGTGTCTGTTTTGGATGATCCACATATCGTTGGAAAGATTATTCAATAATCCACGCAATGGTGGGTCATAATCTAAGACATTACGCATGCAAAATTTATAATTCATTTTAGAAGATAGAACTCAACACGTTTACGCACAAAATTTCAACGAAAAATTTTCCGGGATATTACATCATCCCCCCCTTGGAAACATTCATCCTCGAATGATGCTAGGATACGCCAAGATTAGATAGGTAATAGAGCATACAGATGAAACCATTCGTTAGACTCATCACCACATTGTTTCTCACTCTGAATGCAACATAGAATGCATAAATTCAAGAAACTACAGCTGAACACATAATAAATGACAGCTGAACTGCTGCAACTTTTATCAAAAGTGCATGATTTAGGAAAGAATGGTACCTTCGGCTTGATCGGAGTTCGCGGAAAATAGGTACGGGTACTTGGATCGCATATCCACCTTAGCTTCCCAAGTTACACCCTCAATAGATTGGTTTAGCCATAATACCTTGACCAAGGGAACTTCTTTGTTCCTTAGTCTTCGGACACTGAATTTTCTTGAATGTCAGCACTTACAGAGGAATCCACTACCATATCATCGTTAATATGCTTTCTAAGCATGGAGATATGGAATATTGGATGAACAGAGGACAACTCAGAAGGCAACTCGACCTCATAAGCTACATTACCAACACGGCTAAGAATTTTGTAAGGACCAACATAACGGGGACTAAGCTTCCCCTTCTTTCCAAATCTCTTCACCCCCCTCATGGGTTAAATTTTCAGATACACTAGGTCACCAACTTCAAACTCAAGGTCTCTCCTTCTAACATCCACATATGACTTCTGACAACTCTGCGCAGTTTTCAACCTTTCCCTAATCAACTTAACTTTTTCCATAGCCTCGAATACCGAATTAGGACCACTCACAGCCGCTTCACCCACCTTGAACCAACATATGGGTGATCTAAACTTCCTCTTATACAAGTCTTCAAACAGAGCCATGCCAATACTAGAGTGAAAGTTATTATTATAAGCAAATTCTATCAACAGTAAGTAATCATCCCAACTTCCCTTAAAGTTAAGTGCACAAGCTCTCAACATATTCTCTAAGGTCTGGATGGTCCGCTCAGCCTGACCATCGGTCTGCGGATGAAAAGCAGAACTCAAAAGCACTTGGGTACCAAGACCCTTCTAAAAAGCTTTCCAAAATTACGAAGTGAACTGAGTACCCCTATCTGAAATGATAGACAAGAGAATTCCATGCAGTCTGACTAGCTCTCGGATATACAATCTAGCATAATCCTCAGCAGTATATGAAGTATGAACAGGCAAGAAATGAGTAGAACAGGCAAGAAATGAGCAGACTTAGTCAATCTATAAACCACAACCCAAATGGAATCATGATGGCATCGGGAAGGAGGTAAACCAATCACGAAGTCCATATTTATCTCTTCCCACTTCCAGGTGGGAATACTAAAGTCTTGCATCATACCACCAGGTCTTTGGTGTGCAACCTTAACCTGTTGGCATGTTGCACACTTAGCTACAAATTCTGCTATATATTTCTTCAAATTTCTCGCAAGTCTCGGTACATCTTGGTGGTACCAGAATGAATAGAATATCGCGCCCCGTGCGCTTCAGCCATAATCCTCTGTCTCAGATCATCAACATTCGGGACACACAATCTACCCTGTAATCTCAACACACTATCTCTCCCTTGGAGAAAACCTCTACTTTTTGGTGCTTGACTGACTCCTTAAGTCTAACCAAACTAGCATCTAAGTATTGCCTTTCCTTCACTTCTGAAACCAAGGAGGATTCGGAACTACTCTGAACCCCTATACTACCTTCAGCAGAGTCAAACAACTTAACCCCCAATCTAGCCAAATGATGTACATCACGAGCCAAATATTTCTTACCTTCTACCACATGCGAAACACTACCCATGGACACTCTACTTAGGGCATCCGCCACAACACTGGCCTTGCTCGGATGGTACAGCACACTCATATCATAGTCCTTTAACAATTCTAACCATCGTCTCTGCCTAAGATTCAATTCTCTCTGGGTAAACACATACTGCAGACTCTTATGATTAGTGAAAATATCAACATGAACACCATACAAATAGTGTCTCCAGATTTTCAAAGCAAACACAACAGCAGCCAACTCAACGTCATGGGTGGGGTAAATTTTCTCATGGGGTTTCAACTGTCTAGAAGCATAAGCTATCATCTTACCCTTATACATCAATACGCAACCCAACCAAACCCTCGAAGCATCACAGTACACCACAAAACCAGCAACACCATCAGGCAAAGTCAAAACAGGGGCTGAAGTGAGTCGAGTCTTCAACTCCTAAAAACTCTTCTCATAAGATTCAGACCACAAGAACTTCACTTTCTTTTGGGTCAACCGAGTCATAGGAGACGTTATAAAGGAGAAACCCTCAACAAAATGGAAGTAATAGCCAGCTAAACCCAAGAAACTTCAGATATCAGTCGGATAAATAGGTCTAGGCCAATTTCTAACAGCTTCGGTCTTTTGGGGATCAACTCTAATACCCTCAGAAGAAATGATATGACCCAGAAAAGCAACTGACCTTAGCCAAAACTCACACTTACTGAACTTGGCAAACAACTTGTGATCTCTAAGGATTTGCAAGATAGTTCGGAGATGATCAGAATATTCATCCTCACTACGAGAGTACACCAGTATATCATCGATGAACACTATGACAAACATATCCAGATATGGTTTGAACACTCGATGCATGAGGTCCATGAAAGCTGCTGGAGCATTAGTTAACCCGAAAGACATAACAAGAAACTCAAAATAGCCATAATGATTTCGGAAAGCGGTTTTCGGGATGTCACACTCCTTAACTTTGAGTTGATGATAGCCGAAATGAAGGTCTATCTTTGAGAAATAACTTTCACCTTGCAATTGGTCAAACAAATCATTTATTCTCGGAAGGGGGTACTTATTTTTTACGGTGATTTTATTTAGTTGGCGGTAATCAATGCACATACGCAAAGAGCCATCTTTCTTTCTCACAAACAACACAGGAGCACCCTAAGGAGAAACACTAGGCCTTATGAAACCCTTATCTAGTAGATCTTTGAGTTTCTCTTTCAACTCCTTAAGTTCTGCAGGGGCCATACGGTAAGGAGAAATAGAAGTGGGCTGAGTATCGGGAAGAAGATCAATCCTGAACTCTATGTCTCTATCAGGAGATATCCCTGGGAGATCATCCAGAAAGACATCAGAAAACTCATTGATGACGTTAATAGACTGTAAAGTTGGAGTCTCAGACTTAGTGTCTTTGACTCTAACCAAATGGTAAATACACCCCTTGAAAATAAGCTTTCTAGCTTTGAGGTCAGAGATAAAATGACTCGTAGGTGACACAGAATTCCCAGACCACTCAAACATGGATGCACCCAAAAACTAAAACTTGACCATTTGGGTCCGACAATCAATAGAGGCATAAGAAGAATACAGTCAGTCCATACCCAGAATCACATCAAAATCTACCATGTCTAACTCAATTAGATCAGCCAACAAGACTTTATGAAGAACGGTAACAGGATACTTTTTATACACTTTCTGGGCAACAATCGAATCACCCACTGGGGTAGAAACAAGGATAGGCTCAGGAATAATCTCAGGACTCATTTCAAAATTCACAGCAATCAAAGGTGTAACATATGAGAAACTAGATCTAGGATCTAACAAAGCATACACATCAAACTGAAATATACGAAGCATACCAGTAATAACATCAGGAGAGTCCTCCTATTCCTGGTGAGACAGTAAAGCATAGAATCTATTATGGCACTGCCCGCCAGCATTGCTAGAAGAGGCGCCCTGAGCTGGGGTTGGGAGAGTCACTGGAACTGGAGCACTAACAGTCTGAGTCTGGGTCTGAGGGCGATAGTCACGATGCCCTTGTCCATCCTGTGGACAATTTCTAACTCTGTGACTCATGTTACCACATCAGAAATAACCCCTCTTCTCACCCCAACACTCACCCGAATGAGCCCTACCACACTTAGGACACAGGGGATGATTTGGCTTACTGCCAGCACTGTACTGGGACCTGGATGCATATGACATACTACCTTGCTCCTACCTATCTCTAGGCATAGGAGCACTAGCAGTTGACAGTGCTGGCATAGATAAACGATCCTAATACTGAGGGCGACTCCCTCCTTGCGATCTAGTCTGACCCTGTCTGTGCTGCTCAAACCTAGCTCTCTTATTCCCTCTCATTCTCTCTCTCTCCTTAATCTTGTCTTCCTTAATCTGTTGGGCATGAGTCATCAGCCTAGAAAGATTCATCTCACTATTCAGCATAGCAGACCTACACTCCTTAATCATATAACTAGATACTCTACTCACAAACTTACTCATATTAGCCCGATTATCAGCCACTAAGTCAGGAGCATACTTGGCCAATTGATTGAACTTTAGACAGTACTCCCTAACAGTCATAGAGCCCTATCGCAGGTTCATAAACTCTTCCACCTTCGCCTTCCTTATCTCTAAAGGGAAAAACTTATCCATAAATGCATCTTGGAACTCTTGCCAAGTTGTAGGGACAGCTCCCTCACCTCTACCTTTTCTCCAAGCAACAGCCCAGTCATAAGCAAGGCCTTTCAACCTACACACGGCTAACTCCACACTATGTTCCTCAGATACATGCATTACCTGAGTAATCTTCCGTACCTCTTCTAAAAAAACCATGGATCCTCATCAGACTTGGACCCATAGAATTCCAACGGATTCATCCGCATGAAGTAATGGATCCTAGCAGCAGCTGAATCACCTCCCTACTTCTGTGGAGCTGGGACTGGGTTGGCCTGAACATTTGCAGTAATAGCTTGGGCCAGCGCCTAAAAGGCTGTCCAAAATTCAGCATGAGATACGTTTTCATTCAATGGGTCAGCGGGTTGAGGTTGTTGACCATCATTATTTCTTCTCGTTTGATGTGGAGGCATATTTTTTAAAGAGAAGAGCAGAAATCAATAGCAGAGAGAGACACTTTAAGCACGATAGACTTCTGAAAGAAAGAATCACACTTTTTCCTAAAATGTCTTGTAGCCTTTGCTCATAGATGTGGCGCGCTACACACCGGTGATCAAGACTCTACTTAACGCGACTTTTCAGACTCCCTAGGACACCGTAAAATCTTAGGCTTTGACATCAAGTTTGTAACGCCCCAAAAATGGGTCCCGGAGCGTCACACGGTGCTTGAGGCTACGAGTAGCCCCAAGCTAACCATTTAAGCCATTTTTATTTAGTTCAACATAAATCAATGGGGTTTCCATAAATAACCGTCAAATATCAACAGAGTAATCATCATCCAACAATAAAAAATTTTTAGAAAGATAACAAAATATGACTTATTAGTCAACTCTCAACATCTATACTAGTCTGACGAGCCTCTAAGTAAATCAATAAAACCAGTGAGCCATTGAGACATGCCCCAACTGACTCATACTCAGTTATCTAATGTAAATAATTTCGTGAAACCAACATCAGACATCACGTCCTCAGAATATAAGGACTCACCACGATAGAGGATGTAGAACAGCGTGCCCGAAGAATCACTGTCGAACCTGAAACTGAACACCTGAACCTATATTTTAAGAAAATACAGCCCACATCAGAAGATGTGGGTCGGTACCATGGAAAGGAACCGAGTGTATGGGGGTGTATGCTGTTTTATAAAAAACATCATCATAAATATTTATAAGAAACATGCAGGATGTATAAAAGAATTACATAGCCCGAAGAAAATCATCATAATCATGAGAGGATGAAATAAGTATAATAACACATGTGAGTCATCATATAATTTGTCAATCACTTTCAGTTCATCAAGAATATCAATTCTCATAATGTAAATATCATTTAAATCTTTCAAAAGAATAACTTTCATAATTCCACTTTCAAATCACTTCACTGTTCACCATAGATAGAAGGAAACACACATACACTAGGAGATCCTATAACAGACATAAACCATGTGAGCCAAATGGAATCCAACATCCAACCCACGTTGGGGAGAGCCATCCTATCCTTGCCATCGGAGTAGGACTTCCAATATCAACCTAAAAACACTAGTGATCACTATATAAATCAGCCTCAGGCTCACGTCCTATGGGGGCATGTAGTTCTAGGGAAGTAAGGTCACTTTATACCTCCCACTCGGTGCTAAAGAGTACTCCCGGACTTAGCTTAGATTATTTCAAAGACAATCCACAACAAAACAACTTTCATCAATATATAAGTATATATCGGGAGCCATCATGCTACCCATTTATCATAATCAAACACGTTGTGGATTTCTTTCACATTCGAGTTCAAAGCGACTCCATTAAGACAAAAAGGTCAAATCATTCAACACATCTCAAATATTCAACATCAACATGCTTATAGCACACATTTTCTCAAAGACACAATTTCAAATGGGGTTCAAGACCCAAATATCAAAATCATGATAAATATCGTTCAAGATTCATGCTTTATATCACCACACATGTAACTCCATTTTTCAAAATCATAGATATCAAAATTTCATAATAATCATCATAGAATATGAGTTCATGCTTCAAAATCATAATAATCAAGTAAAAATCATGTCTTCGTAAAGAAAATTACTTTTGGGCACAAGAACGAAAGAGTGCTCTTGTTGAAAAAAACTCCACATACCTTGAAATTTACCTCTTGATTATGGAATCCTGTTCACAAAAATAAGGGGTGATCCTCGAACGTCTCGAGATGATGAGTTCAATTATCGGATCAAATTTGAATTTCTAAAGTGAAATTGGAAGATATTTGGAGCTCAAAACGGACCTAGGGTTCAGTTCTCTCAATGTTTTTTACGGAAGAACATGAATTTTATGGCTCAATATAGGTATAAATGGACAATTTTCATCCATGAAGTGAAGGCATAATGACCAAAATGCCCTTAAAAATTAACTAATTCTCGAATATATCCTTTGGTGGACTGTTTTGATAGTCTGAAGTAGATCAACCATAACGTTTTACTCCGATATCCAAATTGGATGAAACCAATTTCATTAGAAAGAGGACTCTCATATCTTTCCTGGTGGGATGGTAAAGCATAGAATCTATTCTAGTACTGCCGACCAAAATTGCTAGAAGAGGGACCCCGAGCTGGGGCTGAGCGAGTCATTGGAACTAGAGCACTAATAGTCTGAGTCTGGGTCTGTGGGCGATAGTCACGACGCCCTTGTCCATTCTGTGGACAATCTCTAACTCTGTGACCCATGTCACCACACCAGAAATAACCCCTCTTCTCACCCCAACACTCACTCGAATGAGCCCTACCACACTTATGACACAGGGGACGATTTGGCTTACTGCCAGCACTATACTAGGACATGGATGCATATGACCTGCTACCTCACTCCTACATACCTCTAGGCATGAGAGCACTAGCAGATGATGGTTCTGGCATAGACGAACAATCTTGATACTGAGGGCGACTCCCTCTCTGTGATCTAGTCTGACCCTGTTCGTGCTGTTCGGACCTAGCTCTCTTATTCCTTCTCATTCTATCTCTCTCCTTAATCTTGTCTGCCTTAATCTATTAGGCATGAGTCATCAGCCTAGAAAGATTCATCTCACTATTCAGCATAGTAGACCTGTACTCCTTAACCACATAACTAGACACTCCAGTCACAAACTTACTCATACTATCCCGATTATCAGCCACTAAGTCAGGAGCATACTGGGCCAACTGATTGAACTTTAGACAGTACTCCCTAACAGTCATAGAGCCCTGTCGTAGGTTCATAAACTCTTCCACCTTTGCCTCCCTCATCTCCAAAGGGAAAAACTTATCAAGGAATGCATCCTGGAACTCTTACGAAGTCATAGGGACAGCTCCCTCACCTCTACCTTTCCTTCAAGCAACAACCCAGTCATAAGCAAGGTCTTTCAATCTATACACAGCCAACTCCATACTATGTTCCTCAGATACATGTATCACCTGAGTAATCTTCTGCACCTCCTCTAAAAACAACCGTGGATCCTCAGCAGACTTCGACCCACAGAATTTCGGTGGATTCATCTGCATGAAGTTGCGGATCCTAGCAGCAGCTGAATCACCTCCCTACTCCTGTGAAGCTGGGGCCAGGTTGGCCTGAATATTTGCACTAATAGCTTGGGCCAGTGCCTGAAAGGCTGCCCGAAATTTTGCATGACACACATTTTCATTCAATGGATCAGCGGGTTGAGGTTGCTAACCATGATTATTTCTTCTCGCTCGATGTGGAGGCATATTTCTGAAAGAGGAGAGCACTAACCAATAGCAGAGAGAGACACTTTAAGCACGATAGACTTCTAAAAGAAAGAATCACATTTTTTCCTAAAATGTCTTGTAGCCTCTTGCTCGTAGATGTGGCGCGCTACATACTGATGATCAAGAATGTACTTAACGCGGCTTGTCAGACTCCCTAGGACACCTTAAAACCTTAGGCTCTGATACCAAGTTTGTAATGCCCCAAAAATGGGTCCCATAGTTTCACATGGTGCTTCAGGATACGAGTAGCCCCAAGCTAACCCTTTGAGCCATTTTCATTCAGTTCAACACAAATCAATGGGGTTTCCATAAATAACCCTCAAATATCAATAGAGTACTCATCATCCAAGAATAAAAGAATTTCAGAAAGATAACAAAATATGACTTATTAATCAACTCCTAACATCTATACTAGTCTGAAAAGCCTCTAAGAAAATCAATAAAACCAGCGAGCCATTGAGACATGCC
>NC_061112.1:23871310-23871815 GCF_002878395.1 Capsicum annuum | reverse complement strand
GCCAAGCTAACCCTTTGAGCCATTTTCATTCAGTTCAACACAAATCAATGGGGTTTCCATAAATAACCCTCAAATATCAATAGAGTACTCATCATCCAAGAATAAAAGAATTTCAGAAAGATAACAAAATATGACTTATTAATCAACTCCTAACATCTATACTAGTCTGAAAAGCCTCTAAGAAAATCAATAAAACCAGCGAGCCATTGAGACATGCCCCAGCTGACTCATTCTCAGTTATCAAATATAAACAATTTCATGAAACCAACATCAGATATCACGTCCTCGGAACATGAGGACTCACTACAACAAAGGATGTAGAACAGCGTGCCTGAAGAATCACTGTCGAACCTGGAACTGAGCACCTGAACCATAATTCCGATAAAATGCAGCCCACATCCGAAGATGTGGGTCAGTACCATAGAAAGAAAATATGGGGGTGTATGTAGTTTTATAAACATCATCATCATAAATATTTATAAGAAATATGCAGGATGTATGAAAG
>NC_061112.1:23855456-23868310 GCF_002878395.1 Capsicum annuum | reverse complement strand
TAATGGAGTTGTTTTGAACTCGAGTGTGAAAAAAATCCACAACGTGGATTTTTTTCACACTCGAGTTCAAAACAACTCTATTAAGACCAAAAGGTCAAATCATTCAAAATATCCTAAATATTCAACATCAACGCGCTTATAACACACACTTTCTCAAAAAAACACAATTTCTAATGGGGATTCATGACCCAAATATCAAAATTATGATAAATATCATTCAAGATTCATGCTTTATATCTCCACACATGTAAATTCATCTTTCAAAATCATAAACATTAAGATTTCATAATAATCATCATAAGATATGGGTTCATGCTTCAAATTCATAAAAAAAATCAATTAAAAATCATGCCTTTGTAAAGAAAATTACTTTTGGGCACAATAACGAAAGAGAGTTCTTGTCTAAAAACCCTACATGCCTTAAATGATGAACTTTAGGTCGATACTCATTTTTGAGATGTTAATCGTGCCTTTGAATGATGGTTCTTGGAGTTCTTGAACTAGGAACTTGGAATCTTGAATAAATTTGTAGAATTAATGGTGAACTTTGGAGGTTCTTGAAGTTCTTGAACTAGGAACTTGGAATCTTGAATAAATTTGCAGAATTTATGGTGAACTTTGGAGATTCTTGAAGTTAGATGTAGGAGCTTAGGGTTTTCTTTTTGAGTGAATTTGATAAAATATAACATATAATGCTTCTAATATGCTTTAATATAGGGTTTGGACGGATTTTGGGTGGGGGGAATGACCAAAACGCCCCTAAGAATCAAATAATTCTCGAATCTATCTTTGGTGGACTATTTTGATAGTCTAAAGTAGATCAACCATAACGTTTTACTCCGATATCTAAATTGGATGAAACCATTTTCATTAGAAAGAGAACTCTCATATCTTTCCGTTGATATATAGTATCACACTCAGATCATTGTGTACGAGGAGTTATGCTTGTTTGAAGTTGACCCAAAAATTCATTTTTGATAGGCTGAAGTAGATCGACCATAACTTTTTGCTCTGATAGACAAATTAGATGAAACCAATTTCATTGGAAAGAGGACTCGTAGATATTTCTGTTGATATATAGTAGATCACCCAGATCATTATGTACAAGGAGTTATGATCATTTAAAGATGGAGCAAAAATACACCAGGCCTCAGTACTTTCTTTCCTGCATGTTTTACTGTTCACTACTATTCACGGTTAGATCAGAATGTTCATAACTCGTCGCTCAGATGTCCGTTTTGGATGATCCACATATCATTGGAAATATTATTCGATACTTTACGTAATGGTGGGTCATAATCTAAGACATTCCATACAGAAAATTTATAATTCATTCTAGAAGATAGAACCCAAAACATTTACGCACAAAATTTCAACAAAAAATTTCCCGGGGTATTACAGTGTCCAATATATTCTTCACCCAAAATTTACATAATGTTTTATTCTCTAATAATGGAGGCTACAAAGTCTCAAGCCAAAACCAAAAAATTGGGGAAGAAGGAATGTGATGGAATGAATAATGTTTGGGTCATTTTGTACAAATTGGGGATCAACATGCAGAGTTACAAATTTGCGCCTGGACTGATTCCTCTGCTTGGGTTTGATCGCGTGCATTTGAATGAGACTGTGGATACGTGATCACGGTTAACATCCGCAACCATGGTTGGAAAGCTTTTGCTTGACTGTCGTGGTCGCAGTCAGCTGACCGCAACCGCGGTAACTGAGGCCTTTCTGTTCCAATTCTTCAGCTATACTTTCTTGATTTCTTTTGATCATTTTCATCTTCATTTCAAACCTTCCAATCTTCTTGACTTTATTCCTGTAAAATGTGGATATCGGTGAATTCAATCACAACTATGTTTCATTATTTCTTTCAAAATAAGGTGATGTGTATGAATAATGAGTGAAAAAGAGTGGTAAAATCTACACTCATCAACGGCCTAGGTCCTTCATCACTATCACGATGAAGACCTAAATGATCGCGAGGGTCTGTGGACCTTAGTCATCACGATCACAAAGCTGAGGCTCACGACCGCGATGAAGGAGGGTTGTGGCATTGAGCTAGCTTATGCATCGCGATCGCGTGGTTGGGCCACCACGATCATGACATGTTGGTAGGATACCGCGATCATGACTAGGGTTCTTGCAGTCATGATAAGTAAATCTTTGGAAGTACAAGTAATCTTGTTCTCTATTTCTAACTCATTCTTTAACCCAAATTTCCACCATTATTGATCTATTAAGCTTAGGAATTGTGGGGATTTTATCTCGTTGATCTTAGGCATGTTAAGTTATCATCGCATATTATTTTTTCTCTTATTCCCATGTCTAATTCCATCCTAAAATCTGTTAAACTCTTGCTTTTAAATTCCTAATTTCTTCAATTCTTTGGGATTAAATTGAGCCCCACTTGTTACTCCATTAATGCTCTATTTTTTAGCACATATTGCTAGTACATCGAGGGACTTCGGGATGGATTCAATTATTAAATTTTGTTAGCGAGTCCCATGGTCCTATTTTTGACCCGAGTTTAGGTCTGAAGTTTTATATTATAATATGAGTCTCATTTTATTTGTATTAACGTATAGATTATTATTTTGAAAGCACGACGTCATTTCAAGATCATAGAGTGTAGATGAACATCTTGTGGACATTTTGAGATTGTAATTCAGCGTTGAAGTAGGCTTCGGTCAACTGTGATGCCCCAAAAAAAATTTCCATTAAGATCTCGGACGAAAATGTGTTGAATTCTGTTCTTTACCGTGATTAATAATTTTTCTGTGTGAAATTTCTGGATATGCAACCCGTCATCGCGTAGAGCATCGGATAATCTTTTCAAAGAAATGTGATTCATCTAAAATGGACACTTGAGCGATGAGTTATGATCATTCCAATCTAACCATGAATAGTGGTGAACAGTAAATGTGCAGAAAAAAATACTGAGGCCAGGCGAATTTTAGGGTCAATTTCAAATGATAATAACTCCTTGTACATAATGATATGGGTGAGCTACTATATATCAACAGAAAGGTCTGAAAGTCCTCTTTCCAATGAAATTGGTTTCATCCAATTTGGCCATCGGAGCAAAATGTTATGGTCGATCTACTTCAGCCTATCAAAATAGTCCACCAAAGGATAGATTTGACATTATTTGATTTTTAAGGGTATTTTGGTCATTCCCACTCCAATCCATCCGGGTAAACCATGGATTTAAGTCCATTAAGAGCATTCAACAGCTCATTTTTCTCCAAAATTTCCTAATGCTCAAACCCCAACCCTACTACTCTAAATTTCATCCTTCTATGTCTCTTGATTGAACCGTAGAAATTTCAAATTGATTTGGGATTCGAGTTGATCATGTTAAGGGATTTGAGAAGCACCCTTTATTTTTGTGAATAAAGTTTCGGAGTCGGAAGTTCATATTCATCTTCCATTTTTAGGTATGTGGGGCTTTGAACAAGATTATCCTTTCGATCTTGCGCCCGGTATTTTTGTTGAATTACATTGACATGAGATTTTACATGTTTTACCATGAATTGGAAATAGGGTTTTATATCTTATATTATTATCCATGAGCTATGGGATTATGTCATCCAAAATGTGTATGATGTTGAGATGGAATTATGTCCAAAAAGTATTTGATTATGAGAGTATGATGATTTAATTTGTTAAGCCTTGATTTATACTATCATTCCACTATTTCCTTATTATGAATTTATAATTGATATTGGAAATTTTATATCCCTACTATGGGTTAATGTCTCAAGTACCTTTAAATGAGAGTTGGATGGTAAATTGAAAAATATTGATATTGAAGTTGCAATGAGTCTTGGTATTTTCTGAATGGTTTTGATGAGTTAAATTGTTGAAAATATTATGTATTGAGTCTTCATATCCTTGTCCAAATGTCGAGTCGGTTATGGTTCAATGCATTGCTACCTTGTTGATGTTGAGGAAGATTAAAATATTTTGAACTAAAATATGTTGAGTTAGGAATCCACAAATTGATATAATTTGATAAATGAGAAAGAGATTTGATTTGGTCTTTATGATAGACCGTTGTGATGTTATGGTGGATTTTCTAATGCGTTCTAAGCTTGTCGGGGAGTAGTACTTAGCACCGAGAGGGAAATTTGGTATTTCCCCAAACCTATGTGCCACTGTAGGGTTGTTTGATGATGATATTATTGGCCAGAGAGCTCGATTATGATTATTGCAGTTTTAAGGTCGTACTCCCTGGCAAAGAGTACGACGTTCCCACCAACGGGGGTTTCAAACGTTAGTATTCCATGTAACTCATGTGGGCTTGTCGGTTATAGGAAACTCTCCTGTCCATAAGAGTCATGTTTATTAAAATACTGAGTCACTCCGAGTTTTGATGTGGTAAGTCAAGTTGCCAATGATGATCTATAATGATTTATGAGGTTTTTCTCCTACATTTCCTATCTAAGATGTTATGAGTTGCATGATTCAATGTCACTCAAGTCAGGTGTGTCATTATGGTCTGTATGTACGTTTTTACAAAATTTATGATATTATTTATATTTTGCATGTGCCCCCACATACTCAGTACATATCTTATGCTGACCCAAATATTTATCTATAGGCTACATTCATACCATGATGTAGGTTCAGGTACTCAACTGCAACCACGACAGTGATATTCGAGTGTCGCATCTACGTTCCTTCAGTGGTGAGTCCTTATGGTTCGAGGACCAAGTTTCTTGTTTTGGTGTTGTTGTTTTGTGATCCCTTTGGTCTGTTGAGTCAGTTGGGGGTTTGTCCCAATAGCTCGTTGATTTTGCTATATAGAGGCTATGTCAGACTAGTGTATTATTGGGTTGGTTTGTGTATAGACATTCCATATATGTACAGTCTAACGATATTCCATGTTATGTGCGATGTGATATGATATGTACTTATATATATATCCTTAGCGTAGCGTGTATGTTGTTATGTTGGAACCCAAGGGTAGTGTTTTGGCTTAAAGGGTTAGCTTGAGGCTACGTGTAGCCTTGGGCACCGTGTGGCATCTCGGGATGATATTTCGGGGCATTACAAACTTGGTATCAGAGCCTAAGGTTGTGAAGAGTCCTAGGGAGTCTAACAAGCCGTGTTACGTAGAGTCTTAAGCATCGGTGTGTAGCGCGCCACACCTATGATCAAGAGGCTGCGGGGCATTCTAGGAAAAGTTGTTTCTTTCTTTCTACAAGAGTCTCTCATGCTTACAACTATTTCCTTCTGCTGTTAATTCATGCGTTCTTATGACAGAAAATGCCTCCACATCGAGCTCGCAGAAACAACAACCAACCTCAACCTGTTGATCCATTACATGAGACAGTATCCCATGCCAAACTATGGGCAGCTTTTCAGATGCTAGCCCAGGCAGTTGGCGCCAATACTCAGGCAACCGCTCCATCTCTACAGGAAAATAATTCGGCAGCAGCACGAATTCATGACTTTATGCGGAAGAATCCACCAGAGTTTTATGGGTCGAGAGTAGGTGAGGACCCGCAGATGTATGTTGATGAAATGAAGAAAATTACACAAATTATGCACGTGACCGAGGAATAAAGTATGGATCTAGCTTCTTATCGATTGAAGGATGTTGCTTATGACTGGGTGCAGATGTGGAATAAGGGTAGAGAGGAAGATACTGCTCCGGTGACTTGGCAATTGTTTCAAGATGCTTTCTTGGATAGATTCTTTCCTCTTGAGTTATGGGAAGCTAAGATAGAGGAGTTTATGAATTTGAGCCAAGGCTCCATGTCAGTTAAGGAGTATTGTCTTAAATTTAATCAGCTATCAAAGTATGCTCCCAATATGATGGCTGACTCGAGGACTAGTATGGGCAAGTTTCTAACTGGGTGTCGAGTTATGTGGGGAAAGAATGTAGATCTACTATGATCAACAGGGAGATTGATCTTTCTAGGTTAATGATTCACGCCTAACAGATTGAGTCTGACAAGATAAAGGAAAGAGAAAGAGTAAGAGGGATTAAGAGAGCCAGATCGGAGCAACAGGGGTCTAGTCATACTAGATTCTCCGGAGGGAGTCGCCCTCAGTTTCAGAGATGTCCATTTATACCTGCGCCTTTCTCAGCTAGTGCTCCTGTATATTGGGGCAGGTAGGAGCTCAAGAATAGGTCGGTACCTTCTCGGTATCAGGACAGTATAAGCAATTAACCTCATCTTCCTTCGTGTGCTAACAGTGGTAAAGACCATTCTGGGGAGTGTTATATGGGGCAGCGGGGCCATTTTAGTTGTGGCAAGTTTGGCCACATACTTAGAGACTGCTCGTATGCCAGACAGCGGAGTCATGATTCCCGTCCCCAGAGTCAGGCTACCAGTGCCCCGCCTCCCGCAGCCCGTCCAGTTCCTCCTCAGGGTGTTTCATCTAGTACTACTGGCGGTCAATGCTAGAATCATTTCTATGTTATACCACCTCGTCAGGAGCAGGAGGACTCTCCTGATGTTATCACTGGTATGCTCCGTGTTTTTTATTTTGATGTCTATGTGTTGATGGACCCCGATTTGAGTTTTTCTTATGTGAAACCTCTGGTTGCTGTAAATTTTGAAATGGATCCTGAACTAATTTCTGAGCCTATTTTGGTTTCTACACCGGTAGGAGAGTTTGTCATTGCTAAGCGGGTGTATAAGAAATGTCCCATTACTATCTTTCATCGAGTTATGTATGCTGATTTGATTGAGCTAGATATGGTTGACTTTGATATCATTCTGAATATAGATTGGCTTCACTCATGCTATGCGTCTATTGATTGTCGTGCTCTTGTGGTTAAGTTTCAGTTTCCTAATGAACCTATACTCGAATGGTCTGGGAGTTATGTGATTCCTAAGGGTCGTTTTATATCCTATCTCAAAGCTAGGAAGTTGATTTCAAAGGGTTGCATCCACCATTTCGTTCGGGTTAAAGACACTAAGTCTGAAACCCCGACCATTCAGTCAATTAATGTTGTTAATGAGTTTCTTGATATCTTTCCAGAAGATCTCCCTAGAGTACCTCTTGATAGAGAGATAGAGTTTGGGATTGACCTTCTTCCCGATACTCAGCCTATTTTTATTCCTCCATATCGCATGGCTCCTGCAAAACTTAAAGAGTTGAAGGAGCAATTAAAGATCTTTTAGACAAAAGCTTTATCAGACCTAGTGTGTCCCCGTAGGGTGCACCTGTCCTATTTGTGAGTAAGAAAGATGGTTCTTTGCGGATATATATTGATTACCGGTAGCTTAATAGAGTTACTATCAAGAATAAATATCTGCTTCCTCGAATTGATGATTTATTTGATCAATTGCAAGGTGCGAGCTACTTTTCAAAGATAGACCTCATATTCGGTTATCACCAACTTAAGGATAAGGAATGTGATATCCCCAAGATAGCCTTTCAAACCCGTTACGGTCATTTTAAATTTCTAGTGATGTCTTTCCGGTTAACTAATGCTCCAGCGGCTTTCATGGATCTTATGAACCGTGTATCTGGCCATATCTGGATTTATTTGTAATAGTGTTCCTTGATGATATTCTTATTTACTCCCGAAGCGAGGGTGATCATGCGGATCATCTCCGAATCGTGTTGGAAACTCTTCGAACTCATCGGTTGTATGCTAAGTTCAATAAGTGTGAGTTCTGGCTGAACTCTGTAGCCTTGTTGGCTCATGTTGTTTCTTCCGAAGGTATTAGAGTTGATCCTCAAAAGATAGAGACTATAACGATTATCCTAGACCTATTTCTCCTTTTGATATCCAAAGTTTCTTGGGTCTAGCTGGTTATTATCGTCGTTTTGTTGAAGGGTTTTTATCTATTGAGTCTCCTATGATCCGTTTGACCCAAAAGAAAGTGAAGTTTCTGTGGTCTAAATCTTGCGAGAAGAGTTTTCAGGAGTTGAAGACTCGACTCACTTCAGCCCCTGTGTTGACTTTGCCTGACGGTGTTGATAGTCTTGTGGTGTATTGTGATGCTTCCAGAGTCGGTTTGGGTTGTGTATTGATGCAAAAGGGCAAGGTTATAGCTTATGCTTCCAGGCAGCTAAAGCCTCACGAGAAGAATTATCATACCCATGATCTTGAATTAGTTGCCATGGTTTTTGCTTTGAAAATCTGGAGATATTATTTGTATGGTGTCCATGTCGATGTCTTCACGGACCATAAGAGCTTGCAGTATGTATTCACCCAAAAGGAGTTGAATCTTAGGTAGAGACGATGGTTAGAACTGTTGAAAGATTATGATATGAGCGTGCTATATCATCCGGGCAAGGCCAATGTAGTAGCAGATGCCCTTAGTCGGAAGTCCATGGGTAGCGTAGCACATGTGGAGATTGGTAAGAAGAGTTGGCCCGTGAGGTACATCGTTTGGATAGATTGGGGGTTAGGTTGTTTGGTGATGCTGAGGGTAGTATAGGAGTGCAAAGCGATTCCGAATCCTCTTTAGTTTTGGAAGTGAAGGAGAAGCAAGACAGGGATCGTACCTTGGTCAGGTTAAAAGAGTCAGTTAAAGACCAAAAAGTGGAGGTTTTCTCCCAAGGGGAAGATGGTGTTTTGAGACTCCAAGAAAGATTATGTGTTCCTGATGTTGATATCTTGAAGCATAGGATTATGGCGGAAGCGCATGGTATGCGATACTCCATCCATCCTAGTGCTACCAAGATGTACCATGATTTGCGGGAAATCTATTGGTGGAATGGCATGAAGAGTAACATAGCAAAATTTGTGGCGAAGTGTTTCACGTGTCAACAGGTTAAAATAGAACATCAAATGCCCAGTGGCGTGATACAAGAGTTTAGCATTCCTACTTGGAAGTGGGAAGAAGTGAATATGGACTTCATAGTTGGTTTGCCTCTTTCTCATCACCATCATGATTCGATTTGGGTTGTCGTAGATTGGCTGACAAAATCAGCTCATTTTTTGCCTGTGCATTCATCGTATACAGCTGAAGATTATGCTAGAATATATATTCGGGTACTCGTCAGACTTCATGGAATCCCTTTGGCTATTATTTCTGACAGAGGTACTCAGTTTACCTCTCAGTTTTGGAAATCTTTCCAGAAGGGTCTCGGTACCCAAATTCGTTTAAGTTCTACTTTCCATGAGCAAACAGATGGTCAGGCCAAGCAGACCATTCAGACTTTAGAAGATATGTTGAGGGCTTGTGTGCTTGATTTTAAAGGTAGTTGGGATGAGCACTTAGCATTAATCGAGTTTGCTTACAATAATAGTTTTCATGTTGATTTTGGAATGGCCCCGTTTGAAGCTTTGTATGTTAGAAGGTGTAGATCACCCATTGGTTGGTTTGAAGTTAGTGAGGCTGCCGTGACTAAACCGGATGTGGTGTTCGAGGCCATAGAGAAGGTTAAGTTAATTCGGGAAAGGTTGAAAACCGCCCAAAGTCGTCAAAAATCATACGCATATGTAAGTAGGAAAGACCTTGAATTTGATGTTTAGTATACTTGAAAGTTTCACCTATGAAAGGGGTGAAGAGATTTGGGAAGAAAGGGAAACTAAGTTCCCGTTACATTGGTCCCTATAAGATTGTGGATCGCATTGGGAAGGTAGAGTATAAGGTTGAATTGTCCGCGGAGTTATCTAACATCCATCTGGTTTTCCATGTTTCTATGCTTAAGAAGTCTATTGGTGATTCTGTTGTGATTGATCCTTCCGAAAGCTCGGGTATTCAAGATAGTCTTTCATATGAAGAGATTCTGGTTGAGGTTTTGGACTTTCAAGTTCGTAGGCTAAGAAACAAGAAAGTTCCTTTGGTTAAAGTGCTTTGGCGAAACCAATCCGTGGAGAGTGCTACTTGAGAAGCCGAAGCGGATATGCGCACCAAATATCCCTACCTCTTTCCTACGAATCCTGAGCATGTCAAAGGTATCGTTCTCTTTTGATTTAATCCTTATTGCTATGTTTATCTTGGCTTGTGTGTTTTCAACGATATCCAAAAAAATCTAGAATGGAGTATATGCTTGGGCAAGATGATTTTTCTCTATTTACTCATTTTCATAGTATTCTGGAACTACCTATCAATATTCGAGAATGAATGTTTCCAAGGGGGAGATGATGTGATGCCCCGAAAAAAATTTTCGTTAAGATCTCGGACGAAAATATGTTGAATTCTATTTTTTATCGTGATTAATAATTTTTTTGTGCGGAATTTATGGATATGCGACCCGTCATCGCATAGATCATCAAATAATATTTCTAATGATATATGGATCATTCAAAACGGACACTCGAGCGATGAGTTATGATCATTCCGATCTAACCGTGAATAGTGGTGAACAGTAAATGTGCAGGAAAAAAATACTGAGGCCAGGCGAATTTTAGGGTCAACTTCAAATGATCATAACTCCTTATACATAATGATCTGGGTGAGCTACTATATATCAACAGAAAGCTCTGAAAGTCCTCTTTCCAATGAAATTAATTTCATCCAATTTGGCCATTGCTGCAAAAAGTTAAGGTCGATCTACTTCAGCCTATCAAAACAGTCCACCAAAGGACAGATTTGACATTATTTGATTTTTAAGGGTATTTTGGTCATTCCCACTCCAATCCATCCGGATAAACCATGGATTTAAGTCCATTAAGAGCATTCAATAGCTCATTTTTCTCCAAAATTTCCTAAGGCTCAAACCCCAACCCTACTACTCCAAATTTCATCCTTCTATGCCCCTTGATTGAACTGTAGAAATTTCAAATCGATTTGGGATTCGAGTTGATCATGTTAAGGGCTTCGAAAAGCACCCTTTATTTTTGTAAATAAAGTTCCGGAGTCGAAAGTTAATATTCATCTTCCATTTTTAGGTATGTGGGGCTTTGAACAAGATTATCCTTTCGATCTTGCGCCCGGTATTTTTGTTGAATTACATTGACATGAGATTTTACATGTTTTATCATGAATTGTTATAACGCCCCAAAAAACGGGTCTCGGAGCGTGACACAGTGCTTGAGGCTACGATCAGCCCCAAGCTAACCCTTTGAGCCATTTTCATTCAGTTCAACACAAATCAACGGGGTTTCCATAAATAACCCTCAAATATCAACAGAGTAATCATCATCCAAGAATAAAAGAATTTCAGAAATATAACAAAATACGACTTATTAGTCAACTCCCAACATCTATACTAGTCTAACAAGCCTCTAAGAAAATCAATAAAACCAGTGAGCCATTGAGACATGCCCCAACTGACGCATACTCAGTTATCAAATGTAAACAATTCCATGAAACCAACATCAAACATCACGTCCTCCGAACATGAGGAATCACCATGACATAGGATGTAGAACAGCGTGCCCGAAGAATCACTGTCGAACCTGAAACTGAGCACCTGAACCTACATTTCGAAAAAATACAGCCTATATCCGAAGAAATGGGTCAGTACCATAGAAAGGAACAGAGTATATGGGGGTGTATGTAGTTTTATAAACATCATCATCATAAATATTTATAAGAAATATGTAGGATGTATGAAAGACTCACATAGCCCGAAGAAAATCATCATAATCATGAGAGGATGAAATAAGTACAATAACACATGTGAGTCATCACATAATTTGTCAATCACATTCAGTTAATCAAGAATATTAATTCTCATAATGTAAATATCATTTAAATCTTTCGAAAGAATAACTTTCACAATTCCACTTTCAAATCACTTTACCATTCACCATAGACACAAGGAAACATGCACACACTAGGAGATCCTATAATCGACATAAACCATGTGAGCTACATAGAGTCCAACGTACAACCCATGTTGGGGAGAGCCATCTTATCCTTGCCATCAAAGTAGGACTATCGATATCAAATCCACACAAACTAGTGATCACTATATAAATCAGCCTCAGGCTCACTCCTTCGGGGACACGTAGTTTTAGGAAATTAAGGTCGCTTTATACCTCCCACTCGGTGCTAAAGATTTCTCCCTAACTTAGCTCAGATTATTTCAAAGACAATCCACAACAAAACAATTTCAGTAATATATAAATATACATCGGGAGCCATTATGCTTTCCATCTATCAAAATCAACCATGTTGTGATTTTTTTCACACTCGAGTTCAAAAAAACTCCATTAAGACCAAAAGGTCAAATCATTCAAAATATCCCAAATATTCAACATCAACGTGCTTATAACACACACTTTCTAAAAAAACACAATTTCTAATGGGGATTCACGACCCAAATATCAAAATTATGATAAATATCGTTCAAGATTCAATCTTTATATCTCCACACATGTAAATTCATCTTTCAAAATTATAAACATCAAGATTTTATAATAATCATCATAAGATATTGGTTCATGCTTCAAATTCATAAAAATCAAATAAAAATCATGCCTTTGTAAAGAAAATTACTTTTGGGCACAAGAACGAAAGAGAGTTCTTGTTGAAAAACCCCACATCCCTTGAATGATGAACTTTATATTGATATTCATTTTTGAGATATTAATCGTGCCTTTGAATGATGGTTCTTGGAGTTTTTGAACAAGGAACTTGAAATCTTGAATAAATTTGTAGAATTAATGGTGAACGTTGGAGGTTCTTGGAGTTCTTGGACTAGGAACTTGGAATCTTGAATAAATTTGCAGAATTAATGGTGAACTTTGGAGGTTCTTGAAGTTAGATGTAGGAGCTTAGGGTTTTCTTTTTGAGGGAATATGATGAAATATAACATATAATGCTTCTAATAGGCTTTAATATAGGGTTTGGATGGATTTTGGGTGAGTGAAAATGACCAAAACGCCCCTAAAAATTAAATAATTTTTGAATCTGTCCTTTGGTGGACTGTTTTGATAGTCTGAAGTAGATCAACCATAACGTTTCATCCAATTTGGATAT
>NC_061112.1:23847598-23855356 GCF_002878395.1 Capsicum annuum | reverse complement strand
TTCTTGAAGTTAGATGTAGGAGCTTAGGGTTTTCTTTTTGAGGGAATATGATGAAATATAACATATAATGCTTCTAATAGGCTTTAATATAGGGTTTGGATGGATTTTGGGTGAGTGAAAATGACCAAAACGCCCCTAAAAATTAAATAATTTTTGAATCTGTCCTTTGGTGGACTGTTTTGATAGTCTGAAGTAGATCAACCATAACGTTTTACTCCAATATCCAAATTGGATGAAACCAATTTTATTAGAAAGTGGACTCTCATATCTTTCTATTGATATATATTATCTCACCCAGATCATTGTGTACGAGGAGTTATGATCCTTTAAAGTTGACCCAAAAATTCACTTTTGATATGTTGAAGTAGATCGACCATAACTTTTTTCTCCGATAGACAAATTGGATGAAACCAATTTCATTGGAAAGAGGACTCGCAGAGATTTCCGTTGATATATAGTAGATCACCCAGATCATTATATATAAGGGGTTATGATCGTTTAAAGTTGGAGCAAAAATATGTCAGGCCTCAGTACTTTTTCCTGCACGTTTTACTATTTACTACTATTCACAGTTTGATCGGAATGTTCATAACTCATCGCTCGGGTGTCCATTTTGGATGATCCACGTATCATTGGAAAGATTATTCGATACTCTACGCAATGATCGTTTATATCTTATATTATTGTCCATGAGCTATGGGATTATGTCATTCGATATGTGTATAATGTTGAGATGGAATTATGTCCAAAAAGTATTTGATTATGAGAGTATGATGATTTAATTTGTTAAACCTTGATTTATACTATCATTCCACTATTTTCTTATTATGAATTTATAATTGATATTGGAAATTCTATATCCCTACTATGGGTTGATGTCTCAAGTACCTTTAAATGAGAGTTGGATGGCAAATTAAGAAATGTTGATATTGAAGTTGCAATGAGTCTTGGTATTTTTCGAATGGTTTTGATGAGTTAAATTGTTGAAAATATTATGTATTGAGTCTTCATATCCTTGTCCAAATGTTGAGTTGGTTATGGTTCAATGCATTGCTACCTTGTTGATGTTGAGGAAGATTAAAATGTTTTGAGCTAAAATGTCCTGACTTAGGAATCCACAAATTAATATGATTTGATAAATGAGAAAGAGATTTGATTTGGTCTTTATGATAGACCCTTGTGATATTGTGGTATATTTCCTAATGCGTTCTGAGCTTGTCGGGGAGTAGTACTTAGCACCGAGATAGGATGATTTATGATTTATGAGGTTTTTCTCCTACATTTCCTATCTAAGATGTTATGAGTTGCATGATTCAATGTCACTCAAGTTAGGTGTGTCATTATCGTCCGTATGCACATTTTTACAAAATTTATTCTATTATTTATATTTTGCATGCTCCCTCACATACTCAGTACGTATCTTATGCTGACCCAAATATTTATCTATGGGCTACATTCTTACCATGATGTAGGTTCAGGTACTCAACCGCAACCACGACAGTGATATTCGAGTGTCGCATCTACGTTCCTTCAGTGGTGAGTCCTCATGGTTCGAGGACCAAGTTGCTTGTTTTGGTGTTGTTGTTTTGTGATCCCTTTGGTCTGTTGAGTCAGTTGGGGGTTTGTCCCAATGGCTCGTTGATTTTGCTGTATAGAGGCTATGTCAGACTAGTGTATTGTTGGGTTGGTTTGTGTATAGACATTCCATATATGTATAGTCTAACGATATTCCGTGTCATGTACGATGTTATATGATATTTACTTATATATATCCTTAGCGTAGCGTGTATGTTGTTGTGTTGGAACCTAAGGGTAGTGTTTTGGCTTAAAGGGTTAGCTTAAGGCTACGTGTAGCCTTGGGCACCGTGTGGCATCTCGGGATGATATTTTGGGGCATTACATCTACTCTTCTGTAACGCCCCGAGAGTACACCTTAGGCATCAAATGGTGCTTACAATCCCGGGGGACCTCAAGCTAACCCATGATTGATATCTGCTGTGAACATTGAATAATAATACTGAAATAAATGTGGAATTAAGTTGAATTGCCATAAGGTTCAAAATCTAAATACTGATAAATACTAATATCTGGTAGAAACATGTGAAAACTAAACATTGTCTGAACTGGTCTAGGCTGAAAGCCTCTAACTGAACTTTCTGAATATAGAGTTGATGGGATAAGCCCCCAACTAACTCCAACTACTAAACTACTGATAAACTGAAATACTGAAATAAAAGCACGTTCTGGATAGATGAGGACTCACTACTAAATCTGCGGCTATTAACTGGATCTGCCTAAGCGCTGTTAGAAACCTGAGCGTCCGAACCTATGATATAAGATATCATAGCACAAAGAAAGTATGCATTAGTACGTGGAATGTACTGGTATGCTAAATGAGGTAAGGCTGAATGCAAGGGTTCATATGCATGAACAATAACTGACTTAATGATATAGAGTAACTAAATATGAGAGTACATGGATAACTGAAACTACTGTAAATACTGAGTATATAATACTGTGCATATATGTATACTATAACTGAGCTTTTCTAAAGTTAAGTACTGAGTTCTGATAACTGAGTAACCGATATCTGAAGTTACTGATAACTAAATTACTGATACTAAGTGACTGGGTATGACAGTCCTGATTCTGTGAAACTGAACTGAATTCTAAACTGAGACTGTGGGAGGTAATCATCTAACCGACATGCCTCAAATCTAAGTTGATAGAGGTCCAACCTGTGACCCCAGTTGGAAGGGTACTAATATCGTGCCATGGGTACTCATACTAGAAAACCAGGATGCCAAGCCTAACTGACGGGTGACACTTGGGCGTAGCCAAGCCTAATCTGACGGGTGACCCCTGGGAGGTAGTCAAGACTATTCTGACGGGATACTCCTCATCCTACGCTCTAGAGTATAGGGACTGCTACTAATGACTCTGGTTCTCTAACGGGGAATCAGTCATTCCTGCACTCGCTCGGTATTAAATCCTACATCTAATTGAAAAACACTGAACTGAGTATACAGAACTGGACTGGACTGATACTAAGTTTACTGAATTTTCCTGAGTTCTGTAATTGACTGAGTTCTACTGAGTTTTGTAGTTGACTGAACTCTACTGATCGTGACATGACTGATACTATTCTGTCACTGACACTAGCTCTTAGTAAACAGCTAGATTGTTGGGTATTAAATACCTCAGGACTTAATAGCATAAAAAGTATAGCATAGCAAAATCTTGAAAAGCATAACAATGTACACTGGTCCAAAATTCACTCATAGAGACATTTCATCAAATGTTTGTAGGGCACAACTTCATGCACATAATTATGGATAACATATAAACATGGCAACTATAATGCCTAAACTTTCAATTTCATTGGTTCAACATACAATTCATATAATTTCCCCCTAAATACTATTCTATTTTTATGAATCTTATCATAATCATGGATTGAAATCCAAATTAACATCATAGATGCATTAATCACTTTGCAATTCAAAGATTATCAAGATAATCACATATTCATCACACATGCTATTCAATTTCATGAAAATTACACTTAAATCATGGATTGAAACTCAACTAATACCATGAACATAAATTCAATCTAATTCAAACATATAAATCATAAATCTTAAAGTTTTAAAAATAGATTCTTGGACTCTATGGGTGAAAGGAGCCCATAGATGAACACCTAACATACCTGAGAAGAAGAGTTCTTGAAGGTTCTTGGAGAATTTCTTGAGGATTGACCTTGATTCTTGAAGCTAGGGGTTTTGCCTCTTGAGAGAGAATGTTTTAAATCTTGAGAAAAGTGAGTGAATACTGAGATATTAGATTATTTATGGTATAAATTCCGTGTTTAGGCTGATTAAGGGTTTTGAGAATTGACCAAACAATCCCTGACATTAAATAATAAAAGCTGAAAATCTCGATTTTTCACCATGGTGTGACGCCTGGAAAGTGGGCAACTGGGAACTGGGCTGGTGGCACGATGCGGCGCCATCGCGATGCCTCACTAAATAGGAAATTGGACCTTGGTGCGACGCGCCATTATCGCGGAGCAACACTGAAAAAGTGATAATTGGAAAATTGGCTGGTGGCGCGATGCGGTGGTATCGCGTTGGCTCACTGGAAAATGACAATTTCCATTTAGACATACTCTGCGATGCACTACTGTCCTGAATGACGATGTTTAATGACTGAAACTTAAAATAATCATAACTTCTTATCCGGTTATTGAATTTAGGAAAATTTTATATCGTTGGGAAGCTAATTCAATTTCCTATGCAATGGAAGGCTCTAAACTGAAAAATACTGAGCATTTCAAAAATTTTATATAGAATAACTCATGGACTGAGAGTTAATTTAAGTTAGGAAAATACGGGGTATTAAATCTTCTCTATGAGATTGTGTATGGTATAGATTGCATGCTTGGAGAAGGTTATAAAGTAGGTTTATAGCTAGTTGCCTCTCGATTTGAGATGTTTATGGGATTTTTTTAATAGAATTATAATTGTCCCTTAACCTAGATTACATATTTATAGGGTTATATTAAGTTTATTGTATACCTGTTAGGACCTTAGATTAACACTGGTAATTCTTAGTGTAAGAGTCGGGGTAGTACATTCCTATAGAGATAATGTTCCTTGGTTAAATTCACCCAATAACATGATGCCTCTAGTTGATTCCGCTTCTGACTTTCAATATGCTGATATACTCTTATTGTTTGGTATATTATATTGTTAGGCCTGAGTCTTGGTAATAAGACCATGGATTTCAAGTAAGTTCTCTATGCCTTGAATAATTAGTGATTTAGTTTATAGACACATAGGTGCTTATGTTTGTATTATTTGAATACTGGTGATGTCATGGATGCTTCTGTACATTATCACGCTTATTCAGTGTTTCGACTCCAACTAAAACCTTGGTTTTCTCTACTGTTTTCCAAAAAGGAATTTTTTTCTCACTATTCACTTTTAAAACTATTTTTTAAACAGAAGTCATACCACCTTTATTATTGATTTATGACCTGTTAAACTAAGCATACTATTTTGGAAACTCGGACCAAGATAGATCTGGATCCATTCTTGACCCACTCATTTTATCACTATTTACTTACTTTGGTCGAGAGAGAGCCCAATTATTTCTACATAATTGTATCATTTTAGTCTTGAATTTGATTTCGAGCACTGAATTTTATGAATTTCTACTTATTTATTCTTGGTTACTTTACATTCATTCATTCTTATGCATTGTCTATCACCTGTATAATTGTTTAAAGCTTGTACTATCGGTCTTATTGGTACTGGATATGTATAGGTTATGTTTGTTGTATGCTGAATAACTGTTGGTACCTTTCGGACTTATGGAGGTCCAGTTAAGTTATTGTTTGTTCACATTAGCTGGTTATGTAATATTTTGGATAGTATTATATAATTCGTGGTAAACCGGTTATAGATTGGCACCCGAGGTTGTAGATACGGTTTCGAGCTCTTTTCATCTTTATTATAGTGAGCTTCATTATTGTTAGACTATCTTATAGTTGTTCATATTACGTGTTAGATTTCATGATTATACTAGAGTTAGCTCCCTTCTTGATATTGTAATCCTCGTGATATTTAGGTTGTTAGCTTAGCTCCCTGATGTTGGCACCATCGTGTTTAGTTATTTCTATGGTATATATGACTTTTTTTCTTTGTAATACTAGTATATATCCCTTTCTTCGCTCTACTATAATATATTGCCTAGCTACTTAATGTATTGCACCATATTTCCTAGTTACTAATAGAGTATAGCAGTTTACTTTTACCTCTTTATTATCATTATTATGTTTTATTTCTTATTTAGTTGCTAGTTATGTATATTCTTGCCTTACATGTTATTTATACTTGCATTATCTTTGGAGCTCGGCCAGTCAATGCCTAGTGAGTACCTCGTGTTTGGTACTCATACTACACTTCTGCACCTTGCAGATTATAGTAAGAGTTCTCTTCGTTGACATATGCATTGTGCGAGCTGTCCTTGGTCGATAATTTGGAGTGATATCCTGACATCTGGAGTTGTTCCTGCTCTCCCTTTTTTGCTGAGTTGATCTTTATTTTGCATTTCAGAGACAGTTTTATATATATATATATATATATATATATATATATATATATATATATATATATATATGTATATATATCATGTTTACCTTGTACTTTTATTTTGTTAGTAGCTCTTGTGCTGGTCTCACCAGTTTTTGGGGAGTACTTACTTTCTTCTGATCTTCTCTCCTCTTTATCTAGTGTTCGCTTCCATTTCTCTATTTAGCCTATTACTCGTTTCGGGCTATAGATGGCTTACTTACTGATAATCTATAGTAAGTGTCATCATGACCTGATAAATCGAGTAAAGATAGTCTTGTCTAATCACCTCTTCCCAATACTACTTTGGTCTACCTCTACCTCTTCTCGGACCTACTATATCCAACCCTAGGACCTTCTCACCGAAGCATCGGACCTCGCCTCTTCACAGGTCCAAACCATCTCAATGTCGTTTTCTCATCTTGTCCACCACAGAGATCACTCCTACCTTTTCTCAAATAACGTCATTCATAATCCTATTGCACCTAGTATGCCCACACATCATCTTCAACATCCTCAGACACTCTGATCCATACACCGCCGGTCTAACCAATACTCTATAAAATTTACCTCTAAATTTCAGTGATATTTTTTATCACATAAGACTCTGAATACAAGTCTCTGCTTCATCCACGCCGCACTAATATATTGTGTGATACAATTAATATCCCCTCTTTCCTGAATTATAGACTCAGGATAATTGAAAGTTTAAATTCTCATAGCATGAGTGTCAAGCTTCACTTCCACGCCTGCCTCATGCATCCCCTCATTGAATTTTCTCTCCAAATACTTTAGAGTAACGAACTAAAAGTTGATCCCGATGTAACCCAATTTCCACTGGAATAATCTGATTCTCCTTCTACTGTTATAACCTCCATTTTAGCTTTATCATACATATCCTTTATCATAGGTTTTGATATCATAGACCCAGTTATCAATTTGTCATAATATCGATAAATCTATTTTGCAACAACGATAACTTACCAATATATTGAAACTTTTCCAACGCCACTTGATTTAGACTAAGTTCATATTAAAAATTCAAGATCACTTCTTAAAAGCATTATATTTCAATTGTTATAGATTCGAAAAACAAGCACACCAACTCAATCAGGAGGAACTTGGTTTTCTCTGACGTATGCCAAATCTAGTTACAGCTTAAATGTCAACGACCAAATGGGTCGTCCCATTAAGGGTGGACGTTCGATAATTCAATTCGATTTTGATTTATTTATTCAAACTTTTTTATGTTCGGTTATGAGAATATATGAACGGAATATGAATCAATTTAGTTTGACTCAATTTAATTTAATTTATAAATTCGATCTTTTCAATTTTGGGCCTGCTTAATGAGCCAAATTTCTTTTATAAATTAAACTGTAAATAAACAAACTTTTCTACAGCTTTATTAATATTTTTGCTACTATTTCATAGAATGTACCATTTCAACACAACTTCGCTACTCTCTCAATTTTGCAAAGTATAGAAAATGAAATCTGAATAGCAAAAATAACTTTACAATTTGCAGTCACTAATGGGCTATTGTGTTGTATAATTCATAATTGTATTTGGGCTTTGATAAATAAATAGATTGTCCGCTTTCAATACTTATATATATATATAT
>NC_061112.1:23804608-23844598 GCF_002878395.1 Capsicum annuum | reverse complement strand
GTAGAGGCAAGACTTATGACTTTCAAACAACAAGTTATGTTTCATGGGAAAGAGTTGACACTACCACATTGTATTTTGATTTATGAGATGTTCTACAACCGTTGTCTTAGAGGCATGACTTAGCTTAAGGACTTTCAAGCAATAAATTATGCCCCATGGGCAAAGGTTGACTCTACCACATTTTGTTTTCATTTATGAGATATTCTACAACTATTGTCTTAGAGGCAAGACTTGGCTGAAGGACTTTCAAATAACAAATTAGGTCCCACGGGCAAGAGTTGACTCTACCACGTTATTAAATTTATGAGATGTTCTACAACTATTGCCTTAGAGGCAAGACTTGGCTCAAGAACTTTCAAACTACAAATTATTCCCCATGGGCAAGAGTTGACTCTACCATGTTATGTTTTCATTTATGAGATGTTCTACAACTATTGTCTTAGAGGCAAGACTTGGCTCAAGGACTTTAAAACTATAAATTATGCCCCACGGGCAAGAGTTGACTCTACCACGTTATGTTTTAATTTATGAGATGTTCTACAACTATTTTCTTAGAGGCAAGACTTAGCTCATGACTTTCAAACAACAAATTATGCCCCACGGACAAGAGTTGACTCTACCACGTTATATTTTCATTTATGAAATATTCTACAACTATTGCCTTAGAGGCAAGACTTAGCTCAAGGACTTTCAAACAACAAATTATACCTCATGGGCAAGAATTGACTCCACGAGCAAAAATTGACTCTACCACATTATGTTTTCATTTATGAGATGTTCTACAACTATTGTCTTAGAGGCAAGACTTGACTCAAGAACTTTCAAACTACAAATTATGCCCCACGGGCAAGAGTTAACTCTATCACGTTATATTTTTATTGATGAGATGTTCTACAACTATTGCCTTAGAGGCAAGACTTGGCTCAAGGACTTTCAAACTACAAATTATGCCCCACGGGCAAGAGTTAACTCTAACACGTTATATTTTCATTTATGAGATGTTCTACAACTATTGCATTAGAGGCAAGACATGGCTCAAGGAATTTCAAACTACAAATTATGCCTCACGGGTAAGAGTTGACTTTACCATATTATGTTTTAATTTATGAGATGTTCTACAACTATTACCTTAGAGGCAAGACTTAATTAGCTAAAGGACTTTCAAACTACAAATTATGCCCCACGGGCAAGAGTTGACTCCACCACGTTATGTTTTCATTTATGAGGTGTTCCACAACTATTGCCTTAGAGGCAAGACTTAGCTCAAGGACTTTCAAACTACAAATTATATCCCACGGGCAAGAGTTGACATACCACGATATGTCTTTATTTATGGAATGTTCTACAACTCTTGTCTTAGAGGCAAGACTTAGTTCAAGGACTTTCAAATAATAAATTATGCCCCACGGGCAAGAGTTGACACTGTCAGTTATATCTTCATTTATAGGATGTTCTACAACTCTTGCCTTAGAGGCAAGACTTTGCTCAAGGACTTTCAACTAATAAATTATGTCCTACGGACAAGAGTTGACACTACCATATTATGTCTCTATTTATGAGATTCTACAACTCTCGCCTTAGAGACACGACTTATCTCAAGAATTTTCAAAGAACTTCATAACAACAATTCATGTCCGTAAATTTGCTTTGATGTCAAGAAAAGAAAATTCCCCAAGGATTATCCAATTTTTTATTTATTAGCAAAATATAATAGAAGTTGAAAAATAGAAGTTGAGAAAACCAAAAAAAAAAACAATCAAACAAAACAGAGAAAAAAAAAAAAGATTGAGAAAAAAAGGAAAGAAAAAACATAAAGATCAAGAAAAAAGTGAAGAATTAAAAAAATTAAGAAAAATAAAAATAAAATTTGAAAAAAATGAAGGAAAAAAAGATAACTGAAAAAAGAAAAAAGCTATCAAACAAAGTAGAGAAATAAAAAAAAAGAGTGAGAAAAAAAAAAAGAAAAAAAAAAAAAAGATAAAGAAAAAAGTGAAGAATTAAAAAAATTGAGAAAATAAAAAACGAGAGGAAAAAATAAAAATAAAGTTTGAGGAAAATGCGAAAAAAAAACTGATAAAAAACAAAAATAAAAGAAAAATAAAGGTTAAAGACAAATGAATTAAAAAAAGAAGAAGAAAAAAAAAAGAAATAGATAATGCTTGAGAAAAAAAGGAGAAAAAAATAGAGTTTGAGACAAACGAATTAAAACATGAAAATAAAATTAAAGAAAAAAATAAAAAGTGAAAATAATAAAATTAAAGAAAAAAATAAAAAAGTAAAAATGATTAAAAAAAATAGAATAATAAATTAAAGGAAAAATAAAAAGTGAAAATAATAAAAAATAAAATTTGAGAGACAAATAAGTATGGAAAGTTTTAAAAATATATTTGAGTTGTAGAGGGGTAAAATGGTACTTGTACTATTCTTAAAAAGTAAGGAAGGTTATTCTTTAAAGACATTTCTTAGTGGGGTCAAATATCTAAAGTCACTCATATTTGGGTCTATGACATGTAATTTTCTGAATATCGATGGCCCATGCTAGCATGGGCCCAATATATGTTATTTTTTTATCTTTATTAAAAATTTTAAACTAATTTATGTTTTTAATTATTATGATTTATAATATTTTTTTTCTGATTCAATTTAAATGATGTTGGTATAATTTCGAGAGTCAGCCAAATATTTTATATTTTTTAAATTTTTTTAAATTGTTAATTATGTGATTTACAATGTCCGTTACATTATTTTTCAATAATATATGAATATTTTTTCTATCACAATTTATGTGGCACGAATAAAATTTCGATAGTCAATTAAAATTCTTTTACATATATACTTTATATTAAGTTCTTAATTATTGTGATCTATACTACTTTTTATTTTATTTTCAAATAATATATGTTATTTTATGTCTTACTCTGTCTCATCCCAATTTATGTGCACTAATACAATTTCGATAGTCAATCAAATTTTTTATATTGGCATATCATCCTATGTCTCTTTTACCTTTTTTATGAAATATTATCAATTTTTCAACGCTTAAACGATCATAATAACTAATTAGGGGTAATATAGTAAAAACCACGATGAAAGCAATAAAGCACATATGTTTTAAGTGACCTATGATAACTAATTAAAAGCGACATAGCAAAATTACTATAAAAAATACTTGTATAATAATTAATTAATGGTGATATAGTAAAATTACGATTGAAGCGGTTGAAACAGTCACGAACGTCTATTTTACTTTCTGATTAAATATTATTAATTTTTTAATATGTAAATGACTTATAATATTTAATTAGGGCTGATTCTTTAATATATAAATGACTTCTAATAATTAATTAGGAGTGATATAGTAAAATTACAATTGAAACAGCTGAAGCAGGCATGTCAATCTCGTGCTTGCTTCAACACATGATACAGTAAAATTACGGTTGAAGCAATTGAAACAGTCATAAATTTTTATTTTATCCTTTTTTAATTAAATGTTATTAATTTTGTAATACGCAAATCACTTATAATATTTAATTAGGGATGATATAATAAAATTATGATTAAAGCAACTGAAGCAGACATGTCATAAATGTCTATTTTAATTTTTTTTATTAAATATTATCAATTTACTAATACATAAACGACTTATAATAATTAATTAGAGACGGTACAGTAAAATTACAGTTGAAGCAACTGAAGCAGGCATGTCAACCTCTTGGCTGCTTCAGCTGCTAAACTGCCTCTTATTATATAAAGTAAAGTATGATAAATTTCAGTTAAACCGAAACACCAAATTACATAAACCCAATAACCGAAATTATAGAAAAATAAACCAAACCAAACCAAAATACCGAATTAATTTGATTCAGTTCGATATTTCGATTTTCCGTATTTATGCCACCCCTAGTCCCATATATCTTTTACCTTCAAAGTGCAAGTTGTGGATTGGAAAGGAAAGGAAAACACACAGGGAACATGCCAACAGTTATCAATGTCACAGCTGCAGCGAAAAATCCTCTATACCACCGGATCCTAATACAAGTGCTTACAATATGTTAGGAAGCCCTCGGCCAAACGAGTATTTTAAAGAGAGCCGACAAAAAATTCCATTAATAACTGGCAAGTTTGATCCTTTGAAACAACTAGAAGAATTTAGCAGATCGTTTAGGAGGCCCTAATGACTATAGATCAAACCTATCCAATTTTTACAGTACGATGGTTGGCTGTTCACGGCCTAGCTGTACCTACCGTATTTTTTTGGGATCAATATCAGCAATGCAGTTCATCCAACGATAAACTTAATCCGAATTATAGAGCTACGACACAATCAAACCCAAACGAATAAAATGTTGAATTGAATCGTACCAGTCTCTACAAGTCACATATGACCAATTGTTATTGTTAAGTCGTCAAAAAGCTTCAAATCCAAACAAATACCATATACGAATATCGTCAACGCGAGAGGTAAAACAGGCAACCGCAAGTGACTGCTGATTCTTCAGTAAAACACCACTGTAACTGTATAGATTGCATTCCCGTTGTAACGAAAGAACTATACGGAATAACGATTCTTGGCAGCTCTGTCAAGCTTCTTTGCATCATCCTGCAAAAGAATGGCTCTTAATGAGTTGAGCAAATCAATGATTCGCTTTGAACTTCATGAAGAACTCCATGGGCATATGATATCCAGGAATTAATTAACCAAAACATCTTACATGAAATATAAAGCCAATTGTGTCATTGTAATCCAGAAACTCCTTCCATTGTTTGCCAATGCTCACCTGCAATGAAAATGCTCATTTAGATGCAAATGGATAAGGCCTAGTGGACAGGAAGGGAGAATGTCGGATCATGTAATTCTAGAAGAAAAGGTAGGAAGGGCGAAGAAATGGGAGTAAGGTTTAACAAGAAAAAAGAAAAGGTTTTGGCTGAGAATAACTGAAGTGACAAGACCAAAACATGCATCATCTCAGAAGTAGTCATCAAAGATACATATATAGCTACTGCATAGATGGACCCGGTACATTCAACCACACAAAGTGAATTAATACTCTATATCACTTTGGGGCCAAAATACTTCTTACTATATTTTCGATTCTCACAAGTCTTTCATCGTTGCAGCTAAGTAACTTCGATCAAAATCTATCACAAAATCATACATAAAAAACTATTTTACAAGACTGATGCTGCACCTCAAGGAAGCATACCAAAATTACAGACCACTTAATACTGGAAGACCAACCAGGAACAAAGTACTTATCATTTCAACATTTCTTAGGGCAAAGAAATTTAAAAAGAAGGCCAAAACCGGACCACTTTCCATTATAGAGTTGAAGGCCAAAACTTGACCACTTCCCATTATAGAGTTCCGTACGGATATGGAACAACTACGCCTCAATCCCATACAAGGTGGGGTCGAGCAACCATGTTTCTCCATTTAAGCTGACCTCACGTCATCATTCCTTACTAATCTGAGAGGATGCAAATTCTAAAACTACATCCTGAACTGTAAGGGAATTCTGAAAACAACCAATGATTAACAACAAGATCTGCCAATAAACTTTATATTTTAATATAGATCTCATAGCATACAATTTGCTCTGTTCCCGTCTCAAAGCTGTCTTTCATTCCAGTTAAAAAGACTAATGCATTTAAATAGAATGCATTCGTAGTTTAATACAAGATTCAGAATATTTCGGAATCCAGGCTGTTCTTCTCCGAGTCATTATTGCTATCAGCTACAGAACAGAGAATGCAGATGGTGAAAATTTTGTTGCACGCGTTAGCAACAATACTGAGTAGATGACGTAACAGAACCAGGTTTGTGAAACCAAAATAAAAGTTCAGGGGTTCATCATCAAAAAAGAATAAAGGTAAAAAGTGAAACTAGAAAATATAGGTTCTTTTTTCGAGAACTGGTATGAATGGCGTGCATAATGAAAACATATAAATGAATAAACTTCCACTTTTTATTATTAGTAAGAAAATGCATGAGAGTTTTAAGCTGTATCTTTGCCTTTTGTAGCATAAAAAATAATTCTTTTTTTTTTGAACTGGTAAATTGGTATTTATTTATCAGAGAATAGTAGTACATGGGTTGTACTACAACCATATTTACGAAAACCTATGATCTTATGTCTATAATGAGCATAGAACATCAAAAATAGAGACAAGACCATTAGACCAAATCTGATTACACCAAAAACAGAGAGTCAAGATACAATTCAACTTGATCTGCTGTATACTATTTTCTATGTTCTCAAAACACCAGCATTTCTTTCCCTCCATATAGTCCACCATATACTGGCAGGAATGATTCTCCATCTGCTTCTGCTATTGGCCAGTATCCCTATCGCTGCCCAGCTTTGAAGTGTATGTGTTATATTTCCTAGCATGGGCCAAGACCAAGATATGCCTCTCAAGTTTAGAAACTTTCTCCATAGTTGACCTGTAAACTTACAATGCAAAAACAGGTGGTTTACAGTTTCTTGCTTCTCCCCACACAACAAACATGTAGGATCAACTGTCATCCTCCTCCACATTAAGTTGTCCTTTGTGAGAACTGCCTCTTTGGACAAGAGCCAGACAAGACAGATTACTTTTATAAGGAATTTTGACCCTCCAGATGTTCTTCCATGGCCAGTTGATGGTCAGTTGGTCAGGGAGATTCAGTTTCTTGTATGCTTTGCTAACATTGAATGTGCCTTTCTCACTGCCCTGCCACCATATCTCATCCCCCCACACCAAAACCCACACACACACACACATTGACTGGCCAATTGTGTTGAGAAACTCTGCCACACTTGGAATTTTCCAATCATTAATCTGTCTACTGAAGGTGATATCCCACCCTTCATGTGCCCACATTTCTGTTATAGTACTGTATTGTAGTGTTGCTATGCTACGTAAGTCTGGAAAGAGGTTTCCCAGGATACCTGCTTCATGCCATTCCTCTTTCCAAAACCTTGTCTTCCCCCCATTCTTCACTTTTCTTTTGGTGTTGCTCTTGAGCTCATTCCATAGAGTTTTGATAGATCTCCATAAGTTCACTCCATATGGTGCAGTAACTTCTTTTGTCATCCACTTGTCTTCCTCCTCATATTTTGCTTCAATGACTTTACCCCATAGTTGTTGCTTGTCATCTGCTTACTTCCAAAGCCACTTCATTCAAAGAGCTTTATTGTGATTTTCCAAGTTCTTTATTCCCAACCCCCCATATCTCTTTTCTGCAATCACCTCCTTCCATTCAATTAGATTATACCCTTTTCTTTCTTTGTTTCCCTGCCATATGAACTTCCTTTTGACTCTATCCGGTCTGTTGATAATCCCCACAGGTGTTGGAAATAGGGACATCATGTAGATTGGAATGGAATCTAGCACAGAGTTGATAAGTGTGACTGCCTCCAAAGGACAAGTTTTGTCCTTTCCATCCGGCCAGTTTCTTCTCACATTTTTCAATCACTATATTCCGAATCTCAGAAGATTTAGATTTAGCTCCTAAAGGCATCCCCAAGTATGTGGTTGGAAGTGTTCCCACCTGTCCAACTAGTATTGTATTTAAAACCTCCATGTTAGCTACATTATTTATCGGATATAAGGAACTCTTTCTCAAATTAATATGTAGCCCAAAAATCCCATCAAACAAAACCAAGATCACACTCATATACTTGAGTTGATCTTCTTCAGCCCCACAGACTATTACCATCAGCATATTGCAGATGAGTCACTTCTAGGCTTTCTCTGCCACTCTGCCACATAAAATTCTCTGATAAAACCATTTGTATTAGCAGTTTTAACCATGATGTTTAAACCCTCCATTGCCAGCAAGAATAGGAAAGGGGATCCCCTTGCCTCAAACCTATTGAGCTATAAAGAATCCTGTACATGCTCCATTAACCAGAATTGAAAAGCTTACCGTTGAGATACAGTATTTTATCCAGTGTATCCACTTTTGCCCAAACCCATCATCTCCATAACTACCAAAAGATAGCCCCAATTCACATGATCATAGGCCTTTTCTATGTCTAATTTACAGAGAATTCCTGCTTTCTTCCGACTGTCAGGCCTCATTTGTTTGCACTAAATGGAGGTCTGAATCTAAAAGATTCAGATTTCAGACCATTAAATGCATTTGTTTTTCATTAAAATTTTGGCTCTTAATAGACCTGAATAGGTCTTAATCATTCAAACCTGGAATTAAGTCTTAATCATTAAGAGGTATTCTTGTGTGTTGGAAAATATTCACCACCACTTTATCCATAATCATTAGTCACCACCACTAGCCACCTCTACCGCCACCACCATTGTCAACCACCACCTTGCCACCAACCAACACCACCCCCAACCACCTCCATTATCACAACCACCATTCACAATCATAGTTGCTACTAACCACTATTTTCAACCGCTACCATATCTACCAACTCCATTATTTTAATTATATCCGTCACTATCAACACCGTCAATGCCAACACCACCACCATCAACCACTATCGGTCAATCCCAACTACTAACCAACTCATTTATTACAACTAGCGCCACCGCTAACTACCACTAACACATCATTAGCATCCACACATTCTTCGATCACCACCACCATTGTCGCCAGTGTCGCCACCTCTACCACCGCTTCAACCACCATCATCGCTACAGTATATCTCTAATAATAATTATCTCCACCATCACAACTAACAGCATCTCCAACTACCACCAACACATCGTTAACCATCATGCATTCATTTTTAAGTTATCACAATCAATACCTCCAACTACTAACATCAACCAATTTCACATCACTACCAATCGCCATCATCATAACAATCACTACAATACCAAACATCTCTATCATCACAACTATCACCACTAACATTACTAATCACTAACATCAATCATTACCACAACCACCACCATTACAAACCATCTCCATTATCACTAACAAATATAAATATTTTTTCTTCAATCAAATAATAATTTTATTGAATTAAATCAAATATTTTTTTAATATACAATTATTTTTTTATTTAAATTATATTTTTTATTGTATGTATTCCGTGTCTCGAGCCGAGGGTCTATCGGAAACAGCCTTTCTACTTCTTTAGAGGTAGAGGTATGGATTGCGTACATCTTACCCTCCCCAGACCTCACTATGTGGGAATACACTGGGTTTGTTGTTGTTGTTGTATATTTTTTATTGTATATGCAAATAAATAAATTTTGCATATTCAGATATTGAAAAACAAAGTCTTAACCATTCAGATTTCGGATCTGAAAACAACATCTTAATCATTCAGACATGCATTCAGATTCAGAAGTCTGAATCTTAATAAACACAAATGCAGTCTAAGTCTTGATCCCACATCTTCATTATAGCAACTAAGACTGCATCCATGATTTTTCTACCCTTGATAAATGCCATTCGTTAAAAGTCAAACAACTTTTCCATTACCCCTTTCAACCCTTCTTTAAGCACCTTTGGAGAAAATTTTTACATGCTTCAACAATTAGACTGACTGGTCTAAAATCTTTGAACTCAGAGGCTCCTTTCTTCTTTGGTATCAAGGCTATGGAAGTTGCACTGAAGCGTTTTCAAACATTTCTTGATCATAGAAATTTTGAAAAGCCTTCATGACATCTTGCTTTATAATCTCCCAGCATTTTATAAAAAAAATCTCATAGTGAAACCATCTGGCCCAAGTGCTTTATCCACTGCACACAACTTCAAACACCTCAACACTTCCATTTCTTCCTCAAATCTACCTTGTAAGCTCTCTTTCTCCTCTAGTGAAAGTACAGGGAAGTTAGGAAATTTGGCAGCGGGTCTTCACTGTGATGTCTCCGTGTATAGTTTCTGATAATAATCCACTATCTCCTCCTCAATTCTGCTAGCATTCTGAGTGAGCTCACCCTGAATATTCAGTTGGTCGATGTGATTATACCTCTTGTGAGAATTACAACTCCGTGGAAGAATTTAGTGTTCCTGTCCCCCTCTTTCAACCAAAGAGCCCTTGATCTTCTTCTCTTTTAAGTAATTCTTCATACTGAAGAAGCAATGTACCCTTTCTGGCCATCTCATCATCTGTCAGCATCCTATCTTTCATTATGGATTCAAATTCTGTCATTTTCTCCAGCAAAACTTTTCATTGTAAGCACAGCTTCCTTTGTGCACTTCTACTCCACTCCTTGAGTTTATTTTTCAAAGCTTTCATATTAGTATCTTTGAAGAAGGATCGAGTCACAGGACGATGAACAGAAAAGTTTAAACCAATTGGTTCGACTTTCCCATGCCTTTGCTTGAATTCCTAGATCAACCTACTCGTAGATAAGTTCAGCTCGTTAAAGAGATAACTTCAATCTCTTGTTTTTGACTGAAACTATTCGTACGTATCATTCCCCATATCTCACTTTAAATAGGAGTCATATTACGTCAATAGAACGCCTAATCTTTATGAAACTAGGAAACATGACACCCTATTCTAGAATAAGAAAATAAAACTACTTAAATATAAATATATAATAAATAAAGCTACTTAAAATATAAAAAAATAAAAAATAACTTTATTCCTTGCATCACAGCTTCCAAGCATCCACAACATTACTCCCTTCAAGTTGAAAAAGCTTGTCTTCAAGCTCAAATATCAGCGCAATCATCCAAAACTTCTAGAATAGTTTCACCTGAATCATCCACCAATTCTAGCCAGAGAAGTTGTTTGCACTGGTGAGTGGTTGAAAAATGTTCTTCAGAATTAAAGCATAATTCCTTGGCTCTTCTCTCTACCATTTCTGCACGAGTTAGTCGCTTGACAAAAGGGATTTGATTGTTGGTTTGGGAATTATCCGAGGTAAATAAATCGACTAAACCAGTACAAGATTTTTTCTGAGTTTGTTGTGTTGCCCAAACTTGTTCGAGATTGCTGCCATGCCCCTTTGCTAAAACTACGTACTTTCTGCAGTTAGTGTTTTTGTTCTAAAGCCTTGGATACGCTCATGGCTATCGATAAGTCAGGTGGTTTGAGCAATTGCACATCCATTCTGATTGAGACATCCAACCTTGCCATAAATACCCACATGCAAGTGTTCTAGAATAAGCTCTTCAGACCTAGCCAACTTCTCTTGAAACTGACGTTGATAAATTTCAACTGGACTAGTTTGCCGAAGCATGACCAATTCACCCACTGGGTTGCTACTTTCAAGAGGTCCAAATCGTTGGAAACATCGTTTCTGAAATTCTTCCCAACTCATTGGGCCCTTTGCTCGTTTGAGTTGACAGTACCATAATTGTGCTTCTCCCAACATGTGAAAATCAGCCACTCCAACCTTAGCTGGTGCCATCAGGAGCCAATTCTCATGCCGAAAGTTGTTCTTGGATTATTTGGACAATTTTTTCATCAAGGTGTTCCATTAGGGTTTCTAAAATTGCACGTTCTCGGAATGGAATTGATCTCATCATCCATTGTGTTAGGCTATGGTACAAAATTGTTAGAATCTTTAGAGAAGAATCAAGTCATAGGACGATGAACAGAAAAGTCTGAATCAATTGATTTCGACTTTCCCTTGCCTTTGTTTGAATTCGTAGATCGAACTATTTTGTAGATAAATTCATCTCGTTAAAGGGTGACTAAAACCTTAGAATCCAATGAAAGAGATAACTCCAATCTCTTGTTGTTGACTGAAACTATTTGTACGTATTCTTCCTCATAACTCCCTTCAAATAGAAGTCTTATTGCATCAAAAGAAAGCCTAATCCTTATGAAATTAGAAAACATATAACCCTATTCTAGAATAATAATTAAACTACTTAAATAAAAAGCCACTTAAAATATAAAATATAAATAAATAATAACCCTATTCCACGCATCACAGCTTCCACACATCCACAGCATTTCATTTTGCAAGCCAGAATAAAATCATGTCTCACCTCAAATTTCAAATTGTTCCACCATTCTCTTAACTTTATGTATGAAGCCTTCAGTATCGAGCCACAAATTTTATAATTTAAAGTATTTTTTATTTCTGTTCCAAGTACCTCCCTGTAAAGCAATAGGAATATGATCTGAAATGATTCTCTGCAATGGGATCTGTTTCAAGTTATTGAAACTGTGATCCCATTCTTCTGAAATCAACATTCTGCCAATTCTGGTCGCTCCTTCATGATTATGTCCTTTATACAATGTGTATGATGCATTTTCCATTTGAAGATCAATTAGAACAAATCTTCAATGAAATCAGAAATTCCTTCATCCCTTTTGTTCTTCTGGTACAATTTCTCTTTTCTGAGATGAACCTGCAAACATTGAAATCCCCACATATAGCCCATGGCCCTTCAATTAGACCTCTAATAGCTCCAATTTCCTTGCACACTAACCTCCTTTCAAGATAGCAATTGGGTGCATATACCCCAGTAATGTAACATGAAAAGCTTTGAAGCTGAGCTTCAAATTTGACAGAAACTGTATTCTCCAGCAGCTCCCCCTTCCACACACTGCTGTCCCACATTAAAAGAATTCCCCCCCCCCCCCCCCCCCCCTCCCTCTTTGGTTCTACTAGCCTCCAAGCATGAAAATCTCACCCACCTACCTCCCATAATTGCTTTACCATTTCTGTGATTTCCCCCTCCAGTTTTGTTTCTTGAAAGCAATATATATCTGCATTCCAGTTTAAAACCACACTCTTAATTAACCTTCTTTTATCTCTACAATTTAATCCCCTAACATTCCATGAGATTAGTTTGAACTGCATTAAGCACTTTGCAAGTTGATCTTCCCCTTACCCCTGTTTCCCCCACTTTTGAATTTAACATCAAAATCTACCAAGCTTTTAAGGTCCTGCGCCCTTTGATCTTGTCTTCTTACAAATACCTGCAGATTCCATTCTTCTTGCTGCTCTGCTGCTATCCACCTGTAGCAGTAGTTCCAGGGCTGCTTCTTCTTCATCCCCTGAAAATCTGCCCCCAACAGCTTCCCAATTTTCATCATATTTTGTTGTACCCATAGAGATGTTTCTTTCTCTTTCTCCTGTAATGCTAATTGAGATTGGATGATTAAGGGTTCTGCATCTTGAACCTCCCAATTCTCAATTGCAACATCTGAGTCTCGAATTGCCAGTTCCATTTCCCCTTCTTCAGATACTTTGTCTTTATCTGCTAGACTGACTTGATTATCTTTCTCCACCATCATTATTCTGATTACCCCTCATATCTTGCACCTTATATCAGCTTCTCGGAGATTCTTTCATGTCCACTTACTATCTCGTCCTGCTTTTGCATAAGGGTACTTGACTTCGGTCACTCTTGGAGGGCCTATCCTACCCTGGCTCAGACAACATTTAATGAATTTTTCAATTTTGAAAGCAATGTCGCACCAACCCACATTCAATGCCAATTCAGGGATAATGATTAATACAGATCTTCCTTCCTTATTTGAGGAGAGGATTCTTATATATCTTCCAAGCTCATTACTCTTTTTCGTACTAAAGTGCTCTGCATCTCTTTCCACCATCTTCAATCTTCTGTGTTATTTTGATCTCCAGATGCTTCTTTTAAAGTGAAGCAGATCCACTCCATAGTCTTATTGCTCATCTCAGACCTTCTCATCAACCTAAGACTTCTTTCGACCCATTTGTACCACACTGAGTTGTTTGCTGTCCATCTTGTGATGTCAAAAGATTTATGCTGCATTGAAGTATATTCTGTTTCCCCCATGATCAATTTAGAAAAAGGGGAGGAGTTTTTAAGAAATGGAATTAACAGGTGCATGTCCGTGGCGCGTGCGAGCGCGCTGCGAACTATCTGGGTGGTGGGTTTTCTGGGGTTGGGTAGCAGGTGGTTGGTGGTGGCTATGGGAAAGGATTGAGAGAGAAAGAAGGGAGAAGAGGGGTTCTGGTCATCAGAAGGACCACCGGTGGGGTTATGGGTTGAAATGTTTTAAAAAATCAAATTGGGAATCACGCCTGAGAGAGCAAAGTCATGTGCTGCTTATACAAGCTAATTCTATTTGTAACGGCAAAAAGAAATATTATTTTTCTACAAGTAACAAGATGTTTTTTTTTTTTTTTGAGATTTGAGTAATTAAACATTTAACACCGCTACGAAGTAGAGATGTTTATTTGATCACTAGCTAAGTTTGAGTGTCTAACAAGGTATCAATAATTTAGCCTTAGTACCACGCCTCAATCCAAGCTAGTTGGGGTAAGCGGTTTGAATCATCACAATCACAAATGCCCTGTTTGAATCCAAAAAATCTTAATACTTAGGGGTCATTTGGTTGGAAACAAGTTATCCAGGGATAAATAAATTATCTGAAATCTTGGGGATTATTCCGGGATAACTAATCTTGAGATGAGTTATCACATGTATTTTAACCCAACCAAACATGGGATAAGCTCATCGTAACATTAATCTCGGTAGTTGTGTTATCCCTTTGTACAAAACGAGCCCTTAGTATCTCAGGGTAATCTAAGAGTAGGATTTATCACTTGTACTCTTTTAGTGGTTGTCTCTAATATAGAGAGTCTAGTAAGAACAAGCCTTTTAGACTAAGTTGGGCGGACTCTTCACTTTGATGTCGCACTTGTGTCAGATTCTACAAAAATACACTACTTTTGACGAATTCAACACGCACCCATTGACATTTTTGACGAGTCTGAGCATCATAGCTGTTGGAGTCCCACATCGGTGGGTTAAAGGGTCCTTGGTCTCCTTATAGGGTCTTGAGCAATCCTCCCCTCATGAGCTAGCTTTTGAAGGGAGGATTGCCCAAGACCCTATAAGGAGACCAAGGACCCTTTAACCCACCGATGTGGGACTCCAAAAATAGCTTTTAGATGTTATCATATATACGGATTCTCGATGTACATTTTTTTTTGTGGATGGCTTCACACATTATTTTTTTTATCTTTTGCTAGAACAACTTGGATTCCAAAATATTCTAAATCTTTTGATAGAACTTTTTTAGGTTTACCTCCTCTTTTTAACACTATCAATCATGTTTTCACATTTAAAAACCTGGTGCATTTAAAAGCCTAAATAACATCTGGCTAGACATCTCAAGAGATGGTCTCTCATTTGATCATTCTATCTACATTATTTACACCTTCTAATTTCATCTAGCTATTATGACCGCAAATTTGTCTCAAATACCCATATAACATTTGCATATCTGTGATACTCATCTTGTGGATATTTTGGGCTTTAGAGGCCCAACATTCACCAAAATACAACATTGTTGGCCTCACATTCTTAACAGCTTCCCGTTCACTTTGATAGGTATCTTGCTATCACATAACATTTATTTGGCACTCCTCCTTTTCAACCACCTTTATTTATTCCTACGCGTTATATTTTCATCCATCGCTCCATTCTCCTGATTTTGAAACATTGAGCCTAAACACCTGAACTGTCTATATTTAGATACCTCAATCAAATCTAATGTCACCTCAACGTCACTCCTATCTACCCGGCTAAAGTAGCAAAACTATTCAGGCCAGTTTGTGTGCATTTCGACTAATCCAACAGGTATTAGTTACTTCTCAACAGCACATGAACCGGATAACTTCCGTCCATCAAGCCTTTGACACATGGAAAGAAATCATCTAACCCCTTTTTGCCTCTGTTGTAGATATGTGGAAGTCAATTAACTAAGTATTTAATTATATTTTTAACTTTCTTTCTTCATTATTCTAGAACTATAATAGGACTAATGTTTTAATGTTTTATAAGGATTAGGGTTAGCTATAGTTATTAGTTTAGAATAGGGTTTATGGTTCCTACTTCCATAAGGATTGGACTTTATATTGCTGTAATAATACTCCTCTTTGTTGATGATGTTACTCTTATTTGCTGATGATGTAGTTCTCATTGACGAGATCCAAGCAGGAGTTAATGATAAGTTGGAGGTTTGGAGAAAAATTTTAGAGACTAAAGAATTTATAGGTTGAGCAGGACCAAGACGGAATACTTGGAGCGCAAGTTTAGTGATTTGATGCATGAGGCCGATGTGGTAGTAAAGCTAGATTTCCTATGCCATTCGAAAAAGAGATAGTTCCAAATATCTTGGGTTTATGATTCAGGGGAATGAAGAGATTGACGAGGATGTCACACACCGTATTGGTGCAGGGTGGTTGAAATGGAGGATCACTTCGGGAGTCTTGTGTGTGGTAAGAAGGTGTCTCCTAAACTTAAAGATACGTTCTACAAGGTGGCACTCCGACCGGCTATGTTGTATGGAGCGAGTGTTGGTCAGTCAAGAAGTCCCACAACCAAAAGTTAAAGGCAGCAAAATGAGGATGATGTAATTGATATGTTGACTAACTAGGAAAGATAGGGTTAGAAATCAGATTATTTGAAAGAAGGTGTGAGTGGCTTCGATGGAGGACAAGATGCAAAAAGTGAGGTTGAGATGCTTCGGGACATGTGATGAGGAGGTGCACAAATGCCCCGATTTGGAGGTATGAGAGGTTGACTATTGATGATTTCAGGAGGGGTAGAGTTGACTATTGATGATTTCAGGAAGGGTAGAGGTAGGCTGGAGAAATATTTGAGGAAGGTGATTAGACATGGAATGGAGCAGTTACAGCTTACTGAGGACATTACCCTAGATAGGAAGTGAGGACACGCATTAGGGTAGAGGGTTAATGGATAGGAATGCATCCTTGCTAGCCGGAAGGAGAGCTTTGTTTGTAGTTGTGCCTTTAGTCGTAGTATGCATATGTCTTGTAGTTTCTTGTTCCTGGTGTTCTAGTGATGTTTATCATTTCGAATAGATAGCTTATAGTATTGTTCCGTGGGTATCTTGTTTCTTTTATTATCTGTTGGTGTGTTATACCACTTTGTTTTTTGTTTTCATGTTTTTTATACTGTTATTTGTCCTGAGTCAAGGGTCTATCGTAAACAACCTTTGTACTTTATCTGAAGAAGTGGTGAACTGCGTACACTTTACCCTCCAGACCCTACTTTGTGAGAATACACTGGGTATGTTGTCGTAATGCTCCTATTTAAAAGGGTTTTAAAGGAATAATCAATGTGTCATATTTTAACAAAAAAGCAAGACACCATAGTTCACTCTTCCAATAAACTCTAAGGTTTCAATCTTCCTTTAACGAGCTGAAGTTATATACAAAATAGGTCAATCTAGGCATTCGGACAAAGGCAAGAAAAATCAATTCATATAGATTTTCTTGTTCATCGTCCTCTGACTCGATCCTTCCCAAAAGTCCTAAGAATTTAGTACCTGAGCCTAACACAATGGGAGATGAGACCAGTTCCAAATTCCAAGAAGCTCATGTGATTACAGAAGCATTACTGGACTCTAAACTTGCAGTGGTGGAACAACGCCTAGGCAAAAGAATTGTCCAAGTCAACCGAGAACAACTTTTTGGCTTGGGAATTGGCTCCAAAAAATCAACAACCCATGAAACTGAGTCGAGTGGCACCCTGATGAATGGAAAATCAAGAAGTAATTTCCATATGATAGTACCAAGGTATGCGAAGATGGATTTTCCTACTTGTGATGGTACCAACGACTCATTAATTTGGGCACATCGTTGTGAAATTCTTTTTGAAAATCAACATATACGGAAGCAGAAAAGTTTGGTGGTTGGGTTTCACATGTTGGGAGAAGCACAATTATGGTATTATCAGCTTAAACGAGCAAAAGGCTGAATGAATTGGGAAGAATTTCAAAATGTTGTTTCGAACGATTCGGACATCCTAAAAGCAGCAACTCAGTTGGCAAACCAGTTACACTTCGACAAATTGATACAAATGAAATTTATCAACCTTAGTTTCAACAAAAGTTGGCTAGGCTGATGAGTTTATTCTAAAACACTTGCACATGGGAATATTTATGGTGGGGTTGGATGATTCAATCAGAATGGATATGTAGTTGCTCAAACCATTTGACTTATCAGCGACCATGAGTGTATACAGGGTTATAGAACAAAAACAACTACAAAAAGTAGTAATATTCGTGAGGCGACATGACAGCAATCTCAAACAAGTCTGGGTAGCCGAACTCAGCAAAACCTGCTACTAGTTTAGTCTGGTCATTTAGCTTGAACAATACCTAGAGCAGCAACCAAACCCCTTTTATCAAGCGATTAACTTGTACAGAAATGGCAGAGAGGAGCTAAGGAATTACGCTACTGTTCCAGAAGTTCTTGATGACTATCGTGAGATTTGAGCTTGAGGACAAGCTCTTTCAATATGAGGAGAGTAATGTTGGGGATGCGTGGAAGTCAATTAATTAAGTATATAGCAATATTTTTAAGTAGCTTTCTCTATTATTCTAGAATAGGATTTATATTTTATAGTTTTATAAGGATTAAGGTTAGCTGTAGTTATTATTTTGGAATAGGATTTATGTTTCCTACTTCCATAAGGATTAGATTTCCTATTGCTATAATAATACTCCTACTTCAAAGGGTTTTGGATGAATAACTCAATTAAGTCGTATTTTAAGAATAAAGCAAAAGTGGAGTTCTCTCAGCCATTGAACGTAAGTTTCAACCTCCCTTTAATGAGTTGAAGTTGTATACAAAATAGTTTGTTATAGGAATTCGAACAAAGGCAAGGAAAAGTTGAAGTCAATTGATTTAGATTTTTCTCTTCATCGTCCTGTGACTCAATCCTTCTCTAGAAATCCTAACACTTTGTTAGGGTTTGAACACTAGTCTCTTGTGGTTCATTTCAGCATTGACCACTAGAGCTAAACCCTTGGATGCATGAAAATGTGATATATATATATATATATAACAATACATCTTTGTTAGGAAACATGTATCAGTTTCTGATTGTGCTAACAGGCTTAAGGGAATAAAAGTTGTACCTGTTACAGATCTAGACTTACCCTCCGGCTGATTAAATACAGAATATGAACACATGGGTGCCTGGAGCATTCAGCACAGGCTGCCTCTTTGCAGCATGCACATAGATTTAACAAAAATACTAGAGAGAATTCATGCAGCATATATACATAGAAAACCTAAATTTTCATATATAAGTGCTCACAGAAGACCTTAAACTTCAGATGTAAGGGCATGCCATTTCACAAGTAAACAGACACTATTGCCATGATTTTCTCTTCATTCATGATGTATCCCCAAATGTTGATATACTTCTTAAGACAATTTAAAAAGTTCCAAGGATTTAACCACAATTGTATACATGCCCCTTTCTGACATTCTTTCCCCTTGGTGCATTCCTGGACATTGATACACTTCAGTTAAAGACCACTTAGTTCCTAGAATTGGAATTCAAATTCTAACCAATCATCAAAGTCATTACTGGGGAAAAAATTGTGACTGACGTTCTCTGTCTCAAGCTTTAGACTAACTACAGGTACTTCTAGTGCTGTCTGCTGCCATCACTATCAAATGGCGTCACCAAATGGGATACATGACGTTTAAGCATACCGCAACAGAATTAGCACTACATTTCCTGTTTCTTAACTTATAGCCTATTTGGCCAAGCTTATTTTTTTTCAAAAGTACAAAATTTTAAAAAGTGGGATGTTTGGCCAAGTCAGACCTCATTTTGTGGGAATACACTAGATATATTGTTATTGTTGAGGTGTTTGGTCAAGCTTTTGGGAGAAAATAAGTGCTTTCTGGGAGTAACAGAAGTTGTTTCTCTCGGAAGCCTAAAAGAGTAGATTTTCTCAAAGAACACTTTTTGAAAAGCACTTCTGAGAAAAATAAACTTAAAAAGCACTTTTAAAAAGTTTGGTCAAATATAATTGTTGCTTAAAAGTGCTTTTTAAATTTATTGGTCAAACATGAACTGCTTCTCACCAAAAGCACTTTATTTAAAGCACTTTCCGAAATAAGTTAATTTTAGAAGCTTGACCAAATAGACTATTAGTCTCTCAAAGTAAAGAAGCTCCTAGTCAAAGCCAAAACTCGATAGTAATAAATACTTACATTATTTATTTTATTTTTTTACAGAAATTACCTGAGCTATTTCATTGGCAGCATTCCTGGTCCACAGAGCTATTTTCTCCTGTCTAACTCGAACATTAACAACCGCTCCACAAATTTCATCTCCATAATCAAATTGCTCTCCAATCAGTGCCAGCAGCTACAGTTAATTCCATATCAGAAAATATAAGTACGAACTTCATCCATATGAAAAAAGAAAAAAAGCCATATTTGATACAAGATTAAGAATCAGATAGAAACATCATGGGCATGCAGTAAAGTTGGGTTGAGCACCATGAGGTCTCAAGTTCAATTCCCAACAGATAAACACTACGTGATTTCTTCCATCTGTTTTAGCCTTGGTGGATAGAGTTACCTGGTACATGTTGCTGGTGGGAGGTGACAGGTATGGAATTAGTCGAGGTGCGCGCAAGCTGGCCCGGACACCACAGTTATGAAAAAAAAATAAGAAAAAAGAAACATCATGGGCATACCGTATACAGCCAGCAGGTATCAGATTTACCCCTAGGAAAGTTCATCGTCCACTTCCCTCCATTGGCACATACAGGATCCTCCCATTTTGGCTCGATTTTATTTTTAAAACAATGAAAATCTGCACCCACAGCCAACTTGCTTGGGTGGTGGATGTTGCTGTACACACTGCAGAATATTCCACAAGAATATATCAAAATATCCAATTCATGATCTCAGAATATCAAATAATGCATGCATGCTTCATGATCTTGTTTTTCCAAATAACTATGGTGTCTAGGCTAGCTTGTCCGCACCTAAGCTAATTTCATGGGGTATCTAGTACATCCCACCAACACAAGAACCGAATAACTCTGAGAATCTTCACTCTTGAGAAAGAAGATGATAAAAGAAGTCATGTACAAATTCTATAACTAAATCCCATGCTTGCAATACGTTCGATAAATCATAAGGTTTGATAGAACAATATATGTTAAGCCTAGCTCCATCAAAATGATCCGGAACTTAAGGTGTGTTTGGTATGAAGCAAATTGCTTTTTAGAAAATATGTGGCTTCTTATTTATTTTCCCGTGTTCGTTAATGAATAGAAAATATTTTCTACCGTATGGTTGCCAAGGAGAAAAACAAAGTTCCTACAATAGATATTTTCATTGGATAATAAATAAAATATATCAATATTGAAACTGAAAAAGATAAGATTTGAGTGAGTTTTAGAAGCAACAAAATTGCTCCCTCCAATTCAATTGGTGTTTTAGTTTTGACTAGGCAAGGTATTTAAAGTATAAGGGACTAGTGAATCTTGTGGTCTTAAATTAAAGTCGAGAGTAATGCACCAATATGTCCTTTAAATTTGTGTTCTTAAATATGTCATAGGATTTTGGAATCAAACGGTTACCAAATATAAAAAAAAACATTCTTTTTTAAGCAAACTAAGCAGAAAAACAGCACACTTCAATTGAAATGGAGGGAGTATCCAATAAAGATGCATAATAAACGTAAAATACAATTATAAGTATTATGATGTTACTTCATTAAAAAAAAAAATATTTAGTATTACCCAGAAGCAGTTTTATGGCAGAGTGACAACAGTCATCATCAACACATTGGCTTTGTGTTATCAGTGGCATTGTCTTGAAAGGTAGGTTTCCGGTAATATATAGAGCTAGGAAGAAAAAAACGGGGTGTGTAACACCACTCTTTTTGTGTTCTCTGTGGCATTGTCTTGAAAGGTAGGTTTCCGGTAATATATAGAGCTAGGAAGAAAAAACCAGGGTGTGTAACACCACTCTTTTTTAAGGCTAGAAAATGACTTCCCTTGCTTTCTGAAGGAAGTCACTTTCCACAACTTTCGGCAGAATATGTTCTTTAGGAAAATATTTTCTCAAAAGTATTTAGCACAAGCAACAAAAGGAAATAGGAAAACATTTTCCATTCTAACTGTGAGAAATATAAAAAAAAATATTATTGAATTTTTTTTCTACACTATTACACTGAGACCCTATTAGACACTATACAATAATCCTTTTCCAACTACGAAAATACAATATCTTCTGAGAGTTTATTTTCTTTGACAAAGTGATAATCAATCTCAATGTGTATGTGTTTGGTCCTCTCATGATGAACTTGCGCAATCAGTGATTTGGACCCTTTGCCCATCTCATCACAAAGCGATGTTTGATTTTCTGATCTCCTTATTAAAGATTCAGACTTATCCATAGGACTCCGAGAAAATCGAAAGGGGTCTGAAAAATCTCGCCGAAAACTGACAATGGTGGTCGAATTAGGGTTCCAATGATCTATATACCAAAAAAAAAAACTAATGGAAAGGCTCGCAAGGACTGGGAAAACCTATTAGAAAAAGAATTGCTCAAAAAAACGGTTGGAGTAAGCCTGGAATCGCCAGAACAGTATTGAAGCCACCGGATATTAGATTTGACGGCTAAAAAGTGGTCAAATCTAAGAAACTATATGGGTAAGATCGGAATGATGGCTCAACCCTACTGAAACTAGGTAAATCAAATCTGAAGAGTCACCGAAAAGACACTAAACTACAAATCAAATCTGAGGAACCACCGGAAAGCCCACGGTGCTACACAACTCAGATATGAAAAAGTAGTCAGAAAAAATATACGGTGCTATGCAACTTAGATATGAGAAAGTAGTTACCGAAAAGATGCACGGTACTACGCCAATCAAATATGAAAAAGTAGTCACTGGAAAGAAGCACGGTGCTACGCAAATCAAATTTGAAAAAGTAGTCACCAGAAAGATGCACGGTGCTATGCAAATTAGATATCATGAGAATCCATCGAAAAGAAGCACGATCGCCCAACTTTTGCTAACATAATCTTTGGCCGGACAAGCGATATATGGGTAATAACCGTCCATCTACAGCGAAAGCTCTTTGATTCTCTACCAAGATCATAGAGGCTCGAATACCATGTGAGAAATATAAAAGAAGAATATTATTGAATTTTTCTATATCTACACTATTGCACTGAGACCTTATTTATACACTACTATAATCCTTTTCCACCTAGGAGGCTATACTATAAATTTTTTTCTACTAGGACACTGCATTGCAATCCTTTTTTAAGTAGAATTCTATGTACTATTCGTGTTCCTACTCCAATTCTAATACTAACCAAACATTAAGCGTATGTTCATCAAATAAAAGTAAAACAAGTGTAACTTGAAAATAGGGACACGTGCAGTTGTCGTGTGCAGGCTGGCCGAACACCACAGTTATCCAAAAAAAATTAAAAAAAAAAAAAAACAAGAACCTTTCACCGGCACATAGGGTGTGTTTGGTAAGAAGAAAAATATTTTTCATGAAAAATATTTTCCTAAAAATATTTTCCAGGAAAATAAGTTGGTTTCTTACTTAATTTCTGATGTTTGATTAGTGGATGGAAAATATTTTCCTGAAAATGTTTTCTACAGTTTAGTTGGAGAATGAAAAATTATTTCTCAGAAAATACATTTTAGTGCTTAGCTAAAGAGTAAAAATACATTTTAGAAAAATAATTTTTGACCCTGAAAATAGTTCTTTTAGGGTGTGTTCGATATAAAGGAAGAAAAAAGTTTTCTAGAAAAATAAGTTGTTTCTTACGTATATTCTTGTGTTCGTTATGCAAATTGGGTAAGTATATATTTTTTAAAAGTATTTGTATATATTTAACAAAAAACAATGAGAACGAATAGGATAAGAAAGGTGGGATAAGAAAAAAGTTTCAAATTTTTTTTTAAAAAAAACAAATTTAAATTTTGTTTTCTTTAGGGGAGGGGGGGGAAGGGGTTGGTAGGTAGGATTGAGGTTGTCAAAATAGATAGTAAATGTGAGACAAAAAAAAAATTTAAAAGTAATTTGTTTAAGGGGGGAAAGGGCTAGTAGGGGGTAGGGGAGTAAAGGGGGTAAGAAAAATTAATTTGCTTTTGGAAGGGGGAAGGGAGGTAGGTAGGAGGAGGAGAGGGAAAGAAAAAAGTTCAAAGGGAGTAGGGATTTGAGTTTTGGATTAGGGGATAAGGTAAGAAAAAATTTAAAATAGTTTTTTTGAATGGGGGGTGGGGGTCAGGGTAGGGGAGTGAGGGTGAGATAAGGAAAAATTTCAAAAATTTCTAAAGATAAATTTTCAAAAATTTAATTTTTTTTTAGGGGGAAGAGGGAGGGAGAGGGGGGGGGGGGGGGGGTTTCCGTTTTGGGTAGGAGATAAGGTAAGAAAGAAATTTGAAATATTTTTTTTCGATGGGGTCAGAGTAGGGATGGGTGATTTTGAGAGTTGCATGAATATTTCAACGTAAAGAGTGAGGTTGAAAGAGAGTTTTGGAAAATGTTTTCCTTGAAAATCATTTTACTTAGATTTGAGGAAAATAAGTTGATTTAAAAAAACATTTTCCAAAACCTTTAAGCCAACCAAACACGAGAAAATTGGAAGAAAATGTTTTCTTTCGTACCAAACACACCCATAGAGTCACTCCTTAAATTATGACAAATGCTCAGAGGATTGTAAAAGAAATAAACACTACTTTACCCGTAAGCATACACCTAGGAATTGACATATGCAAGACATTTGAAAGTAGCAATCAAACATCATCATCACTACGGAAAATGAATGAAGTGCAAGAAAATGTTTATAAGGAAAAACTGGTGAAATCGAGAAAATTGCACTTTCAAGAATGGACTCCACTAACTATTTGGCCTTAAAAGAATATTTTGCAAGATATGCCTAGTGGCTAATATTCTTGTTTGACAAATGGGACAAAAAGAAGTTAAGCATTTATTAACCAGAAGAAACCAGCTAAAATTTCCACATGACGCTACCAATAGAAAGGGGAAAGAAAGCCGAACTTTTTCAAAAGCATAGTCATAGTTTCCTTGAAGTATTTTCTCTCTACAAGGCAAAAGTTTTATTTTCCATTTCCACTTCATGCTCTCCTTACCCAAAGATTCACATTATGTCTAGCCAAATTCTACTAATATTAATAATTATTTATAGAAATATGATATTGCAATTTGATGAGTTAAAAATGCTCTCATGTACCAATAGCAAGGAAATCTTTTCGTAGACTGTTGTTATTGTTGTTGCTTTTCGTAGACAGTCTTTAGCCAGTTTTTCGACTTTCCTTTTTTGAGGATCCAACTATGGTAGGATGACCGGAGCTAATGCATCAGGCGAGAACAGCATTACTACAATGCTGGATTCAAATCGTATGAGATCACTAAATGCCAGTCAGGAATAGAAGCATGGTACAAATGGATCTGAATGTAGCAGAAATTTATTAGGAGAGTAGTTTAGTCATAAAACTCTACAATGGTTGCTAGCAGTATTAATTGAAGCATCAAAAGCACGAGAAAGAAGTCAGAAGATGGAAGACAAAGAATCACTTCTCAGAAACATTTTGCACTCGAGTACAATGAAAATGGGGGATACATCAGTATCATAGCTATTCAAAGCCAGCACCAATCCGTCATTATTACACCGGACAGATATTACAGAGGAGGGAGGGGAAACATAGCCCACAAAATTGCAAAATTTATATATGTGTAATCTCACTGAAGGAGTAATATCCCAAATGGTCACTAAACTAGAACCTCTTTAATCAAAAAGTCACTCAACTTTGATTTTTACTTCAAAAATCACTCAACTAAAGGTTCTCGTCTCAGAAAGTCACTAACTATGGATGTTCTATTTACAAAGTCACTTAACCTATTAAATTCATTTTTTAATTAAAATTTGCTGACATAAAATTTTTATTTAAACCCATATTTCTAAGAAATATAAGATATTCATTTAACCAATTTCATGATCATTTAATTTATTTTAGTAAATTTAATACTAAGAACCAATATTTAACAGTTTGAAGATTATTTTCTCATGAATTATAATTTGTCAAACTTTCCTGCACTTGTGCATGCATGGAAGCGATACGTCTACGATTGTTTTGATCTTCAAAAAGACGCAAGAAACTATCATAATTTTATATACGAAAGTAGTCATAAATTACAACAACAACAACATACCCAATGTATTCCCACAAAGTGGGGTCCGGGGAAGGTAAAGTGTACGCAGTCCAAACCACTACCTCATACAAAGTAGAGAGGTTGTTTTTATAGACCCCCAACTCATGACAAATAACAGTATAACAAGCAAAAAACAGAAAAACAGAAAACAAAATGAGGTAACAAACCACTAGATAATAAAAGAAACAATACACACACAGAGTAATACTATGAACTATCTATCCGAAATAACAAACATCACCAAAACACCACGAATAAGAAATTACACGACACATGCATAACACTATGACTACAGGTATATCGACAAACAAAGCACTCTTCCCTACTAGTAAGGATACACTCCTACCCACTAACCCTTACCCTAATCCGCGTCCTTCACATCTTCTTATCAAGCTTCATGTCCTTTGTAGCTGCTTCATGTCATGCCTAATCACTTCCCTCCAATATCTCTTCGACCCACCTCTACTCCGTCTGAAACCATCCATAGCAAGTCTCTCACACCTCTGTATCGGGACATCCGTGCACCACCTCATCACATGTCCAAACCATCTCAACCTTACTTCCCGCAACTTGTCTTCCATCGAAGTCATTCTCACCTTCTCTCGAATAATCTCATTTCTAATCCTATCCCTCCTGGTAAGTCCGCACATTCATCTCAATATCCTCATCTCCACCACCTTCAACTTTTGGATGTGGGAGTTCTTAATTGGCAACACTCTACTCCATACACAAAGCCGGTCAGACTACCACTCTATAGAACTTACCTTTAAGCTTAGGAGGCACTTCTTATCACACAAGACTTGCGAAGCGAGCTTCCATTTCAACCACCCTGCACCAATACGGTGCATGACATCCTCGTCAATCTCTCCATTCCCCTATATCATAGACCCAAGATACTTAAAACTATCTCTCTTCCAAATGGCCTGAGAATTCAACTTTACTACCACGTCAGCCTCATGCATCAAATCGCTGAACTTACACTCTAAGTACTCCATCTTGGTCCTGCTCTACCTAAACCCTTTAGACTCTAGGATCTGTCTCCAAACCTCCAACTTATCATTAACTGCTCCCTGGATATAGTCAATAAGCACTACATCATCTGCAAATAACATACACCAAGGCACCTCCCCTTGAATATGTCGTGTCAATACATCCATCACCAAGGAGAATAAAAACAAACTAAGTAGCCGTTTGGCAATAGAAATTTTTTTCCTTTTTTTCGAAAAATTATTTCACTTTAGTGAAAAAAGTGAAAACACGCACTATTTGGCCATGAATTTTCCAACTCCAACTTCGAAAAATTATTTGGAAAAGTGAAAACAAGTTTTACTTGTTTTCACTTTTTTCACTCATACTTCTCTCACAAAATTTCAAAAACAACTTTAATTTATATTCATGACCAAACACAACTCCAACTTCAACTTCAAATCCAACTCCGGAAAAAAGTAATTTTCATGGCCAAACAGGGCCTAAGAGTCGATCCCTGATGCAACCCAGTCAAACAGGAAAGTGCTCTGAATATCCTCCTACCGTTTTCACACGAGTCTTTGCTCCGTCGTACATGTCCTGATTGACCTAATGTACACCACAGGCACACCTCTAACCTCCAAGCACCTCCACAAGACCTCCCTGGCGACTTTGTCGTACGCCTTCTCAAGATCGATGAACACAATGTGCAAGTCCTTCTTATCCTTATACTGCTCCACTAATCTCCTCACAAGAAGAATGGCTTCAGTAGTCGAGCATCCTGACATAAAATCCAAACTGATTCTCAAAAATAGTCACGATCCTCCTCATCCTTAACTTTACCACTCTTTCCCAAACCTTCATAGTATAACTCACCAACTTGATACCCCTATAATTGTTACAACTCTGAATGGCTCCTTGTTCTTGTATAAAGGAATCATCGTACTCCATCTCCAAGCTTCCGACATCTTCATCGTCCTAAAAATGATGTTAAACAACCCTGTCAGCCACTCCATGCTTACCCTACCAGTGCTCTTCCAAAAATCCACCGAAATCTCATCTGGCCCAATCGCCCTACCCATATGCATCCTACAAATAGCATCATTGGCCTCCTCAACCTTAATACGCTACAATAACCGTAATCGCGACACCTCCCTGAGTACTCCAAGTCCCCTAGCACTAAACCTCCATCCCCTCGTCGTTCAAAAGTCTATGAAAGTAAAACGGTCACCTCTTCCTAATGAAGGTGGCATCCACCAACACTTTGCCATCCTCACCCTTGATGCACTTCACTTGATCAAGGTCACAAGCCCTCTACTCCCTAGCTTTGACCGGCCTAAACTTCTTATCCCCATTATTCTCCTTTAAAGCCGCATATAAGCTCAGGAAAGTTGTTGACTATTAGTCGTAGCAACCGCTAACTTAGCCTCTTTCCTAGCTAACTTATACTTCTCCCTATTCATCCGCTTCTCCTCTTCATTCTTGCTCTCCACCAACTTCGCACAAGCCACCTTCTTAGTCTCCATCTTCCTCTTAACTTCTTCGTGCCACCACCAATCCCTCTGATGCTTGCCCGATCAGCCTCTCGAGACACCCAACACCTCTCTTGTTGTCTCCATAATGCAACCGACAGTCGTCTTTCACATACTATCCACATCCCCTCTACTCTCCCAAGCCCCCTTAGTCATAGATTTTTTTTTTTATATTTAGAGTAGTCTCAAATATTAGTTAGTTAGCCATGAATGGTTAATATGAGTATCTTTTATTTCATAGAATTTTGGTTTTAAATAAAATTTCTATTTAGCAAATTTTAATTAACAAAACTATTTAAATAGGTTGAGTGACATTGTAAGTAAAACACTCATAGTTGAGTGACTTTCTAAGTAAATATCCCTTAAATTGAGTAACTTTTAAAGTAAAAACCAAAATTAAGTGACTTTCAAAGTAAAGATCCCATATTTGAGTGACCATTAGGGAAATTATAGCATCAGAATCAAAGGAGATAGACACACTTCAGAAAAGGATCTTCTGAACAAATACCTACTTTGTAGGTGTTAGAATATGAGTAGAAATAGGAATAGTATATAGAATCCAACTTGAAAAAGAATTGTAATGTCAGTGTCCTACTTGAAAAAGGATTGTAATGTAAGTGTCCCAGTTGGAAAAGGAATCTAATGTAATATCTATAAATAGGGTCTCAATGTAATAATTTAGATACAACAATTCAATAATATATCTTCTCCTATATTTCTCATACGGTATTAGAGCCAGATTGATAAGAAAAGTATCGTTGTGCGTCATTCCAGCAAAATCGGTGTCACTGTGCAATTTTTCAATTTCGACGACTGAACACTTTTTTCCAAATTCCAGCAACAAATTTCCTAATTTTTTGCTCGGTTTAGTCCTGTGATAAAGGTTGAACCCTTAATAAGGAGATCAGAAAATCAAACGTCACAGTCCATGAAAAATCGATAAGGGGAAGGTCGTTTTGGAAGATCTTGTTCTATGTGTCGTTATTGTAGACGACTTGGACACACTCGTGACATACTTCTCGACCTAAGTATAGTTATTGTAATAGGCTTGGACATACACGTGAAATATGTTATTCTTCACATGGTCGACCACCTAAAAATGCTCATGTTGCTCAATCTAAAACCATATGTAATCAAAGGGTGTATTTATCAAAAAAGGAATATAATGAGTATCTTCATTCTTTAATATCGAGCAAGTAAGCAGATATTTCTACCAATAGCATTAACTGCACAATCTCATACCTTTGAATCATGGGTTGTGGACTCTGGCGCTTCTAACCACATTTCTGGTGATAAATCACTTCTATCAAATATTATTTGTTCACAGTCTCTTCCAACTGTCACTTTAGCCAATGGTAACCAAACCAAAGCAAAAGGAGTTAGACAAGCTAATCCCATAATCTTTATTACTTCAAAATTATATGCGCTTTATGTCCCTGGTTGTCCTTTTAATGTTGCATCGATAAGTCCTTTTGACTCGATCCCTAAATTGTAGCATATTATTTCTTGAGGACTCTTTTATCATTAATGACCATAGTACGGGACAAACAATTGGTACATGACATGAATCAGTAAGGCCTCTACTATCTTAACTCCTCCATAGCATGTCCAGTTATAGATCCCCCGAACGTAATTCACAAATGTTTGGGACATCCAAGTTTGTTCAAGTTACAAAAGATAGTGCCTATTCGTCTAGCCTATCCATATTAGATTGTGAGTGCACTTGGGACACACACTCGAACTACCTTTCAACGTAGTATTAAGAATCGTGCAGAGTTTATCTTTACCTTAGTTCACTCTAATATTTGGGATCCTAGTAGAATCAGTTCAACCTCAGGATTCCATTATTTTGTTAGCATCATTGATGATTATTCAAGATGTACTTGAATTTTCTTAATGAAAGATCGCTCTAAATTGTTTCCTATAATCAAGAGTTACTGTGCTGAAATACAAAATCAATTTGGTCTTTATTCCTATCTTTCGTAGAGATCACGCCTTAGAGTTTATGTCCTACCAATTTCAACAATTTATGACTCATCAAGCAATTATTCATCAGAGTTCTTGTCTGTATGCCCCTCAACAGAATGGAGTAGCAGAGAGGAAGAATAGGCACCTCATCAAGACTGTTCGAACTCTTCTTATTCAATACCGTGTTCTACTATCTTTTGGGGCAATGCAGTCATCGCATCTCGCTATTTAATTAATCGATGTTTTCATCTTCCATTCAAAATCAAATTCCTTATTCAATATTATTTCCACAGTCACCTTTATACTCTCTTTCCGCCTCGTGTGTTTGAAAGTACATGTTTTGTCCATAACTTCAGCACATAGAAAGATAAATTGACACCTCGCGCTCTCAAATGTATCTTTCTTGGTTATTCTAGAGTAAAAAAGGGATATCAATACTACTCACTGATCTTCCTCGATACCTTATGTCAGCTGATGTCACATTCTTTGAATCTCAACCTTACTTTAAATCTTCTGATCCTGATCATCCTAACATGTCTGAGGTCTTACCTATATTGACTTTAGAGGATCGTACCATTACTTCTACATCTCCGTCCGTAGTGCCACCAGTCTTACCTGCACAGACTTTTGAGGAGTCTATAATACCTTCTACAACTCCACGTACAATGCCACCACTCCTAACATATCATCGTCATCCATGTACAACATCAAGCTCACATGATTCTCGTCCTGCACCTGACCCTGCACCTACTACGAACTTGTCTCCTCCGATTACACTTCGAAAACATATACGATCCACTCTTAATACTAATCCTCATTATACCCTTTTAAGTTATCATCATCTATCATCACCCCATTATACTTTATATCATCTTTGTCCTCTATCTCCATCCCTAAGTTACAAAAGAAGCACTTTCTCATCCAAGATGGTGACACACTATCATTGATGAGATGTCTACTTTCTTTACATTAAGTGATACTTGGGAGCTTGTTCCTCTCACTTAAAGGAAATCCTTTAATCAACTGATAGTTGTCATTATGTTTATACATTAAAGGTTCGAACGGCCAAATTGATCAACCTAAGGCTCACCTTGTTGCCAAGGGGTACACTCGGATATTTGGGCTTGATTACAGTGATACTTCCTCTCCCGTGGCTAAAATAGCATATGTTCGTCTTTTTATATCCATGGCTATTATCCGATACTGGCCTATTTTTCTGCTTTTCTCTATGGTGACCTTGAGGAGGAAGTTTATATGGAGCAACCACGTGGTTTTGTTACTCGGGGGAGTCTAGTCTGCTGTGTCAATTGCGTCAGTCACTTTATGGTCTAAAACAATCTCCTCGAGCCCGATTTGGGAAGTTCAATACAGTAAGACCACTTTGTGTTTTATAGACATTATATCCAAATTTATTTATTTATTTAGTGGTTTACGTTGATAATATCGTTATTACCGGCAACGATCAAGATCGTATCATTAGTTTGAAGCAACACCACTTTCAACATTTTCAAACTAAAGACCTCGAGGAGACAGGAATGCTGAGCTGTAAACATATTGACCCTCCTATGGATCTAAATACTACACTCCTGCAGGACGAGGAAACCCACTCAATGATCCTAGAAGATATAGGTATCTAGTTGGTAAGTTGAATCATCTCACAGTGACCAGACCTGACATTTCCTATCCTATGAGTGTTGTAAGTTTATGGCTTCTCCCTATGATAGTCATTGCGCAGTTGTTCTCATTGTGCGATATATTAAGTCAACTCCAGCTAAAGGATTACTCTTCGAGGATCGAGGTCATAAGTAGATCGCTAGATATACAAACGTTGATTGGGCAGATCACCTTGTGACAGACGTTCTACATCAGGATATTGTGTTTTAGGAGGTAACTTCTCATCCTAGAAGAGTAAGAAACAAGGTGTGGTTGCTCGATCTAGTGCAGATGCGGAATATCGAGCAATTGCAATAGCCACTTGTGAACGAGTTTAGATTATACAATTGCTGGGGGAGTTAAAATTTGGAGAAATCGGTGAAATAGAACTTGTGTATAATAATCAAGCGGCTCTTCATATCGCATCAAATTTGGCATTTTATGAGAAGACTAAGCACATTGAGATTGATTGTCACTTTGTGAGAGAAACTCTCCAGAGATATTGTTACAAAATTTGTGAAATCGAGTGATCAACTTGCAGATATTTTCACTAAGTCCCTCACTAGTCCTCGTATTAATTACATTTATAACAAGCTCGGTACATATGACTTGTATGCGCACCAGCTTGAGGGGTGTTAAAATATGAGTAGGAATAGAAATAGTATATAGAATCCTACTTGGAAAAGAATTGTAATGTCAGTGTCCTACTTGAACAAAGATTGTAATGTTAGTGTCTCGGTTGGAAAAGGAGTCTAATGTAGTGTCTATAAATAGGGTCTCAACGTAATAATTTAGATACAACAATTCAATAATATATCTTCTATGTTTATCACAAGTAGATTTCAAACGGCGGCACACGAGACCCTAACTCTGAATGAGGTTAGGATATGGGCCTAGAACTCCTAGAAAACAGTAGGATGAATTTATGACTTCGCAATGAACGGGCTATTTTTATTCAAGCTTTCATCAGAGAAAATAGAAGAACATGTCTAAAACGAAACCTGAAGCTAGAAAAAGACAAAAGTTGACACTCGAATTGTGGAACCCAACTATGGGCTGATGGCGAGAAAAGGTGTGGGTCAGAATCTTAGGACTTCCACTATGTTTATGGTCACAGAGCATCTTCAAAAAGATCGGCGACTACTGTGGTGGCTCCATCGAGAAGGAACTCAAACGAGGCCAAAAAGAAGATAATAACTAGGGATATAGAAAGAAATTCAAGCAAATATCTCTAACAAAAACCCGCAATAGTCGAGTGGAGTTAATTGAGGTGGAGAATGAGAGCCCAGATGATCAACACGACAAACCAACAGAGAAAATAATGGTGGAGGGGTCGAAACAAGAAGGCAAAGGAGAGACATCAGCCATGCAACTAAATGATCAATTTGAAGCAGTGAAACACATAGGGGATGAGGCTATCCATCTTAGAACAAAATTACCAGCAGACGGAATTGAAAAGGAAAAGAACATAGCAGAATGGATTCAAGAGTACATAAATCAAGCTAAGCTCTGAATTCGGAGTGAATTTCAAAAGCTACAAGGAGAAGGCTAAGGAGCTTTGAAGCAATGAATCACATTGGGGATGAGGCTATCCATCTTAGAACGAAATTACCAACATAAGGAATTGAACATGAAAAGAACATAGCAGAATGGATTCAAGAGTACATAATCAAGCTAAGCTCTGAATTCAGGGAGAATTGCAAAAGCTACGAGGAGAAGACTAAGGAGTTTTTCAAAAAGGCAGATAATAACAGGCAACAAAAAAGGGTCCTACAAACAACAGTAAAGAAGACGACAATGGAGCTAAAAAAGTTAGAACTAGATAACAAGTTATGGAGTAATGGGTCTAGAAGCAAGGGGGTATCTACCTATAAAGGACATGAATTTGAAAATCATCTCGAGGAACGTGAGGGGACTAAACTATGGCAGAAAGGAGATTGATCAAAAATATTCTTAGATTTTGGAAGAATATGATAATTCTCCAATGGGATATGACGAGGAAATTTGGGAAGTAGGTGGTGAATTATGTTCAATTGGAAGCTAGCGGAACTTGGGGTTTGAAGGTTGAAAAGGGGGTTTCCTCCGGTATGGAGAAGAAAGTAGTGCGAGGAGATACTCTATATCTTGTAGATTCACGGGGAAGAACCAGAACGTAGACTAGCACTTAACAGGGGTATACGCCCCAAATGGAAGAGTAGAAAGGTGGAAGAGCTTGGAGCTACTAGGCGGCCTTTTTCAGGTCCCTATGTGGTGACATTAATACCACTAGGCACCCATCAAAGAAGGAGAGTTGTCTCAGAATTAAAGCCATGACAGACTTCTTTGAATTCATAGGAGACGATCTAATGGACCTAGAGTTGAAGAGGGGAAATACACACAGAAAAAAGGGGAGAGATAGGATATAGCAGCCAGGTTGGACATGTTTTTTATTTCAGAAAATCTGGACAGTTGCTTCAGAAACATTAAACAATAGTCAATCATGCCAAGGGTAACATCAGATCATTCTCCAATTATGTTGCAGTGTGGTGATTGTGAGGCTTCCGCTCTTCAAATTCTAGAATTGGTGGCTTCAAACAGAGGGTGTCAGAAGGTCAAGAACTACTGGGATTCATTCTCTAGTGTTGGCCGCCCTGATTTTGTTCTAGTGGCCAAGCTGAAGGCTATGAAGACCAAACTAAAGGAGTGGAGTTAAAAAATTCAAGCGAATCTGGGGATTCAGAAGCAGAGAGTACTTACACAATGAGCCGAATTGGAACAAAAACAGAAGCATAGAACCTTATAAAAGGAAGAGATCGTGTCTAGAATGACCCTTATAAATGAATTTGAAAATATAGCCAAGAAAGAAGAGACAGCTTGGATACCAAGGTCCAAGGCAACATGGCTAAAGGAAGTTGATAAAAACACCAGCTTCTTTCATAAAACAACACATATACATAGCAGAGCCAATACTACTGGTAGACTGAAAGTGGGAGAGGTGATGATAGAGAATCAGTAGAAATCAAGAAAGGAAATAGTGGCCTTCTATGAGAACTTATATGCTAAAACATAAGAGTGGAAACCTCAATTAGAGAAGGTGAATTGCCCTAGGATCAGTGCAGGGGAAGTTCCATGTTGGAAGCCCCTATTGAACCACAAGAGATACCAGAAAGCATCAAGGAATGTGCCGCAGACAAGGCCCCAGGTCCAGATGGCTTCTTAATGGAATTCATCAAACAGTGTCGGACATTATTAGCGCATATCTTGTAGCTACAATTCAGAATTTCCATGAGAGGTGTTTCTTTGGAAAGAGCCAGAATGCAACTTTTGCTGCTCCAATTTCAAAGAAGGTGGGTGTTGAGGAACTACAAGACTTCAGACTAGCCTTATTTTTTTTTATTTTATTTTTTTTATTTTTTTGGGGTGGGGGGGTGGGGGGGGGGGGTGTCCACCAGATCATGGCTAAGCTCCTAGCACAGAAACTCAAGAAAGAAATCCATGGCCTAGTGGACAGGCAGCAGATGGCCTTCATCAAAGAAAGGCAAATCATTAATGATGGCAAATGAGTGCATAGAAGCTAGACAAAGAAGCAACAAGTCGGGGACCATTCGGACATTCAGAAGGCTTTTGACTTCCTGAAATGGAGTTTTCTCACTCAAATGTCGGAAAGAATGGGTTATGGGGCTAGATGGATCAACTGGATAAAGCATTGTATTGGCATTGCAAAATTCACCATCCTGGTCAGCAGAGCACCTATTGGATTTTTTGCTTCTCAAAGATGACTGAGGAAAGGGGATCCACTATCCCCTTTCTGTCCATCATAGCCATGGAAGGGTTGAGCAACTTAATCAACACATCCTTTAGGAGGCAAGGTTGGGGAACTACCAACAACTTACCTAGGCATGCCTTTCGGAGATAAAAACAAGTCCAAGGGTATCTAAAATGGGTACCGACAAAATGTGAAAAGATACTCACCAACTGGAAAAGTTAATATTAAACTTTGGGAGGTAGACCGACTTTAATCAATAAAAGTCAGTACCAACCTTTCTACATGATGCCAGTATTTCCAATGCCTGCCTAGTGTATCTAAGAGCATCGATGACAGTATTTCCTGATTCTGCTCGATCACTTTAAGAGGAGCTTGTTTAACTCTAGACAATCTCATACAACAACAACAACAACAAACCCAGTGTATTCCCACTTAGTGGGGTCTGGGGGGGGGTAAGATGTACGCAGTCCATACCTCTACCTCTGATGAAGTAGAAAGGCTGTTTCCGAAAGACCCCCGGCTCAAGTCACGAGATATCACACAAACACATAGTACAGCACAGAAGCAGATGACATAACATAGATACGGCACCCATAAGGAATATAAAACAGAGTAAAGCAGGAATGCAGGAATATAAAGCAGAGGAAAGCACACAGATTCGTAATAAACATGGAACACGGAACACGAAACACTGAATACGGAATCATAACAGGAATACACCCCCACCAATTAATTCCCTACACTAGCGACCCGAACTGGCCCTAATCCTCTGCCGTAATTCGCATCTTCCAGACCTTCCTATCTAGGGTCATGTCCTCGGTGAGCTGTAACTGTTCCATGTCCCGCCTAATCACCTCACCCCAGTACTTCTTCGGTCTACCCCTTCCCCGTCTAAAACCATCCAACGCTAGCCTCTCACACCTACGGACCGGGGCATCCATGCCCCTCCTCTTCACGTGTCCGAACCATCTCAATCGTGCTTCCCGCATCTTACACTCCACTGAAGTCACACCAACCTTCTCCCGGATAGTCTCATTCCGAACTCTATCCCCTCGGGTCAGTCCACACATCCAGCGCAACATCCGCATTTCTGCCACCTTCATTTTTTGGATGTGGGAGTTCTTAACTGGCCAACACTCCGCTCCATACAGCAAGGCCGGACGGACTACCACCCTATAGAATTTGCCTTTAAGCTTGGGCGGCACCTTCTTATCACACAGCACCCCCGATGCGAGTTTCCACTTCATCCATCCCGCCCCAATACGGTGCGAGACATCCTCGTCAATCTCACCGTTACTCTGGATCACGGACCCGAGATACTTGAACTTATCCCTCTTCCCTACCTCCTGTGCTTCTAGCGTCACTCCTACCTCATTCTCCCGCCTCACGTCATTAAACTTACATTCCACATACTCTGTCTTGGTTCTGCTCACCCTGAACCCTTTAGACTCCAGAGTTTGCCTCCACAACTCTAATTTGTCATTCACACCCCCTCGAGTCTCATCTATCAGGACTACATTGTCTGCAAAAAGCATACACCACGGCACCTCCCCTTGGATACGCCGCGTCAACACATCCATTACTAACGCAAACAAAAAGGGACTAAGAGTAGATCCCTGATGCAATCCTGTCAGGACAGTGAAATGCTCTGAGTCTCCTCCCGCCGTCCTCACCTGGGTTTTCGCTCCCTCATACATATCCTTAATTACTCTGATATATGCCTGCGGTACTCCACTCACCTCCAAGCATCTCCAAAGCACTTCCCTGGGGACTTTGTCGTACGCCTTTTCCAGGTCGATGAACACCATGTGCAGATCCTTCTTCCTCTCCCTATACTGCTCCACCAACCTCCGTACCAGGTGGATTGCCTCCGTCGTTGAGCGGCCGGGCATAAATCCGAACTGGTTTTCCGAAATAGACACTATCCGTCTCAGCCTCACCTCGACCACTCTCTCCCATATCTTCATAGAGTGACTCAGTAACTTAATCCCCCTATAGTTATTGCAACACTGAATGTCCCCCTTATTCTTATAGAGGGGGATCATGGTACTCCACCTCCACGCCTCGGGCATCTTTGCCGTCCTGAAAATTTCATTGAACAATGCAGTCAACCACCTTACACCAGCCTCTCCAACGAACTTCCAAAACTCCACCGGTATCTCATCCGGCCCCGTCGCCCTACCCCTTCGCATCCTGCGGACTGCCTGTCTAACCTCGTCTACCTTAAAACGTCTACAATAGCTAAAATCCCGACACTCCCCTGAGTGCTCCAGTTCCCCTAACACAATAGCTCTGTCCCCCTCGTCATTCAAGAGCCTATGAAAGTACGACTGCCATCTCTTCTTTATGTGACCGTCCTCCACCAACACTCTACCGTCCTCCCCCTTAATGCACCTCACCTGATCGAGGTCACGACCCTTCCTCTCCCTAGCCTTAGCGAGTCGGAACAACTTTTTCTCCCCTCCTTTCCCTTGTAACCCTGCATACAAGCTCTCAAAAACGGCCGTCTTAGCTGCCGTGACCGCTGACTTCGCCTCCTTCCTCGCTAGCTTGTACTCTTTCCTGTTTACCCGCTTCTCTTCTTCGTCCTTGCTTTCCACCAACTTAGCATACGCCTCTTTTTTGGTCTCCACTTTCTTCCCCACCTCTTCATTCCACCACCAATCCCCCCGATGATGTCCGGCCCGGCCCCTAGAAACACCCAACACCTCCCTTGCATTCTCCCTGATGCACGTTGCCGCCCTGTCCCACATATTATCCACGTCCCCCCTACACTCCCACACCCCCATTCCCGCCAACCTCTCCCCTATCTCCCACGCATTCACTGGCGTCAAGCCGCCCCACTTAATTCTCGGTCTACACTCCTTACTCCTCCTCTTTCTATTCTTCTTTATACCCAAATCCATAACCAAGAGCCTATGTTGGGTCGAAAGATTCTCACTCAGGATGACTTTACAGTCTTTACACAACGCCCTATCCCCTTTCCTAAGCAACAAAAAGTCAATCTGGGTCCTGGCTATCGCGCTCCGAAAAGTGATCAGGTGCTCGTCCTTCTTCGGGAAGCCCGAGTTCACCACCACCAGCCCAAACGCCCTCGCAAACTCCAATAGGGTCGCACCCTCTTCATTTCTCTCCCCAAAACCAAAACCACCATGCACATCCCCAAAGCCTCACGATAGCGCCCCGATGTGCCCGTTGAAATCCCCTGCTACAACAATCTTCTCCGAACTGGGCACGCCTCTCACCACCTCCTCCAAAGCCTCCCAGAACCGCATCTTCTCCTCCCCCTCCGATCCCACATGCGGCGCATAGGCACTACACACGTTCAGGGTAAACCCCCGAATGACCAACTTAATAGTCATCAACCTATCGTTGATCCTCTTCACCTCCACTACCTGACCTCTAAGCTCTTCATCTACCAAGATGCCAACTCCATTCCTACGCCTGTCGCTCCCAGAGTACCACAGCTTGTAACCGTCCACATCCCTAGCCTTAGACCCTACCCACTTGGTCTCTTGGACACACGCAAGGTTGATCCTTCTCTTCCTAAGAATCTTCACCAGCTCTATGGACTTCCCCTGAAGGGTCCCTATATTCCAAGACCCAACCCTCAGCCTACCGTCGCTATCCACGCGCCCCCCACTACCCCCCCCTCGGCCAAACCTTGGCCTCCCACCCACTCCCGCTCTCTCCCCATCTCCCGCCCCCGCCACAGCCCCACGCCCCAACCCCCTCGGACATGACCCTAACCACCCATTACCACCCACAGCCACAACTACACGAACAAATAGGAAAATATAAGGATATACCCGGTGGCAATATCAAAGCAGCAGCAAGGAGATACAAGGCACACACACGTTCAAAGGAATACTCCCGAAGCAAAACTAAGAAGCGACCACAGCAACAGCAACAACAGACAACAGACAATGTTCACAAATCCCACGCAAGTCAAGGTACACGGGCTACTACGAGCATAGTACTAAGAATGGAATATGAAATAATGAACTAAAATGCAATATGAAATAACGAAATAACAAAGGTTAGAAGTCACCGGATTTCGCTTGGGGCTGCGGCTGCTGGAGACGGCGTGGCGGGTGCAGGCGGAGTCTCGGCCTGTTGGAGACCAAGTTGGCGGCTGGGGACCGGGCGGCAGCTGGTTGAATGCCGGGTTGGGGGGGGACTGGTGTACCTCGCGAGGGGGGGGGGG
>NC_061112.1:23644182-23804508 GCF_002878395.1 Capsicum annuum | reverse complement strand
CCGGTGCGCTTGGGATGGAGAGGGGGTAGGGAGAGAGAAAGAGAGAGGGAGAGCCGGCGACCGGAGGTCGCAGCCGGCGATCTGGTCAGCGCCGGCGACCTTAGGTCGGAGCCGGCGACCGGATCGGGTCGGCGCCGAAGGTCAGCGACGGCGCCGGGGACCGGGGGCCGGTAAGCTGGGGGTGGAGAGAGGGTAGGGAGAGAGAGAGAGGGGGAGAGAGCCGTTGGGAGAGAGAGGGGGAGAGAGCTTGTTGTCCAAGAAGAACAATCTTTCACTCCAAAGTCACTCTAGACAATCTCATGAAAAGGAAATTTCTTTTAGCTAATAGATGTTACAAGTGTAATTGCTTCATTAACCACCTGTTCTTACACTGTCCAGTTGCTACAGAAGTGTGGAATATGTTCCTCTCCTTTTTTGGTCTGCAATGGACTATGCCTCGCACTGACAGGGAACTTTTTGTCTGTTGAGTTCTTGGAAAGTTGGGAAGGCCATCAGAAAAATCTGGTCTATTATTCCCGCTTGTATTTTGTTGTGCTTATGGTCGGAAAGAAACCAAAGATGTTTTGATGGTATCGCAACTGCCAGCTCCGATCTCAACGCCAGATGCCTAACTACCCTCTTTAGCTGGGTTAATCTTACCCCTGTTTACAGCCCAGATTCTTTTTTGGATTTTATTAGCTCTCTAGTCCTTTGATGGACCTTTGGATTTTATCAGCTCTTTAGACTTATGAAAGGCTTTTGTTATCTTTGTAATGAGCTGATATTTCTTCTTTTGTAACTATGCATCTCCTTGATGCCTCTTGATTTATAAAACACTAAATGGCAAGGCAATGAAGACAAGAAGAACTTCCACCTAGGTAAATGGAAGGAACTAATAGTGAACAAGAATGCAGGTGGCCTAGGCATCAGGAACATAAGGAAGCAAAACCAAAGCCTCATATTGAAGTGGTTGTGGAAACTTGCCAATGAAGATAATATGCCATGGAAGGAGGTCATCACAGCGAAGTATGGCACGGAGGACAAGTAGATGACAAAAGTTGTTAACACTCCATATAACTGCATTGTATGGAGCACAATCATGATTCTATGGCCTACTTGTATTCCAAAAGACCTCCTTTTGGGAGGACAAATGAAATGGAGCAGCTTCTATGAAACAGTTACATCCGGAAATGTACATGTTATGTCAACAACACAGGCCATTGTGGCCACAATGTGAACTGGTCAAGGCTTGATATTGTTCTTAAGGAGATATTTGTTCTTAAGGAGATACCTATATGACCATGAAGGAAGTAGAGAGGGTAACTGAATTCCAAAACTCAGTAGATAACTTCAGCGATCTTACTGAGAAGGACTTAGCACTTGCTGGTTGGTCAGGTGACATCCAGGTCAATTCTCAGTGAATTCAACATATAAGGAACACAACAAGACTACATATCAAGAGACAGACTGGCCATGAAGGATGATCCGAAAACCAAAGGTGTCCTACAAAGTAAACTGCTTTTTGTGGTTGTTGACAAAAGAAGCAGTTTTGACTCGTGAAAATCTGAACAAAAGAGGATATCAGTTAGCCTCTAGATGTACTATGTGGGGAGAGCAAGCAGAGACAACTACTTGCATTGAAAGTGGACCGAACGGCTATCGAGAATGCCCATTTGCGTAAAGAAAATCAGGTGAGTGAAACTAGGAAGCACCAAGGGAGTTCTAAGCAGCTGGAATAGGGATGGCAATGCTTCAAGAAAGGAGAGATGGAAGATTGTCCCAGCATGCATTCGGTGGAACAATTTGGAAAGAGAGGAATATCAGGAGCAGCTGAAATAGGGATGGCAATGCTTCAAAAGAGGAGAAGAGATGAAAGATTGTCCCAGTATGCATTAAGTGGACAATTTGGAAGGAGAAAAACATCAGGAGCTTTGAAAATGTGCAGAACAGCTGAAGATTAAAATGAACTGCTTGGCTCTTTTCTATTTTTGGTGTAAAGAAGATACTTTCACTAGAATATAAGACATCTTTGATGTACTGGATTGTTTATAGGCATCGTTTGATTAAGCTTAAGTTTTCTATAAGATGCAATACTTATTGAAGGGGAACTACACTTTTGGTTGTCGTATACCTGTGGATATATATATACTAAAGTTAAAGTTTCGAAAAAAGAAATACAGTATTGTATTAAAAGGGAAAAACACTGAGCCAATTCAACAAAGCATAGTTATAAGTTGCTCAATTCTTCAATCAAATCTAACAAGATAGTTGAATCTGGTACAATCACTAGTTTGCACCAAAAAGCTAGCAACGAATAACTCCAAACTTGAGGCTATTAATGTTTCTCTATTTGCCTTCAAGTATAATGTTGTTTCTATCTATCCAGACAGTCCACAAAACTGCTTTTAGAGACTTCTTGTCCCGCCTCTATTCAAGAATTTAAGAAATCTAGGGTAGAGAAGGCATAGTCCAACTCATGCCTAATATAGCAAAACTAATTTCACAACTAAGATATGATCTTGCAATTGAGAAAGAGGTGATTTGCATCCCTTTTCTGTGGACGCAAGAGGTGATTTGCAACTTCAGCATGAGACTTCACAGAGAATATGGACAATTAAACTCATGCCTAGTATACAAAAAACGAACTCCACAACTGAGATGTGATCTTGCAATTGGGAAAGAGGTGATCTGCATCTTCAGCATGGATGCGTGCTCATCACAGAGAATATGAATAATTAATTTTCAACTTCTTCTTCAATTGATCCAAAGATACCCATCACTCCAAACATCACATCATATCTTTAGATAGGGGTGGACATGGTATGGTATGGTATGGTATTCGAAACTTCGGTACCGTAATTTATGTATTCGCTTTTAGGAATACCATACCATTACCATACCAAATTAATTTCGGTATGGTTCGATATTTTAAAATTCGAATTGGTATTTTGTGGTATAGAGATGGAATAGTTAAACAGGTGATAAATAATTTTTATTTGCTCTGTTTCTATCTCTGTGAGGACTCCACCTTCTCTCTTTCCATCTCTCTCTAAAGAACCTCCACCACGAGCGCCGCACCACCAAACGGCAACAACAACGACGGCCAGCCTCCTTTCGTCCACCGCTTCCTTCCCTTTTCTCCCCCCCTTCGGGCGACCACTGTATCGGTCACCATCGACGACGACAAGGCGACCGACAACCGCTCCAACCAGCTTCAGCCAGCGAAGACCCACCAAGAATCCGCCTCCAGCCGTCGCGCCTCCTCCATCAAACAAGCCAGCCGTAGAAGATCCGACCAAGCACCGCGCACCAGCATCCCTCTCCGGCACCGTCGTTACCACCGGCGAACAGCATCGCTGCTGCCACCTCTCCTCCTCAGCGCCGCCCCCAGGCGCCTCTCTCTTCTCTTCCCGTCAAAGCAACAGGAATAACCACCACAAACCGCCTCCATTTCCTGCCATCACGTCCTCGCCGGAGTTAATGACCGGCGAGGCTCTCAATGAGACACCACTACGAGTATTTTTGGTAGGGGACTGGATTGAAGAATATTGGGCTTGTGACTTGTGGGGAGTGCTGGCTGCTCTAGTCTGATAGCTGTGGTCCCCTAGACTTTTCGTTTGCTCTCCCCCCTCTGTTCGATTGCCAGTTTCCAAAACTTGTTTTTACATGTTCTGGCTGTTATTTTGCTTCCACCTTTAACCTTTAACATTTAACGCTCACCTTCACGCTCCACCCCGACTGACCGGCAGCTTCTGACGCCGGCGACGGCGTCGATTGAGCCGGAAAAGGTAAGGTTGAACCTCTCTCCCACCCCGGATATCCCTCACCCCCAGTTCCTCTTTGTACTCGCCCCCCCTTCCCCCCTAAATTCCCTTCTGGTTCCGTCGCTCCGATCGCCGGTGGAACTACGATTCCCGCCGACTCAACACCGGCAACAGTGAGGGGTTTCACCTGCGGCAAAATAGGTAGGTCAGACAGGTGGTTCGGGTTAGAAGACGTCCAGATCCCGGCAAAATTGCAGAAGGCTCTCCGGCATTACTCAGGCAACTCTCCAGCGACACTCCGAAAACGTACCAGCAGTCCTTTTACCAGCGACCTTACTTCGGCAACAATTTTTGACATCAAATTGACGGAACCAGCAGCTAGCAGGCATACTGGTGACATCTACACTTTTAGGCATTTAGCCACTTCAGTCAGTTTTTGATTTCCTGTATATTATTTTGTTGTCGTGTCCCTGTCTCTTGTTACGGCTTCTGTTTCACTTTTTTGGCATCCTTCCTGTTGCTTGTGTGGGTAGTAGTGTCTGGCTGCTTTATTTGGAGATTGTTGTTGAGTTGTGTTCCGGATTAGTACATCGCTTGACTTAGTATTAATTTGTGGGGTAGACTTTTTCCGCGATTATTCCATCTACTTTACTTGTACCTTCCTTTTCCTGTTGTTGCTTTATTACGATCACCTCTTATGTTGCTTCATATTATTTATCGTACTATCTCCTGTATCTTGACTTGCGTGTCTGCTGTAGTATATTCGTGACTTGCACCGCTCCTTATTATTTGTTTGGCTGTCCTAGGTGCCAGGCCATTAGTGTGCTCTATTTTTCTTACTGTTAGTTTTATCCTTACTTTGGTTTTTCTTTTTCTCCCTATTTGAGTTTAGTTTTGTTTCTTGATTATTTCTTCTAATTTGTGTGAGCCTTGTATTTCCTGCGGCTGCTTTGTTACTACCATTGTTTATATTTTCTTATATTTTCTGGTAGTAGTGGCCGTGGGCGTTGATGGTTGGATAGGGTCATGTCCGAGGGGGTTGGGGCGGGGGGCTGTTGTGGGGGCGGGGGAAAAGGAAAGGGCGGGGGTGGGAGGGAGGCCAAGGTTTGGCCACAGGGGCGGTAGAGGAAGATGTGTGGATAGAGATGGTAAGCTGAGGGTTGGGTCTTGGAATATAGGGACTCTTCAGGGTAAGTCCATAGAACTTGTGAAGATTCTTAGAAAGAGGAGGATTAATATTGCGTGTGTTCAAGAGACAAAGTGGATAGGGTCTAAGGCTAGGGATGTGGATGGTTACAAGCTTTGGTATTTTGGGAGCGAAAGGCATAGAAATAGAGTTGGCATCTTAGTAGATGAAGAGCTTAGAGGTCAGGTAGTAGAGGTAAAGAGGATCAGCGATAGGTTGATGACTATTAAGTTGGTTATTGGGGGGTTTACCCTGAACGTGTGTAGTGCTTATGCGCCGCAAGTGGGCTTGGATGGGGAGGAGAAGATGCGGTTTTGGGAGGCTTTGGATGAGGTGGTGAGAGGCGTGCCTAGCTCGAAGAAGATTGTTGTAGCAGGAGATTTCAATGGGCACATCGGGGCGTTACGGGGAGGCTTTGGTGATGTGTATGGTGGTTTTGGTTTTAGGGAAAGAAATGAAGAGGGGGCTACTCTATTGGATTTTCCGAGGTCCTTTGGGCTGGTGGTGGTGAACTCAGGCTTCCCGAAGAAGGACAATCACCTGATCACCTTCCGAAGCGCGATAGCCAAGACCCAGATTGACTTTTTGTTGCTTAGGAAAGGGGATAGGGGGTTGTGTAAGGACTGTAAGGTCATCCCGAGTGAGAATCTTTCGACCCAGCATAGGCTCTTGGTTATGGATTTGGGTATAAAGAAGGAAAGGAAGAAAAGGGGTGAGGAGTGTAGACCTAGAATTAAGTGGGGCGGCTTGAAGCCAGTAAATGCATGGGAGATAGGGGAGAAGTTGGCGGGAATGGGGACGTGGGAATGTAGGGGAGACGTGGATAGTATGTGGGATAGGGTGGCTAGGTGCATCAGGGAGAATGCTAGTGAGGTGTTGGGTGTTTCTAGGGGCCGGCCGGGCATCATCGGGGGGGTTGGTGGTGGAATGGAGAGGTTAGGAAGAAAGTGGAGACCAAGAAAGGGGCGTATGCTAAGTTGATTGAGAGTAAGGACGAATAAGAGAAGCGGGTAAACAGGAAAGAGTACAAGTTAGCTAGAAAGGAGGCTAAGTTAGCAGTTACGGCGGCTAAGACGGCAACTTTTGAGAGCTTGTATGAGGGGTTACAGGAGAAAGGAGGGGAAAAAAAGTTGATTAGACTTGCTAAGGCTAGGGAGAGGAAGGATCGTGACCTCGACCAAGTGAAGTGCATTAAGGGGAAGGACGGTACAGTGTTGGTGGAGGACGGCCACATTAAGAATAAATGGCAGTCGTATTTTCATAGGCTCTTGAATGACGAAGGGGATAGAGCTATTGTGTTAGGGGAGCTGGAGCACTCAGAGGAGTGTTGCGATTTTAGTTATTGTAGAGGTTTCAAGGTAGAGGAGGTTAGAGAGGCTGTTCGCAGGATGCAAAGGGGTAAGGCGACGGGGCCTGATGAGATACCGGTGGATTTTTGAAAGTTTTCTGGCGAGGCTGGTTTAAGGTGGTTAACTGGATTGTTTAACGAAATTTTCAAGACGGCGAAAATGCCCGAAGCTTGGAGGTAGAGTACTATGATCCCTCTTTATAAGAACAAGGGTGACATTCAGAGTTGCAATAACTATAGGGGTATTAAGTTATTGAGTCACTCTATGAAGATTTGGGAGAGAGTGGTCGAGGTGAGGCTGAGATGGATAGTGTCTATTTCGAAGAACCAATTTGGATTTATGCTTGGCCGCTCGACGACGGAGGCAATTCACCTGGTACGGAGGCTGGTGGAACAGTATAGGAAAAGGAAGGTGTTTATCGACTTGGAGAAGGCATACGACAAAGTCCCCAGGGAGGTGCTTTGGAGATGCTTGGAGGTGAGTGGAGTCCCGGTGGCATATATCAGAGCAATTAAGGACATGTATGATGGAGCTAAAACTCAGGTAAGGACGGCGGGAGGAGACTCAGAGTATTTCACTGTCTTGACAGGATTGCATCAGGGATCTACTTTTAGTTCCTTTTTGTTTGCTTTGGTGATGGATGTGTTGACGCGGCGTATTCAAGAAGAGGTGCCTTGGTGTATGCTTTTTGCAGATGATGTAGTTTTGATTGATGAGATGCGGTGGGTGTAAATGATAAATTAGAGGTGTGGAGACAAACTCTTGAGTCTAAAGGGTTCAGGTTGAGTAGGAGCAAGACAGAGTATTTGGAATGCAAGTTTAATGACGTGAGGCTAGAGAATGAGGTGGTAGTGAAGTTGGAATCACAGGTGGTATGTAAGAGGGATAGTTTCAAGTATCTCGGGTTCGTGATTTAGGGTAACAGTGAGATTGACGAGGATGTCACGCACCGTATTGGGGCAGGATGGATGAAGTGGGAGCTCGCTTCGGGGATGTTGTGTGATAAGAAGGTGCCGCTTAAGCTAAAAGGCAAATTCTACAGGATGGCAATCCGTCCGGCCATGTTGTATGGAACAGAGTGTAGTAATGAAATCCGTACAAAAGGCATGGAACAAGATGGCAAGGCAATAAATACGCCACGTATAGGGAATAGTGAACAAAGAATAGTAAGCAATCGTAGCACAACATGCAACAAGGTATCATAACAAGAATAATACACCTACCAAGTAAAGCCCTACCCTACCGACCCAAACTAGCACTAACCTTCTACCCTAATACGCGTCCTCCAGATCTTCCTATCTAGAGTCATGTCCTCAGTAAGCTGAAACTGCTCCATGTCCCGCCTAATCACCTCTCTCCAGTATTTTTTCAGCCTACCCCTGCCCCACCTGAAACCATCCAAAGAAAGCCTCTCACACCTACGAACCGGTGCATCCGTGCCCCTTCTCATCACGTGTCCGAACCATCTCAAACGGACTTCCCGCATCTTGTCCTCCACCGAAGCCACTCCAACCTTCACCCGGATAGTTTCGTTCTGAACTCTATCACCCCTAGTAAGCCCACACATCCAACGCAACATCCGCATTTCCGACACCTTCAATTTTTGAATGTGAGAGTTCTTGACTGGCCAACACTCCGCTCCATACAACATGGCCGGACGGACTGCCACCCTGTAGAATTTGCCTTTAAGCTTAGGCGGCACCTTCTTATCACACAGCACCCCCGAGGCGAGCTTCCACATCATCCATCCCGCCCCAATACGGTGAGAGACATCCTCGTCGATCTCACCATTCCACTGAATCATGGACCCGAGATACTTAAAGCTATCCCTCTTACACACCACCTGAGAATCCAACCTCACTTTCACCTCGTCCTCCTGCCTCAAGCCATTAAACTTACATTCCAAATATTCGATCTTGCTCCTACTCAACCTGAACCCTTTAGACTCAAGGGTCTGTCTCCACACCTCTAATTTATTATTCACACACCCCCGAGTCTCATTAATCAAAACAACATCATCTGCAAACAGCATACACCAAGGCACCTCTCCCTGGATACGCCGCGTCAGCACATCCATCACCAAAGCAAACAAAAACGGGCTAAGAGTAGATCCCTGATGCAACCCTGTCAAGACAGGGAAATTCTCTAAATCGCCTCCCGCCGTCCTCAACTGGGTCTTAGCTCCATCATACATGTCCTTGATAGCTCTGATATACGCCACCGGGACCCCACTCACCTCCAAGCATCTCTAAAGATCTTCCGTATGCCTTCTCCAAGTGATAAACACCATGTGCAGGTCATGTGCAGGTCCTTCTATCTTTCCCTGTACTGCCACCAGTCTCCGCACCAGGTGAATTGCTTCCGTCGTCGGAAATCTCAAGAATATGGTCGGTATTCCTGGAAGAATCCGACAGAAGAAGAATAATTCAAAAAATTGATCAAAAAACTCACTCATCAGCGCATGAACCAGATCTCGCTGAAGAAAAAACAGTCATCGGCGAGTGAGGGTGCATGAGATGATATTTTCTGGTGATTCTTGACGGGGTTTAGTCGCATGAGATTTACGAACCTCGTAGTAGTGTTGGTTTCCAACAACACTTACCAAACTGAAGATTACACAAATCAGTCACCGAAATTAACGCACAGTGACTGAATTTTCTCACCAATGCCCTGATACCATGTGAGAAATAATAGAGAAAAGATTATTATTGAATTGTCGATCTACATAATTTTTTTTTTCGTCATATGTTATCTATATAATTAAATTGAGACCCTATTTATAGACACTACATTACAATCCTTTTTCAAGTAGGATTTTGTATACTATTCATATTCCTACTCGTATTCTAACATAGTTTATATGTCGTAATATATATTACTTGGCCATATCCTAGCACCCATATCCACATATCCGCACTCGAGACCATACCCCAAAATTCTAAAATTTATGTGATGAAGAATTCAACCTCTAGATCAGCACCCATATCGAATACCCGCACCGAGTCTGAGCAACAGAGCCTCAACGTAAGATCACATCCTCTTCCACAATAACCTCTAGGGTGTATTTGTTATGAAGGAAAATATTTTCCATGGGAAATGTTTTCTTGACAAACAAGCTGATTTCTTACTTATTTTCTAGTGTTTGGTAGGTAAGAAAAAAATATGTTACCTTAGGACCATTTATATGTAATCTAGCAAAAGACTAGAGAGGTGGATGGCTGAGGAGAATACAATAAACATAGAATGTTACTTGTAGAACTTGTTTTCCCAGCTCCATTAAGAAAGTCATTTTCCTTATTTTTAAGGAACTTGTTTTCCTAGAGAAAATATTTTTCAAAATTTTACCAAACTAAACACGAAAAAATAAGAACATTTTTTGACAAATGTTTTCCTTCATACCAAACACACACCCCCTAATCTCAAAGTAAGACCACACCTCACACTCCGTTCAAGGAACTTTGTGCCTCAATGCAGGGCCTAATTCTGATTCCACATTTGAATATGGCAGTTCATATCCAAGACATAAACATTGCCATCTCGAGACGTCGTTAAGTATATGATCTGTCAAAAGTCTGGTCGACTTGATGTATACCATCCATTCCCAATTCGACGGCCACAACTATATTCCTCATTTCTTTATCTTTCCATTACATTGAGATACCAAAAGGTGGGGAGATGTAAATTTGAGCACAACTATATTTCACCTTAAATTCGTGTTTTGACCTTCATGTTTCAACGCAGTGATATTATCTAATCTCGGGCCTTTGAATTCCTCTAAACGCTCACTACTAAAGAACGTATAATCACAACAAGTTAATATACTCAAAGAAGAACATTACACATGAATTGACATATTAATTAGCGATAATTAAAGGGTGAAGTAACAAAAATAGTCTAAAAGCATAGTCAGCATATATGTATCGGTGGGAAAGAGGATTTCATAATAACAAAACAAAGATCCGATCGTAATTATATTACAAATAGATGGCAGATAATCAGAACAACAGAAACCCTAATCCTACAAATGAAGTTTTTCTCAAAACCCAAAAAAAAAAAAATGCAAGAAAGAAAAGTTAATGGTACCTCCAAAAATCTTCAGCAGTGGAGAAGGTGTAAATGGGACGAATGGAACTACCCCAAGCAGCTTGCTTCGATTTCCCTGAAGGGTTATCGAACCAAAATGTCCAAGAATGTTCTAGTGGATGTTTCATTGTGATTGGTTTGCCTAAGGACGACGACGTCGTAGCATTCGATTCCCCCACGATCTCTCCTTCCTCGCCTCCGTCTTCCATAGATGATGTCTTGTATTCCCCTAACATCGTTGTTTTGTTTCCTTCATCAGCCATTTTTGTGATTTTGGTTAAATGGATTTCAGATTTCAGTTGAAGACGTGAGTGAAATCCTCACACAAACTATGAAATTGTACTCGAGTGAAAGTCCGTTTATTTGTTGGCCATATTTACAGTTTTGACCCTACCTCCACTGCTTCTTTTCCACTTGTAAGGCACCTTTTTTATATTCGATAGGGTATTTTATAGTTTGATAGAATACGAAATTTAATAAATAAAAGAAAAATTGATGGTTTTTATTAAAAATATATTATAATTATTTTTAATTAAGTGGGATTAATAAGAATAAATGTAAAATTATATTTTAAAATAGTTATCAAATGAGAAAATATGATAATTTTTAAAGAACGGATATAAAAAAAATGGCGACACATAAAATGGGACAAATGATCTACTTTGACTATTACATCCCTATTTTTAAAACTATTACATCCCTATTTTTTAATTATTACAAAAATTAATCTCTATTCAATAAATATGCTCTAATTAATCATTATTCAATAAATAAAAAGAAAGTTGAAAAAAAAATCATTATTTGTTTGAAAAAAAATCAGAAGCATTTTATTTCTCAACGGTTTTCAAAAAAGTATTTTTAGTGAGAAGTAGTTCGTATTTAACCACTAAATTTTTAAAAAACATATTTTTGAACAGCAATTGTATTTGAGCAAGCTTTTAAAAGTGTTTTACGTGTATTTTTCAAAAAAGTGCTTTTGGAGAGAGACTAATTTTTTTAGCTTATGAAAAATTATTTCTGCTACTCTCCAAAAGCATTTATTTTCTCCCAGAAACTTGATCAAACACCTCAATTTCTTAAAATAAGCACTTTTGAGAAAAAAATACATTTTTAAGAAAATATAAGTTTGGTTAAACGGGCTATTAATCTAAGTAATCACAATTTTAAAGCATGAGCATATGCTCTTTGTTTAGACTAATTTTGTATACATATGTTGCACGTGTACATTAAATCAAGCGGTCAATTACTATAAAATGTATTAAAGAAGAACAAATTATTAAAAAAATAGAAATGGACTAAAATTATTAAAAAAATAGAAATGGACTTTAAACAAATTGTAATATCTTGTTTTTTTATTTCAATAATAAAAAATATAACTTAAGGCTCTTTTATAAATTAAATATAATAATTCAGAGTTCCTAATAAATATACATTACTTTTGTAATTTTAATTTAGATTTCAACTTTAGAAGATAGCAATATATGTGTGCACACACACATTTGTTAAGAGCAAAACAACCTATTTAATATTTGGTGTTGAAACTACACACTCGTATAAAGTTACTTTTAATATTTGAAATTAGGATATAAATTATATATTGCACTGTTTAAAATTTCTTTTCATCAAAAAATAAAGGAAAAATGCTCTATTACCATCTTCAATTGTACGCGAAAAGACTGAGACATGCCCGAACTTTAGGAGGGTCCTATTACCCCCTAGACTAATTAAAATCGTATTTTTGACAACCTTAGTGCCTATGTGGCACACACGTGTGACTACGTGGACCCTTTAGTGTGTTGTGTCACGTATGTGCCACATAGGCACTAAGATTGTCAAAAATACGATTTTAATTAGTCCGAGGGTAATAGGACCCTTCTAAAGTTTAAGTGTGTCTCAGTCTTTTCGCGTATAGTTCAAGGTGGTAATAGAGTATTTTCTCAACAATAAAATTTGTCTTTTAATTATAAATTGCAGGTGTCCACATGTCAAAGAACATGTTGAAGTAAATCACATTTTGTAACATTATTTTACTATGAGCAACTTGTTCGTTCTTTCATATCTGACTACTCTCTCTGTTTAAAAAAAAATGACATACTTTGACTTGGCACAAAGTTTAAGAAAACAAAGAAAATTTTCTTAATCTTGTGGCCTTGAATTAAAGTTATGTCAAATGTACCAAAATTTTCTTTAATCTTGTGGTCCTAAACATGCCATGTGAAAAGTTGAAATTAAAATATTGCCAAAAAAGGAAAGGGATCATTTCTTTTTTAAATGTACTAAAAAGGAAAGTAGGTCATTCTTTTTTAAACAGAAGGGGTACTACTTTTTTTGTCTTTAATTTTCTTTATTATTTTTTTCTCTTGTTATCTTTTCTTTTTATATGTTAAACTCAGGACAACGCACACGCATTTGTTACGATCCAAAATAGGCATGCGATGATATTTGTCAAATTTTTTGGACAAGTAACCTTAATCCAACCCGAATTCACAATTATGAAAGTATATAAGCGGAAGAAAAGAGAATAAACCCATATACCAATTGAGACGGAGGCAATTTATTTTTCGCAACACCACCACTTAGCATTTATGCCACACTGCACAACTTCAACCACACATACACAACGTCTAAGTAAATTAGATAAGTATAAAGCAATGTATAAGCACTCAACAATATTAAGGAAATAAGTTCTCAACCTTTACTGATAGCATCCAGGCAAGCCCATTTGCATTAAAATTGATGGGCTTCAATGTGAATCAAGAAGATGCTTATAATGGAAGAAGAGCCCGAGAACGAGTCCAAGAATTATGGATAGGAATGGGCAAAGTGCTACACATATTTCATGATTCAAGTCCAAGCCCAAAAGGAAGAAGATTGGGTTCATATAGGTTGTGAGTAAATTTGGAAGTTTTTCCTTATTTTCGTAGGAGAGAATTTTTGGTATTATTTTTATATGCTTTTCTAGTCCTAGTAGGATTTTATTTATTATTTCCATAATAGTAGATCCTAATCCCATGCTATTTGGGATAGCTTTTTCCTAGTCCTAGTTAGATTTGATAAAGGTAGATCTCAATCCCATGTTATTTGGGATAAGTTTTTTTCCCTATATAAAGGGATGGATTTTGTTATTTTCAAGCAGACAATATTATTATTAATTGAGAGTTTCTCTTATTTACACCTTTGTGTGTGGCTACTTGGGATTTATCTTGCAACCCTATAAGAATGATTCTTTAGGAGGTAAGATTAATTCTTAATTTGATATTTTTGGTTTCTGTTAAAGTTAATTAAAGAATGTGATTAGTCTTATACTAATTGTTGTCTTTAGTTTCTTTGAAATATGGGTCTAGATCACTTTTGATCTAAGTTCTTGAATTGACTCTATTAGTATCATAATTAGTCTTAATCCGCTAATTTTGAATACTAAGATCAATTAGGGTTCTTAGCACTTAACGTCGAAATTGGAGATTTTATTCTCCAATTTTGTCTATGTTTAATTTCTTGCCTTTAATCTTAGTATTTTTGCTTTCACATTATTTTTTTGTTCATTAACGTAACCCGATTCTTATCAAGTGGTATCAGAGCAGTTCTATCAAGGTTCCGTTCTTGATAATTCTTGGAATTTTTGTAGCCAAAAAAAAATTGTTACTTTTTCCCCCTTTTAATAGATCAAAAAAAAGGTTGCTTGCAAATCAAGAAATTTCAAATTTATTGTGTTTCTTGTTTTCCAACATCAAGAAGGAAAATCAAGAAGTGGGAAAATTGAGATTTTTTTTTAAAAAAACTGGGAGTTGGTAATTTCTTTTTCTCTCTACAGCTTATTTCTAAAGGGATTGTTCTAGTAGGATTAATATATAAATCCTAAAGGAATCAACCAAAGGTTGTAATTTGAGTAGGAAAAGACAACAGGGGTGAGATAAAAAAAAAGGGTCAAATTGAGAGTTTTTGTTTTCTTTAACTTTTGGAGATGTCTCAAAAAGATACTGATGTTAGGACTCAAAACAACGACATAGTCGAGGCACTTAGAAGGATTTTTGCTCGACTCGATGCATTAGAGGTCACCCAAAACCCACCTAATCAGGTAAGAATAACTGATTTAAGGAGAAGTGTTTTCATACAAGGTATGGGATAAAGGATACTATTTGCTCTATGATTATTAATTTTAAAAGTGATGCTAATGTGATAGGTTCATACATGGTGGAGAAGTTGAAACTTACATGTATCAAACATAATGATTTCGGTTAACTTAAGGTGACTAAGCAATGTTTGATTTCTTTCTTCGTTGGTCTTTGTGATGTAATTCCAATGCAAGATTGTCATATCAAGTTTGGGCATCCTTGACAGTTTGATAGGAATGCAATTTATGATAGGGAAAGAATAGAGTTTCTCTTGAGTTAAACAAAAGAAAATATAAACTTGTATCTTTAACTCCATCCCAAGTTTATGAAGATCACAAATGTGTGAAAAAAGTAATGAAAATTTTTTAGAGAGAAAAGAATGATAGGGGTAAGGGGGTGCATGTTGATATTCCAAGAAAGGAAAGAAGAAAGGTTATGTTGTGTTAAGAGAATGAGATGTCAAGTGAGGTCAAGAGAAAAAAAAGAAGAAATGAACATGAGAGTAATAAAGAGAGGGATAATAATGAGGTAGAGAAAGAAAACCAAGGGAGTTTGAGTGAGGTTATTTCTTATTCTAACTCTAACCTTCCTACTTCTTATTTTAGTTGCTTTGATTACTTATAGATACTCATGGAAAAGTTTACATTGAAAGCCTTCATTGGATAAACTTAATACTAAGGTGGTTGAAACTACATGTCCCATTGAGCAAGTGTTTGTTCATAAGAAAGATATAAGTAAAGAGAATTATTTTGGACTTATCCAAGATGAGATTTATGACAAGAAGTCCAACATGGCAGATGTAGATCTAACTCCAATGAGCAAGGAAGAATGAGGTGATATTATTCCTTTGCTACGTAAGACCAAATTAAGGCATAACTTCTCAAGTCTTGGTGATTGTAAGGTTAAAAAAATGTTTGCTACTAGTGATAAGGAAATCCATGACTATTATGATAAAAGTGATCAAATGCCCATTATTGAACCTATTCATGATTCCTTGTTGATGAATTTGAGCAGCTACTTAGAATTTAATGGAGATTGTATTTTGAGATTAAAAGATTCTTCTAACCTTCTTGAAATCTTCTATGCTTATGTGAATAAATCTTATGTGGAAAAATCTTTGAGAAGTGTAATTGATGATGCTTGGCTATATCATAAAAGTGTTAAATTTGATACAAATTTTATGGAGCTTACAACGTCTTTGACAAGCCCAGTGGAATACTTTATTGATAGAGCTAAATTAGAGAGACACATATCATTCCCTACGTCATCTAAACGTGAATATTGTTGTGCTCATAAAAGAAAGAGAATTTTCTATTGGGATGATAATGTCCACATACTTTATAAAGGTATATTTATACATGAAAGGATTAATTGGGTTAAGTGGACACATGGTCACTATCTTGTTTTGTTCCTACCATTGTTATTTTTAAGTAATGGGTATTGTTTAGTATTGTATGTCGTCTTGATTATATGAGATTCAAATTCAGGGATGAATTGAGGGGAATGATAGCATCCAGGTTGGTCCACTTGTATTAAGATTGATGGACTTCAATATGAATCAAGAAGATATTTATGATGGAAAAAGAGCCCAAGAATGAGTTCAAGAATTATGGAGAGGAATAGGCAAAATGCTACACATATTTCATGATTCAAGTCCAAGCCCAAAAGGAAGAAGATTGGGACCATATAGGTTGTGAGTAAATTTGGAAGCTTTCCCTTATTTTCGCAGGAGAGAATTTTTGTTATTATTTTTATATGTTTTCCTAGTCCTAGTAGTATTTTATTTATTATTTCCATAATAGTAGATCCTAATCCCATGCTATTTGGGATAACTTTTTCCTAGTCTTAGTTAGATTTGATAAAGGTAGATCTCAATCCCATGCTATTTGGGATAAGTTTTTTTCCCTGTATAAAGGGATGGATTTTGTTATTTTCAAGCAGACAATATTATTATTAATTGAGAGTTTCTCTTATTTACACCTTTGTGTGTGGCTACTTGGGATTTATCTTGCAACCCTATAAGAATGATTCTTTAGGAGGTAAGATTAATTCTTAATTTGATATCTTTGGTTTCTATTAAAGTTAATTAAAGAAGGTGATTAGTCTTATACTAATTGTTGTTTTTAGTTTCTTTGAAATAGAGATCTAGATCACTTTTGATCTAAGCTCTTGAATTAACTCTATTAGTATCATAATTAGTCTTAATCTGCTAATTTTGAATACTAAGATCAATTAGGGTTTTTAGCACTTAACCTCTGAATTGGGAATTTTATTCTCCAATTTTGCCTATTTTTTTTCTTGCCTTTATATGCATACACATCTCTCTCTCTCTACATATATATATATATAAAGAGAAAGAGATTTATATATATATAACATAAATAGGGATAAAACAATACTTAGGTATCCTTATTAGGTTATCGGTTTAACCGGTAACCCAATAAGCTAAAACTGAAATCGAACCGTTTACCCAATAAAATTTTTTATAAAACCAATAAAAAATCGTTAACCCAATACCAATAACCCAATAACATTTTTATCGGTTCGGTTTATAGGTCGGTTCGATTTTTGCACACCCCTAGCCTATGACATACTATTGCCTGTTCCATGCCATTGCCTGTGCCATGCTAGTACCGATGTTATGCCAGTGCTTTTCCAAGTCTATGTCACTGTCTGCACGCATGTCTACATAGGTATCATACGTCTGTCGCCCCACATTATGCCCAAGGTTGTTTTGTCGATGTACCAACCCCTTGGTCATCACCAACTGCATGCTATTTATAGCCACACAACATTATATTTATTATTTTAGCCTATGTCAAGTCCAATATGTACCTTGACATGGCTTGTCGATCATCATGCCTTAGATTGGGGGTCTAACAATGTACCTCCACTATATAAGCTCGACACCCTCGCTGAGGTTGTTTTGAGATAGTTCTTAATTTGATTATCAAATTGACATAGCTTTTAAGCCTTCTCCCAAACTGCATCTTCTTTACTCTTGCCTTTTTACTATATAAGAAATTCTGTATTCGTATTTCTTTTGTTGTTTCCTATAACTCTATAATCAAGTATTTTCACCATCTTTGTTTTATACTATTTCAGATTCAAAGAAGGAGACCTCTTTGACTTGTTCCTGCCCGGGTCTTTAGCATCCTCATAATACGACTGCAGAAAACTTACATGGAAAGTACGATGAATCTTTAACCTTTCCAGCAAATTCAACTTATAAGTAACTTCCCTAATCTGTTTAACTATTTCGATTGGACTATCATATCAGAATTAATCCCTTATACCTTTTTTTGGTCACAATCTATTTCCAAATTGGAGAAGTAAGCCTTAGAAGCACTTTGTCTCTAACATTGTATTCCACCGCACATCTATGCTGATCAACATACTTCTTCATGCATTTCTGGGCCTTTCATAAGCTATTTTATGCCTCGATAAGCATGTCATGCTTGTCTTTTGCATACCTTTAAGTAGCAAGGCAAATGTCATGACTTTTCAACGTCACTACTTTATGTGGTGTCATAGGTTGCATGCCTAATACAAGTTCATACTCTTCTTTGTTGTTGATGACTTATGTAGATTATAGCAAAATTGTGCTATATCCAACAAGTCTACCCAATTACATTGACTTGTTGTCACAAAATGCCTTAAGTATTCTTCTAGCAAGTAATTAATTCTTTCTGTTTGGCCATTAATTTAAGGAAGATTTGTTGTGGAAAACTTTAAGTCTGTCCCAATCATGCTAAACAAAGTATGTCAAAACCAAACTCTAAACCGCGCATCTCGATGACTCATAATATCACTTGGTAAACCAAAAAATTTCACCACATTCTTACAGAATAGACTTGCAGCAACTTCAGACAAGCATATAACTGATACGACAATAAAGATAGAATATTTCGAAAACTCGTCCACCACCACCATTATAGAAGCATTCCCATCAACCTTTGGAAACCCAAAAATAAAGTCCACTGAGACAAATAACCATGGCCTTTCAAGAATAGGTAGAGGTTGCAATGACCTGCCTTTCTCATACGTTCAGTCTTTTCCCTTTAGGAAACTTGATAAGTCTTTATGTAAGTTTCAATGTCTTCTTCTATCTTTGGCCAGAAATACACATAGGATAGTAAAGCTAGGATTCGTTCTACAGCAGGATATCTAGCCTAAGAAGTATCATGCACCTCTTTCATCAAGTTTTTATGCAGTCCACTACCTTGATGTACTATGATTCTCCCCCTAAAATAAAGGAGATCGTCCTTGATCGAATACCTTCTGACTGTCCCATTCTTCACTTGACTCATCCATTTGACATAGAGTGTATCATTTGTAGCACAAAACCTGATTCTATCCAGAAAACTAGTTTCAATTCGAGAAATTAAGTATATAGCAGCAGATACCTCTTTTTGACTTAGTGCATCAGCAACTTCGTTATGTTTTCCTGGTTATGCTCTCAAATGAATTCATATTCAGCCAAGAATTCATGTCACCATGCTTACTTTTGGCTTAACTTCTTGTACAACTTAAAAAAAGTGTTAGCAATATTGTTAGTTCGTACCACGAAGTAGTACCCAATAAGTACACCCTCAAAGTCTGCAAGCAATGCACTGCTACTACTATTTCTTTTTCATGGGTCAAATACCATTGCTCTGCATCACATAGTCTTTGACTTTCAAAGGCCACAGGATAATATTTTTGTACCAACACTTCCGAAATAACCTTGTCTGATGACTCAGTATACACTTTAAAAGATAACTCAAAATCAGGTATCTTCAGGATGGGTTCCAAAGTAATGGATTCCTTTAATGTATGAAATGTCGCCAACTCGTTGGTTGATTTTTTCTCTACTCATTTTAATTCTAACATTCCTACTACTTTAAAGTCAAAAATAAAGATGAAGAAGAAAGGGGAAGGGAACAAAGATAGACGAAATGATAAGATGGACAAAGAAAAGACACTAATGAATGTTGGAAACAACAAGAGCAAGGGGAAAAATGGCAATACTAAGGGTTGTTTAACTTGTGGTGGACCACATTTGAACAAGAGTTGTCCTAATCATGAAAGAGTAAATGATATGCTTGCTGGAAATGTGAATCAAGGTGAAGGTGAACAAGAAGTTATTGCTGCTTTGGCGGGTTTGTACTCAATCAAATAAGTTTACTAAATGTTGTCAGTGATTCTCCAAAGTCTTTTAATTCTCACACTACTTTAATTCACATTGAGATGAAAGTTGATGGCAATGGTGGATACCAGGTCTATTCATATGTGGATGTCATAGTTGTTGTAAAATATGGAATGAAGCTGAAGAAAAGTACATCCTATGTACAAACTGTTAGTTCGAAAGCATAAGCCGTATTAGGCATGGCTAATGATGTGCCAATGGTGACTAGAAATTAGATGGGCGAACATAACTTTATGGCGATGCCATTGGGTGATTATGAAGTTATTCTAGGGAACGACTTTCTTAGAAAGTATTGTTTTATTCCTTTTCCTTACTTGGATGGAGTGATGATCATGAATGAAGCCAATCTAATTTTCATTAAAGTTATTTATCCTTATGGAAAAGTAAAGAAAGTGAAGAGTAAGACCTCTATCATTTTTACTATTTTGATTGAAAAAGGATTGAAGAAAGGTGATGAGACTTTCCTTGCTGCCATGATAGAAGTGAAGTTGGATGTAACAGTGAAGCAACTTGATTGTATTATATAAATGTTAAAACAATTTGATGATGTAATGCCTAAGAAATTGCTGCTAAGAAGGGACATTGACCACAAGATAGAGTTGTTGCCAGGTTTGTTGCCCCTGCACGAACTCTTATAAAATAGCTTTAAAGAGTTGGCTGAGTTGCAGAAAAAATTGAATGAATTTCTAGATTCTGGTTTGATTCAGCCTTTTAAGGCTCCTTTTAGTGCTCCTGTTTTATGTCAAAAGAAGCAAGTTGGTTTAATAAGGATGTGTGTGGATTATCAAGCTTTGAACAAAGTAATGGTGAAGAATAAAAATCATATTCCGTTGGTGCAAAATCTTATGGATACGCTGACCAAACATGTTGGTTCACTAAACTTGATCTTAGGTTAGGTTATTAGCAGGTTTGAATAGAGGACGAAGATGAACCTAAAACTACATTATTACAAGGTATAGCTCATATAAGTTTATTGTTATGTTATTTGGGTTGACAAACGACCCAATAACTTTTTGTAACTTGATGAATAATCTGTTATATGATTACTTAGACAACTTTATGGTGGCATTTTGGATGACATTTTCAATTATAGTTGTTTTCTTGAAGAACGCTTAGAATACTTAAAGTTAGTATTGTCTCATTTGAAGAAGTAAAAACTTTATATGAAGATGGAAAAATATGAATTTGCTAAGGAGGAAATGAAATTCCTTGGTCATTTGGTCAGTCAAAACCAAGTATGGATGGATCCAAAGAAGGTACAAGAAATTATGGAATGGTAGACGCTTAGTGGGGTCAAAGACTCGAGGTCGTTCTTGGGTTTGGATAACTATTATTTCAAGTTTATTGCAGTTTACTCAAACAAAGCAACAATGGTTTTAAAAATATGATGCAATATTTCATACATTGAAGGGAGCCATTGCTTCGAAACCCATCTTGAAACTACTTGATTTTGAGTTACCTTTTGAAGTGCATACTGATGCATCATACAAGATTATTGGGGGGTGTTGGTATAAGAAGGTCATCTTGTGGCCTTTGAAAGTCAAAAACTGAGTGATACAGAGCAACGATATTTGACCCATGAAAAAAGAAATGGTAGCAGTAATGCATTGCTTGTAACTTAGAGGGTGTACTTATTGGGTACTCACTTCATGGTGTGGACTGACAATGTTGCTAACACTTTTTTAAGATACAGTATAAGTTAATCCCAAAGCAAGCATGGTGGGAGAAATTTTTGGCTGAATCTGACTTCATTTGGGAGCATAAACCAAGAAAACATAACCAAGTTAATGATGCACTAAGTCAAAAAGAGGTATTTGCTGCTATATACTCAATTTCTCAACTTGAAACTGGTTTTCTTAATTAAATCAGATTTGTGCTACAAATGATCCACTCTATGTCAAATGGATAGGTCAAGTGAAGGATGGTATAATCAGAAGGTATTGGATCGAGGACGATCTCCTTTATTTTAGGGGAGAATCATAGTACCTTAAGGTAGTGGATTGCATAAAAACTTGATGAAAAAGGCACATGATATTCCTTAAGCTGGATATTCGGGGGTAGAACAGATGCTAGCTTTAATATCCCGTGTGTATTACTGGTCAAATATGGAAGAAGACATTGAAGCTTACATAAAGACTTGTTAAGTTTTTGAAAAGGACAAGACTGAATGTACGAGAGAGGCAGGTTTATTGTAGCCTCTACCTATTCCTGAAAGGCCATGGTTGTCTGTCTCAATGGACTTCATTTTTGGGTTTCCAAAGGTTTATGGAAATATTTCTATAATGTGGTGGTGGTGGATAGGTTTTCCAAATATTTTATATTTATTGTACCAGTTACATGCTCGTCTGAAATTGCTGCAAGTCTATTCTACCAGAATATAGTGAAATTCTTTGGTTTGCCAAGTGACATTGTGAGTGATCGAGATGCGCGGTTTACAGGTCAGTTTTGGCATACTTTGTTTAGCATGATTGGGACTGACTTAAAGTTTTCCACAGTAATTCATCCTAAAAATGATGGTCAAACAGAAAGAATTACTCACTTGCTAGAAGAATACTTGAGGCATTTTGTGACAGCAAGTCAATGTAACTGGGCAGACTTGTTGGATACAATACAATTTTGCTATAATTTGCACAAGTCATCGACAATAGAGAAGAGTCCATTTGAACTTGTGTTAGGCATGCAACCTATGACACCACTTGAAGTAGTGACGCTGAAAAGTCATGACATTTACCCTATTGCTTACATGTATGAAATAAACAAGCATGACATACTTGTTGAGGCATAAAACAACTTATGTAAGGCCCAGAAACGCATGAAGAATTATGTTGATCAGCATAGACGTGCGGTGGAGTGCAATGTTGGAGACAAAGTTCTTCTAAAGCTTACTTCTCAAATTTGGAAACAAATTATGAGTAAAAGAAGATGTAGGTGATTAATTCTGAGGTATAATGGTCCACTCGAACTATTTAACGGATTGGTGAAGTTGCTTAAAAGTTAAATTTGTTGAAAAAGGTCGAAGATTCATCCCACTTTCCCTGTAAGTTTTTTGAAGCCCTATTATGAGGATGTTGAAGACCCAGGTAGAAACTAGTCAAGGAGGGCTCCTCCTTTGAATCTGAAATAGAATAAAACCCAGATGGTAAAAATACTTAATCACCGGGTTGTGGGAAACAATAAAATAAATACGAAGATGAAATTTCTTATACGATGGAAGACAAGAGTAAAGAAGATGTGGTTTGGGAGGAACCTCAAAACCTATGGCAATTTAGCCTTGATGAGGGCGTCAATGAAATGCTTAAAAATTGTCTCAAAACAACTTTGATGAGGGTGTCGAGCTCATATAGTAGGGGTACATTATTAGACCCCTATACTAAGGCATAACGATTAGCAAGCCATGTCAAGGTGCACATTGGCCGTAACATAGGCTAAGACAAGCAATCTGATGCTATGTTGGCTATGAGATAGCCTACAGCTGGTGATGACCAAGGGGTTGGTACGTCCGTAAGGCAGACTTGGGCACAATGTGCAGTGAAAAATGCATGACACTCGTGCGGGCATACGTGCAGGCAGTGGTATAGGCTTGGCAAGGCACTGGCATGACATTGGCACCAGTATGACACAAGCAATAGCATGGCACAAGAAATAGCATGGGATAGGAGATAACATGGTCTAGGAAATGACGTGGTCTAGGCGATGGTATGGTCAAGGTGATGGCATAGTCTGGAAAGTGGCATGGCATAGGTAGTGGAATGGTCTAGGCAGTGACATGGCTAAGGTAGCAACATAGCACAGGCAATGGCATGACACAGACATAGGTAGTGACATGACATAGGCAAGGCATGGTGCTAGCAAGGTAATCTTGTGGTTGGAAGATATGACAAGACTAAGTTGAAATATTCTAAGTTTTGGAAGTTCTGCACATTGGTCTTGATATGGGCTAAGACAAGCAATGTAATGTTATGTTGGATATGAGATAGCATGCAACTAGTGATGACCAAGGGGCTGGTACATCGATAAGAAAGCCTTAGGCATAATATGCGGTGGTGGGCGCATGACACCTAAGTGGGATGCATGCAGGTAGTGGCATAGGCTTGGAAATATATGTGCAAGATATCGACACTAGCTTGACACAAGCAATGGCATGACACAAGCAATAGAATGGCATAGGCGATGACATGGTCTAGGCGTGGTCTAGATGATGGCATGGTTAAGGCATTAGCATGATCTAGGCAGTGGCATGGTCTAGGCAGTGACATGACATAGGCAAGGCATGGTAATAGCAAAGTAATGTTGAGGCTGGAAGACATAACAAGACTATGCTGAAATATTCTAAGTGTTTGAAGTTGTGCACATTGAACTTTACATGGGCTAAGACAAGCGATGTGATGTTGTGTTAGTTATGGGATAACATGCAGTTGGTGATGACCAAGAGGCTGGTGCGTCGGTAAGGCATCTTTGAGCATAATGTGTGGCAATAGGTGCATGACACCCATTCAAGCATGCATACAGGCAGAAGCATAGGCCTGGCAAGGCATTTACATGACATCGACCCTGGCATGACACCAGTGATGGCATAACATAGTTAATAGAATGGCATAGGTGATGACATAGTCCAGGTAGTGGTGTGGTCTAAGTGATGGCCAGGTCAAGGCATTGGTATGGCATATGCAGTGACATGGTCTAGGCAATGACATGGGCCAAGAAAACATCATGGCGGAGGCAGATGCATGGCACAACGATACACCCAAATTAAAACTTTCTTTAGAAAATATAAGTGGTTGTTGTCAAATATATAAACCAACTAGGTTGGGGTCAAATTCCACAGTGAATATGGTGTTAACTAAGTTATATGATTATTAACAGGCTATTGATCAAAGGTTTCCAGAAATAAAGGGGGGTGTTGTTAACAAATATTGTTAAGAATATTAATTTGTATTTGAACTATTGAGTATTTTGCAGAATGAATTCAATGAGATTAAGTAAACTAGGATTAGGTTCACCATGGTGTTAATGAAATCAGGGTTGTGAGCTATTTCAAATCCCTTATTAATAATTCCAATTGCAAGGTTAATTGTACTCTAAAATTCGTCTAATTGTTTCTCAACCTTAATAGTTGGCTACACTTTAATTCTTTCGAACTTAAAGAGTGATATGGAATGTTCAATTCAATCCTCAAGAGGGTTAATCCTTTTAAGGCATCAACTCATAAACCAAAGGTTAAAGCCCTTGATTTTTTTGTAACTCATCTCTTTTCCCAACACCTACCTTTTTACTCAAATAAGTGTTGTTCATGGGCACACCCTTCGAGTTTGCAACCAAGAAAGATCATTAATTTGAAGAGAAGATTATGCAATTGCAATTATCTAAGAAATTTGAGCATTGTCACAACCCTAACAACAAATCACACCAAGGCTCTCATAACCCTAGTTATGGAGTTTTAGCCACACATAATTAAAGAGAAGGAATTCATTGTATATTTCATAAACAATGTAGAATTATTTACAAAGATACAATAATTGTTCCAAATCTTCAAAATTATTGTGAATAAAATGAAAACCCAAACTAAAGATCTTGTTTCTCAGAGAAATCCAAGTACAAAATGTTTCAAAAGATCAGAAGATGCCTAATCTAACCCTAAACTGGGTATTTATAGGCTTTAGGAAATGGGAATTCGAAATTGAAATAAAATCTACCACGTCACTAGTTGACGGTAATTATGACGATCCGTCGCAAGCCTGACGGTCCGTCACTAATGTTTCGAGTGTTCTTTCTTTTTGTTTAAGGTTGACAGCCGTCGTGACTGTCCATCACAATCCTGACGACTCGTCACCCAATCCATCACTAGGACTCTAAACTTCATTTGTTCTTTTTGAGGTTGACGAGCATGGTGACGATCCATCGCTGGCTTGAAGATCCGTTAGTCTTTCCGTCGTTAAGATCCTTGCTGAGTCCATTTCTTCTTAAGCCCGACGAACGAAGTGACGGTTCATCACAAGGTTGACGACCTGTTAGTTAGTCCGTCACATGTATTATTTCCCTACTTTTTCAAGTAATTCCCTTCTCTGGGTAGTTTTCCTGAGAACACATAAAAAACAACATCAAATGCTTCAATAGTTGCTTAAAACATATAATTATCCCTTGTAAAAGGTACAAAATGTTCCTTCAAATGCCAAAACATCAACACCTTCAACTTAATACAATTGTTTGTCCTCAAGCAACTCAACACCATATGACATGCATAACCAAGAACAATGACGGGTCCTTAACTGTTAAACTACGCATTACACACACACTTAATTGGCACCTTACTCATGAAGTCTCAACACACAAGGATCTAAAATTGGCATCATTCTATGATTCAACACATACATGCTCATGGACACCAAATCTCACAGAAATTAGTAATGACAAGTACAACTCAAATTGTCTTTACAATCAAAGAAGTCCACCACGCTTTCTCATTCAACATGTGGACTATCAAATAGGACTCCCACTCTCACAAAGGAAGTTTCAAACACAACAAATACACCCATAAGCTTTTCCTTAATCATATTACGCACCCTATGGTTTATTTGCAAGGATCAAATAGGACTTTATAGATTGTAATGAGGCTTCGGTGACAGGTGAGGAATGTTTTTGGGATAGTGACTTCAAGTAAGGACTTCACCCTCTTTGCCCTTAATTGCTACTCACCATGATTACTTCTATTTAATTTTCTTTACGATCTATACTAATCATCCAGCAGCTCTAAAACACCCCTTTTTTATCTACACCAGCCACCCTTAACTTATGCTGATGTTATTAGTTGAGGTGCACATTATCTAAGCAGATCAGGGTCGGATGAGACACATTATCACAACTCAATTTACTTACTTCAACTTATCAACTTCCTAACAATAGTTACCCTCAGCTTAGGCATTTTTTCTAAGTTAAAGTGCACTGTCCAAAGCTGGACCAGAGCCAAAATCAGGTGTTAGCATTCTAAAGGGAGTGAACCAGAATTACTCGGGCTGAATAAATTAATAAATAAATAAATAAATAAATAAAATGGCTCAAAAGGGTTCAAAGGAAAATTTTTATCTTTTTGGTGGGGTTTTTAAGGCTAAGTGGACTAACATTTGAAGGAAATCCTGCTATCCTATCCTCTTAAATCAACCACAATGTTATATAATTAAACTGGGCAAGTTCTAGCTGTACACATAATGTAAGAACTGAATCAAATACTCACACACACTGACAACGAACTCATACTCATACTACAGACTCTTGGATTTACATCACATGATTATGCTTGCTTTAACTCCACACTTAAATGCCAATCATAGATCCACAATGTTTAATCATCACACAGTATGTACAATAAGTGACAAAATCTCAGTTCACAGTTTTCTACCATATCATTACTCTTCACACACATGAAAGGTACATAACACTTTAGCTATTAAACAAAAGAAAAGAGCATATTATAATCATAAAGTTACACCATAGGACAATTAACAGGAATAAATAACAACCTAAACATATCGGTTCTACTAGATAGCTCACGAGGGAAAAAAGAGGCAACAAAACCCCCCATCGTGACTAACTTCACAACAAGTACCCTACCCCTACAAAAAATATATGCTTTGTCCTAAATGCATCAAAATTTAAGTATAAGGGAGCAGAATACTTGAAAATCCCTTAGGCTTGTGAATCAGTAGAATCAGGTGATGCATCATCAGCCTCAAGTATAATTGCAACAACCTCCTCAGTAGTCGAGGCACTCAACACAACTTTCTCATTAGGAGGTATCAAAATGGGAATTGGTTCTGGCATGTGCCCGCTTCCTCGGGCTGAACTTGTGGAAACTTTCACTGCTTCATCAACGACTTTCTTCTTTCTTTTCTCTTCATCTCTTTTCGATCTTTTCATCCCTTTCCTCAATTGTCTTTCTTCTAGTGTTTCATCTCACCGCTTTTTTTTTTCTCTCTAATCTTGTGTCGCTATTTTCATCAATCTTTTTACCTTTATCCTTTAGTGTCCTGCCTATGAGATCAACAAGGCCTTTTTCTTTATCACTTACCACCAATGCAAGATCAAATGCACTTGGCGGTAGTTGTCTCTTCAACTCAGCAATATTAGCCTGTGCCTATTTAAACTCAGTCGCAAACTTTGCAAAATCTGGGATGTATAACTCTCTCAATTGGTTGTTCACCCGCTCTTCCATATCATTCATCCTTGCATGTAAGTTTTCATATGGCTTGAGAGCTTCAACAATAATTCGGTCTACAAACGGCTTGAATTCTTTCGACCAAGCATTCAATTGTCGCTCAAATTTCTTCTGAGCTTTCATAGTCTTAGCAAAGTTCTCTTATGTCACCTTGTAACACTCCAAAAATGGGTTCTGGAGCGTCACACGGTGCTTGAGGCTACGAGTAGCCCCAAGCTAACCCTTTGAGCCATTTTCATTCAGTTCAATATGAATCAACGGGTTTTCCATAAATAACCCTCAAATATCAACAGAGTAATCATCATCCAAGAATAAAAAAATTTTAGAAAGATAAAAAATTATGACTTATTAGTCAACTCCCAACATCTATACTAGTCTGACAAGCCTCTAAGAAAATCAATAAAACCAGCGAGCCATTAAGACATGCCCCAACTGACTCATACTCAGTTATCAAATGTAAATAATTCTGTGAAACCAACATCAGACATCACGTCCTAGGAACATGAGGACTCACCACGACAGAGGATGTAGAACAGCGTGCTCGAAGAATCATTGTCAAACCTGAAACTGAGCACCTGAACCTACATTTCAAGAAAATTCAGCCCACATCCGAAGATGTGGGTCAGTACCATGGAAAAGAACCGAGTATATGGGGGTGCATACAGTTTTATAAACATCATCATCATAAGTATTTATAAGAAATATGCAGGATGTATGAAAGACTCATATAGCTCGAAGAAAATCATCATAATCATGAGAGGATTAAATAAGTAAAATAACATATGTGAGTCATCATATAATTTGTCAATCACTTTCAGTTCATCAAGAATATCAATTCTCATAATGTAAATATCATTTAAATCTTTCGAAAGAATAACTTTCACAATTCCACTTTCAAATCACTTCACCATTCACCATAGACACAAGGAAACACACACACACTAGGAGATCCTATAACCGGCATAAACTATGTGAGCTACATGGAGTCCAACGTACAACCCACGTTGGGGACAGCCATCCTATCCTTGCCATCGGAGTAGGACTATCGATATCAAATCCACACAAACTAGTGATCACTATATAAATCAGCCTCAGGCTCACTCCTATGGGGGCACGTAGTTCTAGGGAAGTAAGGTCGTTTTATACCTTCTACTCGTGCTAAAGATTTCTCCCGGACTTAAGTCAGATCATTTCAAAGACACTTCACAACAAAACAATTTCAGTAATATATAAATACACATCGGGAGTCATCATGCTTCCCATCTATCAAAATCAACCACGTTGTGGATTTCTTTCACACGAGTTCAAAACAACTCCATTAAGACCAAAAGGTCAAATCATTCAAAATATCTCAAATATTCAACATCAACGTGGTTATAACACACACTTTCTCAAAAAAAATACAATTTTCAATGGGGATTCATGACCCAAATATCAAAATCATGATAAATATCGTTCAAGATTTATGCTTTATATCTCCACACATGTAAATTCATCTTTCAAACTCATAAACAACAAGATTTCATAATAATCACCATAAGATATGGGTTCATGCTTCAAATTCGTAAAAATCAAATAAAAATTATGCCTTTGTAAAGAAAATTACTTTTGGGCACAAGAACGAAAGAGAGTTCTTATTGAAAACCCCCACATACCTTGAATGATTAACTTTAGATCGATACTCATTTTTTGAGATATTAATTGTGCCTTTGAATGATGGTTCTTGGAGTTCTTGAACTAGGAACTTGGAATCTTGAATAAATTTGCAGAATTAATGGTGAACTTTGGAGGTTCTTGAAGTTGGATGTAGGAGCTTAGGTTTTCTTTTTGAGGGAGTTTGATGAAATATAACATATAATGCTTTTAGTAGACTTTAGTATAGGGTTTGGACGGATTTTTGGTGAGGGAGAATGACCAAAACGCCCCTAAAAATAAAAAAAAATCTCGAATCTGTCCTTTGGTGGACTGTTTTGTAAGTCTAAAGTAGATCAATCAGAACGTTTTACTCCGATATTTAAATTGGATGAAACTAATTTCATTAGAAAGCGGACTCTCATATCTTTTCGTTGATAAATAGTATCTCACCTAGATCATTGTGTACGAGGAGTTATGATCGTTTGAAGTTGACCCAAAAATTCACTTTTGATAGGCTGAAGTAGATCGACCATAACTTTTTGGTCTGATAGACAAATTGGATAAAACCAATTTCATTGGAAAGAGGACTCGTAGAGCTTTCCGTTAATATATAGTAGATTACCTAGATCATTATGTACAAGGAGTTATGGTCATTTAAAATTGGAGCAAAAATACGCCAGGCCTCAGTACTTTTTCCTGCACGTTTTACTGTTCACTACTATTCATGTTTCGATCGTAATGTTCATAACTGGTCGCTCGGGTGTCCATTTTGGATGATCCACATATCGTTGGAAAGATTATTTGATACTCTACTCAATGGTAGGTCATAATCTAAGACATTCTGCACGAAAAATTTGTAATTCATTCTAGAAGATAGAACCCAACACATTTACGCACAAAATTTCAACGAAAAATTTCTCGGGGTATTACATCAACCCCCCCTTAGAGACATTCATCCTCGAATAACGCTAGACATTCCAAGATTAGATAGGGAATAGAGCATAAGCTGAAACCATTCGTTAGACTCATCACCACATTGTTTCTCACTCCAAATGCAACATAGAATGCATAAATTCAAGAAACTACAGCTGAACACATAATAAATGACAGCTGAACTGTTGCAACTTTTATCAAAAGTGCATGATTTAGGAAATAACGGTACCTTCGGCTTGATCGGAGTTTGCAGAAAATAGGTGCGGGTACTTGGATCGCATATCCGCCTCAGCTTCCCAAGTTGCACCCTCAACAGATTGGTTTCGCCACAACACCTTGACCAAGGGAACTTCTTTGTTCCTTAGTCTTCGGACACTGAAATCAAGAATCTCAACAGGAATCTCATCAAAAGAAAGATTTTCTTGAATGTTAGCACTCATAGAGGAATCCACTACCACAACATCGCTAATATACTTTCTAAGCATGGAGACATGGAATATTGGATAAACAGAGGACAACTCGGAAGGCAACTCAACCTCATAAGCTACCTTACCAACACGGCTAAGAATTTTGTAAGGACCAACATAACGGGGACTAAGCTTCCCCTTCTTTCCAAATCTCTTCACCCCCCATAGGTGAAATTTTCAGATACACTAGGTCACCAACTTCAAACTCAAGGTCTCTCCTTCTAACATCCGCATATGACTTCTGACGACTTTGTGCAGTTTTCAACCTTTCCCTAATCAACTTAACTTTTTCCATAGCCTCAAATACCGAATCAGGACCACTCACAGCCGCTTCACCCACCTCGAACCATCCTATGGGTGATCTACACTTCCTCCCATATATGGCTTCAAACGGAGCCATGCCTATACTAGAGTGGAAACTGTTATTGTAAGCAAACTCTATCAATGGTAAGTGATCATCCTAACTTTCTTTAAAGTCAAGTGCACAAGATCTCAACATATCCTTTAGGGTCTAGATGGTCCGTTCAGCCTGACCATCGGTCTGTGGATAAAAAACAGAACTCAAAAGCACTTGGGTACCAAGACCCTTCTAAAAAGCTTTTTAAAATTGCGAAGTGAACTGAGTACCCCTATCCGAAATGATAGATACGGGAACTCCATGCAGTCTGACCAGCTCTCGGATATACAATCTAGCATAATCCTCAGCAGTATATGAAGTATGAATAGGCAAAAAATGAGCAGACTTAGTCAGCATATCAAACACAACCTAAATGGAATCATGATGGCGTCGGGAAGGAGGTAAACCAATCACGAAGTCCATATTTATCTCTTCTCACTTCCAGGTAGGAATACTAAACTCTTGCATCATACCACCAGGTCTTTGGTGTTCAACCTTAACCTGTTGGCATGTTGCACACTTAGCTACAAACGTTGCTATATCTTTCTTCATGCCACTCTACCAATAGATTTCCCGCAAGTCTCGGTACATTTTGGTGGCACCAGGATGAATAGAATATCGCACCCCATGCGCTTCATCCATAATCCTCTATCTCAGATCATCAACATTCGGGATACACAATCTACCCTGCAATCTCAACACACCATCTCCCCCTTGGGAGAAAATCTCTACTTTTTGGTCCTTGACTGACTCCTTCAGTCTGACCAAACTTGCATCTAAGTATTGCTTTTCCTTCACTTCCGAAACCAAAAAGGATTCGGAACTACTCTAAACCCCTATACTACCTTCAGCAGAGTCAAACAACCTAACCCCCAATCTAGCCAAGCGATGTACATCACGAGCCAACTCTTTCTTACCTTCTACCACATGCGAAACACTACCCATGGACACTCTACTTAGGGTATCCGCCACAATATTGGCCCTGCCCGGATGGTACAACACACTTATATCATAATCCATTAATAATTCTAACCATAGTCTCTGCCTAAGATTTAATTCTCTCTGGGTAAACACATACTGCAGACTCTTATGATCAGTGAAAACATCAACATGGACACCATACAAATAGTGTCTCCAAATTTTCAAAGCAAACACAACAGCAGCCAACTCAAGGTCATGGGTGGGGTAATTTTTCTCATGGGGTTTCAACTGTCTAGAAGCATAAGCTATCACCTTACCCTTCTACATCAATACGCAACCCAACCCAACTCTTGAAGCATCACAGTACACCACAAAACCATCAACACCATCAGGCAAAGTCAAAACAGGGGCTGAAGTGAGTCGAGTCTTCAACTCCTGAAAACTCTTCTCATAAGATTCGAATCACAAGAACTTCACTTTCTTTTGGGTCAACCGAGTCATAGGAGATGCTATAGAGGAGAAACCCTCAACAAAATGGCGTTAATAGCCAGCTAAACCCAAGAAACTTTAGATATCAGTTGGATAAATAGGTTTAGGCCAATTTCTAACAACTTCGGTCTTTTGGGGATCAACTCTAATACCCTCGAAAGAAATGATATGACCCAGAAAAGCAACTGACCTTAGCCAAAACTCACACTTACTGAACTTGGCAAACAACTTGTGATCTCTAAGGGTTTATAAGACAGTTCGGAGATGATCAGAATGTTCATCCTCACTACGGGGGTACACCAGTATATCATCGATGAACACTATGACAAATATATCCAGATATGATCTGAACACTCGATTCTTGAGGTCCATGAAAGCTGCTGGGGCATTAGTTAACCCAAAAGACATAACAAGAAACTCAAAATGGCCATAATGATTTCAGAAAGCGATTTTCGGGATGTCACACTCCCTAACTTTATGTTGATGATAGCCGAAACGAAGGTCTATCTTTGAGAAATAACTTGCACCTTGCAATTGGTCAAACAAATCATCTATTCTCGGAAGGGGGTACTTATTTTTTACAGTGACTTTATTCAGTTGGCGGTAATCAATGCACATATACAAAGAGCCATCTTTCTTTCTCAGAAACAACACAAGAGCACCCCAAGGAGAAATACTGGGCCTTATGAAACCCTTATCTAGTAGATCTTTGAGTTGCTCTTTCAACTCCTTAAGTTTTACAGGGGCCATACGGTAAGGAGGAATAAAAATGGGCTAAGTATCGGGAAGAAGATCAATCCCAAAGTCTATCTCTCTATCAGGAGGTATCCCTGGGAGATCATCCAGAAAGACATAAGAAAACTCATTGACGACGTTAACAGATTGGAGAGTTGGAGTCTCAGACTTAGTGTCTTTGAATCTAACCGAATGGTAAATACACCTCTTGGAAATAAGCTTTCTAGCTTTGAGGTAAGAGATAAAATGACTCTTGGGTGACACAGAATTCCTAGACCACTCAAACACGGATGCACCCGAAAACTGAAACTTGACCACTTGGGTCCGACAATCATTAGAGACATAAGAAGAATACAACCAGTCCATACCCAGAATCACATTAAAATCTACCATGTATAACTCAATCAGATCAGCCAACAAGACTCTATGAAGAACGGTAACAGGACACTTTTTATACACTTTCTGGGCAACAATTGAATCACCCACTGGGGTAGAAACTAGGATAGGCTCAGGAATAATCTCAGGACTTATTTTAAAATTCATAGCAATCAAAGGTGTAACATATAAGAAACTGGATCCAGGATCCAACAAAGTATACACATCAAACTGAAATATACGAAGCATACCAGTAACAACATTGGGAGAGTCCTCCTGTTCCTGGCAGGACGGTAAAGCATAGAATCTATTCTGACGCTGCCCGCCAGCATAGCTAGAAGAGACGTCTTGAGCTAGGGTTGGGCGAGTCGCTGGAACTGGAGCACTAACAGTTTGAGTCTGGGTATGAGGGCGATAGTCCAGACGCCCTTGTCAATTATGTGGACAATCTCTAACTCTGTGACCCATGTCACCACACAGGAAACAACCCCCCTTCTCACTCTAAGATTTCATAATAATCATCAGAAGCTATGGGTTCATGCTTCAAATTCATAAAAATCAAATAAAAATCATGCCTTTGTAAAGAAAATTACTTTTGAGCACAAGAACAAAAGAGAGTTCTTATTGTAAAACCCCACATACCTTGAATGATGAACTTTAGATCGATACTCATTTTTGAGATGTTAATCGTGCCTTTGAATGATAGTTCTTGGAGTTCTTGAACTAGGAACTTGGATTCTTGAATAAATTTGCAGAATTAATGGTGAACTTTGGAGGTTCTTAAAGTTGGATGTAGGAGCTTAGGTTTTCTTTTCGAGGGAGTTTGATGAAATATAACATATAATGCTTCTAATAGGCTTTAATATAGGGTTTGGATGGATTTTTGGTGAGGGAGAATGACCAAAACGCCCCTAAAAATTAAAAAAATTCTAGAATCTGTCCTTTGGTGGACTGTTTTGATAGTTTAAAGTAGATCAATCATAACGTTTTACTCCGATATTTAAATTGGATGAAACTAATTTCATTAGAAAGCGGACTCTCATATCTTTCCGCTGATATATAGTATCTCACCTAGATCATTGTGTACGAGGAGTTATGATCGTTTGAAGTTGACCCAAAAATTCACTTTTGATAGGCTGAAGTAGATCGACCATAACTTTTTGCTCCAATAGACAAATTGGATGAAACCAATTTCATTGGAAAGAGGATTCGCAGAACTTTTCGTTGATATATAGTAAATCACCTAGATCATTATGTACAAGGATTTATGATCATTTAAAATTGGAACAAAAATACGCTAGGCCTCAGTACTTTTTCCTGCATGTTTTACTGTTCACTACTATTCATGGTTCGGTCGAAATATTCATAACTCGTCACTTGGGTGTCCGTTTTGGATGATCCACATATCGTTGGAAAGCTTATTCGATACTCTACTCAATGTTGGGTCATAATCTAAGACATTCCGCACGAAAAATTTATAATTCATTCTAGAAGATAGAACCCAACACGTTTACGCACAAAATTTCAATGAAAAATTTCCCGGGGTATTACAAACCTATACTCCAAATATCGTGACAATGTAATTAAATGCTCAAATAAGGCCTATAATGTCAAGGCAATCCCTAACTCGAGTGGCACAATGATAGATAAGGCATTCTAATTCTATGATAAGGCCCATGATGACAAGTCAAGCCCTCACTTAGGTGACATAATAATAATAATAAAGAATTTAATACACAAAATGCAAAATAACATCAAGTCAAACTCTCACCCTGACATCACAATAATTTATCCTTTTAAATCAATATGAAATATGCATATAATCCCCCATTTGGGTACATGGCCATAAATAATTACTCAAGTCCTTAATGATGTTCACATAATCTCCACCTGTGTAGCATAAAGTAAACAAAAATCCCAAAATTATAAATCACGGACTACCCAAACCTAACTTGTTCCATATATTATGTCTCATCAACTATTACAAATCTATTCATACTTTATATATTCTCTAAAGGCTCAATTATTATATTAATAATGATGCTAATAACATAACTACCCTCTAACAAGGCACTAAACCACAATCATCACAATAAAGTCCGCTAATGAGATTCAAGCAAAATAAGCAATCCAATAGCAGTTATTTAAGATCACTAGTCTTTCTATCTACATTTTACTTTAAGGATAATTGTAAATGGTAATACCAACTAATCAAGACAATAATCTAACTAAAAACTATCAAAAACTCTGGTACCCATAGAGATGCTTTTTATTTCACCTAAGCAGGAATCCATTCCTAAATGAATTACAACATACAAATAAACAACTATACAATATATAAACACTTTGAAAAAAATCAAGGTATATCTCAACTTGCCTTAAATAAAGATCCTCAGTCCCAAACACAATTCAAATCCCCAATCAAAAGCTTGAATCTCTTGTATCAGCACCAAAAGCATCAAATATAATGAAATATGTCATCTACAAGTCCAAACAAAGTTAATGATATCCATGTTGAGCTTATATAAGACGGGTCCAAAATGGGTTCAAAAAATGAGTTCAAAAACAAAAAGGATAAAACCAAAATTTTATTTAAAAATATGTTACCCATATCAAAAGGAGTCTATAGTTGAAAACCCATGCAAAAATGAGGTAAAACAAGGTCCAAATTAAAGAAAAATTATTTTAAAGCTTTGCCGATTAAAATTCTAAAATCTCTTATTGGAATCAAGAATATGGGGTTGGATTTGTAAATAAATCAAGGGAAAATGACATAATAGAGGTTTTGGAACTTAACCACAAAGAAATCATGAAAACCCCTTAATATGAGCTCTAAAAGTCCAAAAAAGAGATAAATTGAGAGGAAGAAAGTTTTATCAGGTTTTGGATATGGCACCTCGTGATCGCGGTTAATCTATCATGATCGTGAGGGTCAACCTATGACCGAGATTAAAAGGACTATCACAATCATAGGCACTTAGCCACAATTGCGATGTGATGATACGAGATCAAAATACAAAATATGAAACAAACACTAAACTAGAAAAATAATATAATTAGAAATCCAAAAAAAATAATGGATAGAGAAAAAGAGATAGATAGCTAATCACAAGAAGATAAGAAAACGGACAACCAAAGGATGTATTAAATCCCACGACCTTCTTTAAGATTATCAACAGGCACCTAAACTTCTACTAGATCGAAAGGGTAATCAATCACTCGATCAACCAAGTTTCTAACAAAGAGTCAATATAAGCTTTTTCAAGATACTCTCTCTCTCTCTCTCTCAAGAGTCTCATAGCTTCAATAATCATCAAAAACTAAGTAAATAGGCTAACCTAACTAATATTTATAGCCTTGGGATATTTAGTACATAAATGGTCCCAAAAGTAACCTATTTAAACAAAATAAGTAAGCTAGTTGGGTTTGGCCCACATGCTCATGCAGATGACCATATGTGGGTGTAAATGAAGGGTGCATGAGCTATCTGTAGGCACAGGTCAGTCACCTGCAGGTGCAGGTGACTTCGTAGGTCACTTCAACATGCCTCCAGGCTCATTTTTACCCTCCAACAACCTCTCTAATAGCCCTCGGTCCTTCTTGTATGCATTGGGCACTAAAAAACACTATTTAAATACTATCAAGATATCTTGGAGCACTCATAACTTCATCATTAATCATAGAAGTGTTTATAGTTCTCGAGCTTGCTTCCTTGTTGAAGTCTTAGGATGGATTCGGCTCCCAACTCCAAGCTATCCTCCACACATGGTATTGATCTCTTAGGAGCTTAAAAAGGGTTCCTCAAATATATCCTTGTATCCCATAGATGACTATGTCTTAGATCTTTTTTATGCCGGCCTTGGATTACAGTCCTTGACAGTTCGATACTGATTTGGCTTGTATCATCCCCTTCTTCTTTAAAGGGATTGGACCTCAAATATAGATATTGCAAAACCATAGGGGTAACAAGTAAAAATAATATCCTCATGGCATGAGGATTAGGATTAGCAATAACAAATCCTTCACCAAGCCAAGAAGCAACATACTTAACATATAGCCAAGTATCAAAATGATGAATTATGGGTGTGTAACCCCACAAAATGAGAACTACTTGACCACTCAAGAGATTTAGACAAAGGGAAAGCTAAAGAAACCATGGTATTCAATCAACTACTTATGAAGGCTTACATTGGTTCTATGTATCAATAAGCACATAACCTCTTTAAAATATTCATCTTTGTTGGAGATCTTTTCCTTGCACAACTTTGGTCCCTCAAGCAGATTAGAAATCTTTAAGAAAGACTCTCTGTCATAGGTATGAGTACCAATAACTTCAACTAAACTTTGCTTGTCATCCTGACCAAGCGCCAACTAAGGTGTATAAGAACCACCACATTCCAAATGGTCACCAGGGTCAAATGGATTGAGTGGCCACATGGGTTTAGGCAACACTCTTCTCCCCCAAAAGTAACAACAATACAAAGATTTATACCCTTCACTCTAGCATAAGCATCTTAAGAGGAAAATAGATGGTAAAGAAAGCTGTCACACAAATTAATTTCATCTATTGTGTCCTCAAATGCATGCTCACTACTATGACTAATAAAATTTTCAAAAGTATGCTCAATCATTGGAACACTCAAAGAAAAATAAACAATTGGTACACAAAGGTCACCTTTCATTTCTTCACATTTCTTTTTCATAAGAGTACTCTCATCTTTTAAGAAGAGATTTCCATCTTTTGGAGAAAAGTGATCACACCATATTGAGTTGTTATATAGAATATAGACCTCAAGAAGAGCTACATCATCAACATGATCCATACTACTAAGTAATTCACTAGGAGTGATTTCATCACCTTTAAATAAGATATTGTACTTAAAGAGAGAAAGATTAATCCAAGAAAGAGAATTGGAACATATAAGTTCACTCTCAAAAAGAAATTATCAAGTTTCAAAGATATTTCAAACACATGATCATCCCTATGAGCAAAGAAAACAATAGGATCTTCATTTAAAGGCTTTCTCAAAGGTTCACTAGTATTCAATTGATCAACATTATCAACAACATCACTATCTTAAGGTTCATTAACCATATCACATACACTCTCAAGTAGTGGACTAATTTCGCAAACAAGTTTATCAATACTATATTCACACAACAATGTACTATCATTCAACATAACAACTTCAACACTAGGCGGACACAAATCAATCTTACAAGAAGAATCAACTCGATCATCAATAGGATTAACTAGTGTATCCACCCTCTCAAATTGTACATTATCATCACAAGACAAAAATTCACTAGTCTTATATGAATTTAAGTTATTACTTACACTTAATTGGCTGCTAGCCTCACCAAGATCATTTACATTTACTAAAGTGCAAGAATTATCCTTTTTACCTTGAAGTATATAAGAAGATTCCTCTTTACATTGGGGTAAAATTCCCTTGAAAGCTTTGGAAACATCCAAGATTTTCCCATCAATTCTTCAAGGGTAATCTCCTTTTTAGGTGTTTGTTCTCCTCTGCTTGCCATGTTTGTACCTACAAACATCTCCTTGCTATGAAAAAAACAAACAAAGTTATATTGGGTTTGTGGCAAATCCTCACTTCACTCCTCTCAACCTCTCATTTTTTCTCTCTTAGTTTGCCACCTTGCACTCCCTTCCTCCTCTAAATCTTTTGTCTTTCATCATTAAAGGACATGGAGTAAGTGTCTATATTTGGGATTTAGGAAGGATAGTTAGGAAAATATGGTTTCCCCATTGGCCTATTTCAATCTTAGGCTAATTTTGTTCATCCAGAACTCTATGTTACACAAACCAATTGGTTCCTAATTATAAGTGTCCAATCTTCAAGAGTAATAAATCAGACCAAACCTCCTCATAGTACCCATCTCGGGTAAAAAAAACCTTCACACTCTTAGAAACTCTAGAGCCTTTAAAGAAATATAGAGAATACTAGGACACTCTAGGTATCCCCAAATAGTCAACCATAATGGAGTGATATAATTCTTATAGCACCAATCATCGTGAATAAGAATACATCCTGAAACTCCACAAATGTCCACCATTCTTGTGCAAACTTGTCTTCTTTGATCAATATTATAAAGCTTTGTGTACCCCTATGGTACATAGGTGGATCTCAAGAAACTCTTCACCACTCTCCATGTTGGATTGTTCCCTTTTGCAAGTTTTCCCTATCTCAATATCATACCTTGAAGGTGCTCAATAGAATATATGGATAGACCAGATTCGTTCATAACATAGTCCGTGAAAGTCTATTCACATTGACATTCCCAACTAAGATACAACTCGGGATTACATTCCCCTTTGAAAATAAGAAGATGTGCTTTAGAGAGTTCATGACCCTTACGATACTCTTTATATCTCCTTGGTTCCCATTTTCAAATGTTTAAGCACTAGAATAAGAAGGATAAGAAGTGGTATCCCTAGGCCTTAGAGGTGTATAATATTTCCTTCGACTTTTACCATAAGTAGTAAAACTATTCATACCAATTCAACTTTGATAAGAAGTACCACAAGACAAGGGATACGAATCTTTACAATCCTTATGTACATTCTCACCATGACTCTTATAAGGCGTATAAGAGAAAGGGTTATACCTTACACCAACTTTATGTTTGGATCGGGAAGTGTAATACTCCTCACATGCCTCATCATCCTCATAAGAAACATCACAAGGATCTTCCCCCATACTCTCCTTGAGACTACACCTACCATTTTACTCATATTCTTCTCTAGAATAGTAGCTCTCATTTCCACACGACTCTTGATGATGGCTATATTCATAGCTTCCATAATCTCCATCTTCATCATAGTCATAACTTTTTCCACCATAATTATAGTCGCTCATGTCGTAGTCATAAGTATCTGAGGCTACCAATGGAATAATTCCTTATAACTCCTTGTACCTACAAAACGAACAAAAAATATTAGTAGTAAGGCTCCTCACCATCACTCAAAACAATCTCACCTTTATATGCCTCATAATTGGAGCTGCTAATGTTGAAGACTCGTTATACTCTGGTGATAGATGAAGTGTTGATGGCTACTCTCATTCGAAATAGATTTTTATTTGTTAGAAGGATGGATGGATAAAAAAATAGGGACTTAAAAGAAGAAATAACAATGAAAACAAAGGGAAACACACACAAAGAAACAGACAACGAATAAAAACAGACTCTAGAACTAATTAATCAATTAATAGATCAATTACTAGCCATTAATTAGTATTTACAAATCAAGAAAAGAGATTAAGAATTAAGAAAAGTAATTAGAAAGTTGGAACCTGAACAAAATCAATTTTAGAAGTTTAGGGTGCATCCGGACAAGATGTGGCCGTATGTGTCATGTACTCGCTCATGCAGCTTAGGGCACCTTCTATTCAATCTGGAGTGACCTGCATTTGTCACCTGTGTAAGCAGGTCATGACCTGCGTGACCAGGTGCCTAGTGCAGATGGCCAGCTCCTGCTTAATTTGCACTTAGAGTTTTGTCCTTCAATAGGCCCTAGTGTACTCCCTTTTTAGAATATTCCCCTTTTGTTGGATATTTCTTTGGACAAACAATTTTTCTTCCTTTTTTATTCTCTTTCTTGGATCAAACAACACCTTTTTTTGTTGAAGATATGCATCTTCTTGAAGAACACCAAAATTTCCCAACCACTTCTTTTTGACTTGGAATGGCATGAAATATTTATCGTAGTCTCCTTTCATCATGAGGAACACTTTACAACCACCAATAGACGTCAAATCTTCACCAAACTTTTTAACCCATTTGCATCTTCTTTATGCTTCAAACCCAGAAATGGTGAATTTTTGAAACTCTTCCGAATGACACGAACTTTTAAACTTAAGTTCCTCTCAACGTAAAGAACACTTTTTCAACCATTTCACCCTTAAATTCAATCCCAAAATTTTTGATCTAAGAACCCACTTTCTTTAACTCCAAGTTCAACAAGAGGGTTTTTTCCAAATCTTATTCAAACATGCCCAATAGTTTAAATCCAACCTCGATAATACTAGATGGAATAAATCTAGTACAAAAATATAAAAATGACTTAAAACCTAAAATACTTTGGGGTTTTTTTTCGTAAAAAAAATCTTTTTTTTCTGGATATCCAACCCAAGACTAGACTTGTAGGGATGAATTAAGTCGTGCTCTGATACCAAATGATACAAGATCAAAGTACAAAAGACAAAACAAATACTAAACTAAAGAAATGATAGAATCAGAAATACGAAAAAGTAAAGGATAGGGGAAAAGAGATAGATAGTTAGACATAAAAAGACAAGACAAAGGACAACTAAAGGATGTATTAAATCCTACGACTCTCCTTAAGATTATTTATAAGCACCGAAACTCTTACGAGACCGAAAGGGTAATCAATCACTAGATCAACCAAGTTTTTAAAAAGGAATCAACATAAGCTTTTCTAAGCTACACTCCTTATCAAGAGTCTCATAACTACAATAATCATCAAAAAATAAGAAAATAGGTTAACCTAACTAATATTTATATCCTTAGGCTATTTAGTACATAAATGGGCCCAAAAGTGACCCAATTCAACAAAATAAGCAAGCTAGCCGGGTTTGGCCCATATGCCCACACAAATGGCCATATGTGGGCGTAAATGAAAGAAACAAGAGCCATCTGTGGGAGTAGGTGACTTTGCAGGTCACTTAAGCATGCCTTCAAGCTCGTTTCTACCTTCTAATATCCTCTTCAATGGCTCTCAATCCTTCTTGTATGCATTGGGCATTCTAAAACACTCCTTAAATGGTATCAAGATGGGTTGGAGAACACTTAACTTCATCAATAATCATTAGAGTATTTATATTTCTCGGGTTTATTTTCTTGTTGAAGTCTTGGGATGAACTTAACTCCCGGCTCCAAACTATCCTCCACATATAGTGTTGATCTCTTGGGAGCTTAAATAGGGTTCCCCCCAAACATATCCTTGTCTCCTATAGGTGACCATAGATTGGGTCCTTTTGTGTCACCTTGGATTATAGTCCTTGAAAGTTTGATGCCGATTTGACTTGTATCATATGGCCTAAACCAAGACAGTTGCGAATGTAAGCCTTAAGGCCGCAAACATGATAAAGGAAACAAATTGACTCGAACCCATTACCCGTCACGATCGCGATGAACCTACCATACTATCATAATGTGTTAGCCGACTATTCTTCGCGAATACGACAGATGGGATCGCAACGCAAAAAAGGGATCATGCACCAGAAAAACCACAGCTCATAAGTTCAAAAACTCTCCGAATAGATCCTCAAGATCCATTTGGGACTCCAAAAAAACAAACTAATAATGCTACTAGGCTAATTTTGACATTTCGAACTCAATGGAGACGAGTTTTCAAAAAAGATCATTTTCACTAATTTAACCCTTGGGACCCCTTAGAGATAAATTGAATTAGTTCCAAATGGAGGGTCAAAATGCAAAATAAATACTACTAACTGAAAATCGACATTCGAAGCTAATGAAACTATTAAAATTGTCATCTATGGGCTCAGATCAGAAAATGTTGACTGAAATCAAACTATCCCTTTTACGGATACTAAAAGTCACAAACCCCAATAAAACACTTTCGAATGTATCAGGGACTGTGCAAAACATCCCCATAACTCATAAATCAAATAAGACAATTACGGAGAGCAACAAAATTATCAAAATAGAGAAAATTCTAAATTTTAATGCGAGGGTCATTACAGTATTGCAGAAGTGATCATACTTAAAATTATCAATTATTAACTGTATGACCACAATAAACATAGATCTAAACATCACAATTTATAAAAATGGTATATCGGAGTTACCGCTGAAGGATTGGGAAGAAAACCCCAACATTAGAGTGTTCAATGGAGAATATTTTTTTGAGCTGTTGAAAATAAATATAGATAAATGAAGAAAAATGGTTAAAGAAATAGATACATAGTTTTCTATGCTATAGAAAGTGTCACACCACCTTGTTTATGTCATAGTATATATATATATATATATATATATAGCGAGAGAGAGGAGAGATAAGGCCCATGCTAACTCAAGATATAAAACAGTAATTTTAATTCAAAATATAATTTGTTATATGCTTTTTACTTTACAATTAATATAATCTAAGGACATGCTAAACATATCTTGCTAATAAGTTTTTCAAATTATTAAAGTTCTTAATCAGGTAATTAGATAATTTTTAAGAAAAAATATTTATAATGAAGAAAGTACTACTAGGAAATTAGAATAAATCAAAGGGTCACAAATAATTTGATATTTTGTAAAGTAACATGATTTAAAATATTTAAATAAATATGATTTAACAAAGATCATAAATAGAAAAATATTGACATTTCTATGAATTTGTGGTGCTTAATTGTTTACTGATAGGTAGAAATAGATTTTATTTTAATATCTATTGAGTTTTAATTTCGTTCTCTATTTCATATGGCAAGTGTTTTTGCAGAATTCATTTTTTCATTGAAAGATTATGTAAATACACAATATATTAGTTTGATTTTTAGCCAAAGTTTGATTATATTAGTTATAGCCAAATTTTTATTACCATATTAGCATAACCCTATTAAATTGTTAAAATATTTTGGATGAAAGAAAATGAAACTAATTTATGTCCCTTAATTCACGCCTAATAAATGAGTCTTCCAATTATCCCATATTATTTGAAAATAAAATCGCTATTAATTAAAGAGTTTTTTCATATTCCTTAAAATATTAGTTTCCTTGTCTAGTGCCTTTTTTTTTTTTAGTTTTTTTTTTTTATATTACATTTTCCTATCTTTTCCTATTCCTAGTGTTCTTTTTTTTTTTTTTTTAACAAAAAATACTTTTTGTTAATACATTTTTTATTTTGCTTTCTTTTAGATTTCAAATATAAATATTAAAATATTATATTAATATATCTATATACATTATAATTTTTCTTATATATTTACAATACATACAATATATAATCACTGTACAATCTATTTAAAATTTCTTTTAAAATAATTTTATAAGCTGCCGCGATAAAAACAATATTGAAAAAAAAATAGAAAATTATGAGAGCGAGAGAGAAAGAAGAGTACATGTAAATTTCTCTACTTTATCATCTTATCACCCCGCATTGAATATAAGAGATAGAATTTGTCTGCATAATAAAGATTATATATTATGGTTTGGTAATTTAGTGCAGTTTTCTTTAATCAACTATCTTATAAATTAATTATTTTATTAATTACTATACAGATTTGTATGTAAATGAAACAGGCGAAATAAAAGATGCTATTTATGAAATGACGCAACGGTTGAACTATTCCTATAGTAAATTACAGGGGAAATGACAGAAACGACACTTCAAATTAAACTATTTTCATGAAAATGACCATGAAATTTAAATTTCACTTTCTAGCCATTTCAATTTATTGGCTTGTTCTATACCGTTTCTACACACCTTCTATACAATTTCTAGACATATCTTATACATATAAATATTCTATACGAAAATTATCCAGTTTTGATACACAATTTGTACAATAACTGCATTTTTTTTTTACACATTTTATACAACAACTATATAATTTTCATACACTTTTTATATATTTTTTATATATATAGGTTTATATTATAACTAATTTAGGTGTATGCATCTCGATCGTGTATCTCAGTTTAATGAGTTCAAACGTTACACTAAATATGATATTTGTGTAAATAATAAAGATGAATATAATAATTAAATTCAACATCTTTTGAATATGTAAAGATGGAGAATTTATTTAATTACATCTAATCTTTACCAAAAATATTTCTCAGAGTCGATCGACATTCATCTTCCATCTGTAAATTAAAATAAAACAATAAGGTAATAAAGATATCAAAACAATACAATTAAACATGACCTTTACACAAAAATTTCTTCAAAGCCAACCGACATTCATCTACAATCTGTAAACTACAATAAAACAATACAATAATGATCACAAAACTTCGATTTTGATAAAAATAATTCTTGTTTGAGCAAAAATTTTGATCCTAAAGAATGACTTGAATGAATAAACTACCACAAAATAATAAATTAATAGAGATGTTAAGATAATACAATTAAAGCTAACTTTTACCTAAGAAAATTCTCAAAGCCGACAAACATTCATTTATCATCTGTAAATTAAAATAAAACAATAAGATAATAACAATTAAACCTGACTTTCACACAAAATTTTTTTTAAAGTCAACCGACATTCATCTGCAATTTGTAAATTACAAAAAAATAATAATATAATAATGTTGACAAAATCAGTAAAGAAGTTGAGGGTTAGAAAATCAAACATCTACCAATCTAGACATGCAACCGAATCAAGTTAGATGAGCGGCAATCTTCTCAATAGGTAAATTGGTTTCTCTAGTTTAACGTGCATTTTAATATTTATAGAAGTATTTTTCTTAATTAACCAGTATAAAGAAAAATATTAATTGATTCATCTTCCATATATTTTAGGAATCTCATATATTTTAGGAGTTTAGTTAATATAATAAAAAAATAATTTAATAATAAATTGAAAAAAATAGTGAAAATATAATTTTATTAATTTTTTAATAAAGGACAAAAATTTCAAATAACTTTTCAAAGAGTTTTCACACTTGTAATATATACTAGTCTAAGAATACCCGCCACACGCGTGTATCTCACTTCAATGAGTTCACTTTGATATTATTTTAAAAAAAATACTGAATTAATAAATAAATTAATGATTTAAACGCATGAATGTGTCTCGCATGTGGAGCCTTTGCTTATTTAAAATTAAAATTTAATTATTTCAATTAATTTCAAAATAGTTATATACTAAGAAAATAATAGATTAAAAATTTAGACCCTACAAAATTAAAATTACTTATTATACAAAGATTATTTGATATTGAATGAAATTATCAGAAGCTAAGTTGACAAGTAGTATGATTGTACTTAAACTTGGTTTATGGCAAAAGTACTATCTTTCAAATCTATTATTTATTAAGTCTTTAAAATCAAACATCTTGTTCCTTGCATTTTATTTTAAAATTTTAACAAAAGTTTAACGTAAATATGATTCATAAGTAAAAAATATCAAGTTCATATAAATCCTTGTTGAAACATACGTAATAACCTGAAACAACAGTAATCACTATCTCTTATTTTGAAAAGAAATTGAATTGGATGGTCATTACAAAATTCTTTCAAAATCATATTAAAAAAAATTTAAAATAAAAGAAACGATGAACTAAACAAAGTAAAGAAAATATTATATATCACATGCTACAGAATAATAGTTTTTTTTTTATATATAGAATTCTAAAACTTTTTCATTAAAAAAAATCTATATATGGCAGATTTTAATTTTTTTCCAGAAATTATTTACCAAAATTAAATAAACTAAAACCTTAGAAATGAGGATTTTATCTTTTATTTTTGTCTCTTTTTCCCATACTTGTATATATTTATTTTTTCTTAATTCAATTGTAGAATTTTGCTCTTTAAATTAAGAAAATAGTCTTCTCGATTAAATTGTAATTACACACAAACACTAATATATATTAAAATATTAATAATATATATTCTTTAAAAATTTGAAAAATAAATGCCCTAGTTTAGCTTTTTGCTGTTCTTTTACTTTCTTATTTTATCTTTACAAAAATTCTTATAGATCCTTTTTGTGTCATTTTTTTGTTATAACAAAAGAGTCCAAAATTAAATTTTCTATATGTTTTAGGACTTTTTAATTTTTAAATTGTATTTTATTCTTACCGTATATTTTAAAATTTATATAAAGTAAATTTTGAATGAACATATAAATATTAAATATTATGGTTTCTTGCTAAAATTTACAATCGAACATAAAGACCAACAAATCAAATTTTTGACCCAAATCAAAAAGGATACGTGAGAGAAAAAAATAAGATTTTTTTTTTCCTATTCTTTTGCCTATTCTTTGAACCTCTTTTATAAGTTTTTTGGATCAAATCTATTTTTATTGGAAAAGAATCTTTGTTATAGAAATTTAACCAAAATGGAAAATTTATTGCCTATTTTTTTTGGACGTTTTATGACTTTTTGTTTTTTAAACGTCTTTTGTCTTTTTTTTTAAGGGACCAAGCCTATTTTAATTGGAAAAGAATTTTTTTGTAGGAAAATTACCATAATAAGAAAATCTTCTTCATTTAGATTTTAATAAAATATTTAATATCCCGTGAAAAGACTATTTTATCTAAAGCGAAGACTTTTAATAAAGGGCAAAAAGTTCAAATCACTTTTCTAAGGGTCTTCACACTTTTAATATATATATATATATATATATAGTTTGAAATTAAAATAGTAACATTAAAAGAAAATGTACAATAGTTTTTTTAAAACTTTAGGTGACATTTTATTTTTCTTTTTTACTTAAAAGGAATTAAAACCATAACATTAAAAGAAAACGTATAGTAGTTTTTCTAAAACTTTATGTGAGATTTTATTTTTCTTTTTTACTTAAAGTTTTCTACTATTAAATCTTTTTTTATTCTCTTTATCATATATTTTAGGATCTTTTTTCTTACCATATATTTCAAGACTCCTTTTAAACATATAGAAGGAAATAAAAATTTTACCAACATTAATTTTCTATTTATTTTTCTTTTATCATATAATTTAGGACTCCTTGACTTTAAAAATTAAAAATTTAATTAAATAATAAATTAAGGAAAATTGTGAAAAAATGAATTTGTCTATTGTATAGTGTTTTAAAGAAGGACAAAAAATTCGAGTCACTTTTTTAAAGATCTTCACACTTTTAATATATTATAGATTATAGATATAGATTATAGATTATAGATAATTATAACCTTAATTTAAAGCTTTTACACAAATTAACTTCATAATAATCTATAAAGATACTAAATAATAATTAAACTACATTAATAAATCACTCTATTCAGTCCATTTACTTATCATGTATATGTTTTACACACTCGTTAAAAGAATGTGTTATGCATCCCATTTTAATTATTACTTTATCTTTTTTCATGTTCGCTAAATAAAAAATAAATACAAAGTATAATTTATTAAGTTACCCTACTTATTGTATGTTTTAGCTGAAAATCATTACAAACTTTAATTTTGTATCAAAATTTATTTGAAATAATTTTTTTAAGCTAAGGTGATTGTCAATTAAAGAGAAATGGAGTTTTAACTAAACGACAATTTAATAACTGGCAAGAAGAGACCAATAACAAAAATCCAAGTGGGAATGATTTTACCAAAAATAATAAGGACGGAAATATAAATATATTAGAAAAAAGATATCAGTAATTGTCATGTGTGATAATCTTACTTGATAAAAAAAGTGAAATACCTAAAATGTCATTGAGAGGGCTATGTATGTATGTATGTGTGTGTGTATACACACACTCCCGCCGTTCATCTTTATTTGTCACTGTTTTCCTAATTGAATTTCTCTTTTACTTTTCACTTTTGACCTATCAAGAAAAGATAAAAGATTTTTTTCCTATTTTTTCCTCAACATTAATTGCTTATTCTCCAAATCATTTTCAAGTGGTTTTCGTTTTAGATTGTACTGTCTAATGTGCATTATTCTCCGTATATCTTCTTCATACTTATAGCAAAATAATTCTCAAAGTTCGATGCAAGTCTTTGTTATATTATGTATCAATGTAATAATTGATAATATTGTATTTAAGAGCGTTAATGCATCTGCCAGACACTTCTATTAAGTTCAAATATCTATTTCGTCATTGGAGCATCCATTTTATAAAAAGTATCAAATTTAAGAGGCTATTCAAATTATGATTGTTATTTATCTTTCTACTATTCTTTTTCTCTTCTTTCTTAGATCTCTGTCCCCTTCTTCTGATATATCCATTTGAGTGTATTGTAATGTTTAAATTTCTTCTTTCTAAACCTTACAAATTTTCTCAAGCCTTCTAAAAAGATCAACATCACTTCTTCAATTCACTTAATTAGCCTCTTTTATTTTGGATTCTATGACCTATCAATTTCTTGCTGAACATATTGATCATCCAAATATAATTATTATAAATAATAAGATCAAACCAATGGATTATGCTTTAATTATTTTTGCTTTAGTTTTTTTGTGGATTCAAATAACGTTTGTTCTTATATTTCTCGAATCTCCTCGATCCAACGAATTATATGTATGAATCTCTTATAAAATTATTTTTTGCTTCATTAACCTCTTCCTTTTTCCTTTATTTTTTCCCTTTTTGTACATATCATACCTCACAATGGTATGTCTATATTCCTGGGAGAAAGGAGGGTTGCTTATCAGCCGGATCAGGATAATCTCGCTTAACAGTTTGACTTATCAGATATCAACTATTAAGTGTATTAATTTTCTAGCCAATTAATAAGATAACAGTTGGTTTGATGTTGGATTAGCAATTATCAGATGGTTATTGGGTGGTGTATTGACTAAACTAAAATTGGCCCCTTACTAGTTACAAATTACTTAAATCACTATTTTTTAATGGGTTAACGGTCTACCCAATAAGAATATTGAGTAACGCAACAATAAAAGTTTGTGGCTTTTATATCAACTGAATATCAAAACAAACGCAAGACACAGAACTTTGATAAATAATTTAACGTTGTTGAGGACATACCTTTGCTTAGAGAGAGATATCATCACATGATTAACAAAAGAACCAATTTCTCTGTAGAGAAACTAAGTATCTTTGGTGGCAAGAGACTTGAGGAAGAATCAAATTAATCTGTTCACCAACCATTAATAGATAATCCAATACCAATAAGTTAATAGCCAATTTTGCAGTTAAGTTATCGTAGGGTTCAAAAGTTCAATTTTGAACAACCCTAGAAAGGATTGTCCAAAAATCTCTTTCAAATTAGCAAGTACAACCTTCCCAGCATAACTTCTGAATCAATATAATTTAGAAGTTGTTCTATATCTTTCATAACATAATTAATGCAAAAATACTATTGATAGACAAAATTAGCCAAAAACAAACAAAATTAACCAAAACAAACAAAATTAATATGTCATCAAAATTTCACAAGATTTTTGGCATAAAAAAAGTGGGAGAGAAGAATTCAAATACTGCCAAAAGCAATGAGAAATTATAAGTGTATGATATTTATAACGTATTAAATTAATGTAACCCTCATGTAATAATCCTCGTGGTGATTTTTATCTTTTTTGTGCTTTGATATTTTTTCCTTTTCCATTGTTATCTATATTATTTATGAGTTGTGAGGATGGTTGGCACGATTCCCGACATATTTGGGGGTGAATCATATGAGTTTGAGGTTTTGAGTAGCCCTTAAAGTAATATAGTTGACTTTGATCAATATTCTATTATTCGAGCATCGAATGGTAATTTGTCAGTTTCATTAGATTTGAAGTATCAATTTTGGATTAGTACCATGGTTGGTTTGGGTTTTGAGTCTATATTATGAGTTTTAAGCGTTTTAGTGAGAAACTAGTTTATTTGGTCTAAAGGATTCCTGGGGTGTTACATGATAACGACCAATTTTTAGAAAATCCAATGGTTTTGATGAGTCTCGAACCTCAAATTTAGCCTAGTAGAACTGTCGGATTATTTTTGTGGGGTCCCAAATGGATCTCAAGGGCCTATTTAGAATATTTTTAAACTTGGACTGATTGCTAGTGCCTAATTTCACAATTTCGATAGCCATAACAATGATTTAGAGGAGATGTCTCAAAAGTATTTAGTGCATATTTTGGTCAACTTTCCATTATCTTTCTTTGGCTGCGCAACATGAATTGTTATGATGCTCGTTTTTCTAATTATGAAGTGTGGCTAACTGATCCGACTCACACTTGGTCTAGTGCACAAGTGGTAACAGTCAGGGAACTCCCTCTTTGCGAGATACTTACTTTATTTGAACTCTCTACCAACTCAAATGCGAGAGTCATTCTTTCCATTCAGTTGAGAGAGAATTGCCTTTTAGGAGTATCTTTTCTAAAAACATCCAGGACTCTATCATCCCAACCCCCTACGAATAAGAAATCGAACATCAAGAGATAGAATAAGGAAATAGACGCTCTAGTTAACTAATAGATAAGACATATGCAAGCAGGGACTAAAGAGATAGTAAAAGGAAAGACATACCAATTGAGACTTAGTCGAGGAATCTCAGCAAATATAGGCATTTAACTCAGATTATGCATCTCTCTAAATGGAAAAGGGAAAGTCTTAAAATTGGAATGCAATATATCTTTATTTTTTAAAATTAAAAATGTTCATAATTGAGGTTACATAAAATCAGATCCAGAAAAGGTGTAAAAATGATCAGAGTTAAAACACACCACGTTTTGTTGGGAAGGATTGAATCGTGAAGTTTTCTTAGGTCAACAAAATTGGAATTCAAACATAGGGCTTAACAACACCTTCTGCAAAGACCTTTTAGAGAAGAAGGACAACTCCCGTTCATGATCCCCACTAAGGAATCTCTTCACTTTTTCTTTCCTTCACTATCGTTCTTTTTCCCCACCATTTCGTTGGAGCCATAGACTCCTCCCAAAACCTTAGGAGAGTGTACCAATAAAATCTTAATGAGGTGCTATAATGCCTCGGGTTTTTGGTCTATGAAAATTTTCTGAGATTTTATCCTCACTGTCCTGACTACGACTCCCCTGACGAGTTATAGGGAGTCATGATGGGTCGTAGGGACTCGATCGTAATTTAATTAGAACAAGTAGCTTAGTATTCTGCTCTGAGTATGAGTGGCTCTTAACTAGTCATCAGGACTTCTTATGAGTTGTAAGGACCAAGTCGTAAGGTGTCCAGAAAGTTTGGACGAAGAAACTATCTTCATTATGACTTAAGTTCATTAGTTGTAAAGACTCATGATGAGTCATTATGTCCCAATCGTAGGGTGTTCAGTGTGTCATCCCAAAATTTATTGTTGTCTTAAGTATAAAAAGTGGTTACGAGTCGTTAAGTGTGGTTATGAGTTGATGGTATAAATCATAGCCAGACCAGTATGGGGCCTTGGTGATTCTATCTTGACTACGACTCCTTGTGATGAGTCGTAATGTATCCTTACGAGTCGTATAGTGACCCATAGTCACTGACGACTAAATTTTAGTTTTTAAATTGAGGGCACTTTGGATAATTCTCTCCTTACCCAATTAAAATTCCACATCCATAAAGCACTTAAGGGAGTTATATTTTATTCTTAACGTACTCAAACACTTCAAAGACTCTCAAATTCTCTCAAGCAGCATACTTAGGGTTTCCAAGAAGTAGGTCATCTAAGGGCTCAAGAGTTAAATTCATTCCGTAAAACTTGGTATTTCAGGCATATTACTCTTCCCTCACTGTTAATTTGTAAAAAACATATGTTTTAAAGTATTGTTCATGAGATATTTATGTTGGTTTGAAATCAAGGGTTGAGGGTTTTTAATGCTTATTGTAGAACAATATTTTCCTATGGTTTACATATGATTATTCATGCTTTAATTATGGTTTTGAATTGTGGGTTCATGGGTATGATGAATGAACTAGGAAATTGTGATTTCCCCAAACTTGTGGCTTTTAAAGTGGTTATGATGCCAACCCATATTGTAACATTGGTTTTTAGTTATGAGAAATGTGGGAATTGAACTATTCTAGAACTATCCCTAAGTTACATACTAGTGTTTACCCTACTAACCATCTCCAAATGCTGTATCCCTACACGATGAAGGCATCGAGGCTAATTTTACTTTTTCTTCACAGAGTTAGGTTGGTCGGCTCGGTTCGTTGCATTATGGTGAAGTGGTGAGCTTCCATACCTTGAAAGGCTTAGGTATTTCACCAGCTCTTATTCTTAGATTTAAGTTGATAGATACTTTCATTATCATTAATATTATCATTTTTATTCTCATTGTCATTTGTCAGAGTCGGGGACATATCCTGACCAACACTAGTTTTGGTTCTTTATTTAAAAGGCTTTGTTTGGATTACTATGGATATTGGATGATGTTGGTCAGTTGTTTGGCTGGTCATTATTTATAGACATGTTTTAACTTTTCTTAAGCTTATTACATGCTATCTTGTTATATGTTCAAAATTCATCAGACATTGGGGGATGTTGTGTTTGGTTTGGTTAGGTACAGGGGTGATCTCCGGTCCATGTGGGACTTGAGATACCCATCATGGCCAGACCCTAGTTCGGGTTGTGTCAAAGATTGTATTAGAGCCTATGTTTGGTATCAATGGGTGTCCAACAAAGCTGTGTTAAGTAGAGTCTCGTTTATGAGTATGTAGCGTGCCACACTTATAAGGGAGAGGTTACAGGGCATTTAGGAACATTTTCCTTTCTTGTTGTTCTATTTTTAAGCTACAGAGTAAGTTTTGAATCTCCTCTAATTCTCATATGTTCACTTTTCAGATCAAGCCTCCCAGAAGATTTGATGCTCATGGAAACCCCTCTATCTCGTATGAGGACAATGTGGACGGAGCTTGTCCAACTCTAGAGTTCAGACTTGGTCTAGGGTCGCTGCTTCTGATTGCTTTGAGGGAGATCCATAGGTTTCTTCTATCCCTGCTCAGGTACCCCAGGCTCGTGTGTCTAATTCTGAGTTTCACCGGTTGATTTATTTGTTTACCCAGTTAGTGGACTCCCAGAATGAGTGGGTTGCTTTTGTTTCTCCATCATCTGAGGCCACTAGAGTTGGCCAATTCATGAGGTTGAGTCCTTATGTTTTCACTAGTTCTAAGATTGAGGAAGACCCTTAAAATTTTATTGATGAGATGATAAAGATCTTTCGTGTAATGCATACTACTGATATAGAGGGTGTAGAGTTCACTGCCTATCAGTTAAATGATGTAGAATACCAATGGTATGAAGTGCAGGAATAGTGTAGGGGTGACGATGCTGAGTCCACCTTGTGGGATGATTTTTCTTGTACTTTCTTTGATCTCTTCTTTTCTCAAGAGTTGAGAGAGACGAAGGCGGAGGAGTTTGTGAATTTGAAACAAGGCAGGATGTCAGTAAAAGAGTATGCCTTAAAGTTTCATCAGCTATCGTGTTATTCTACAGAATTGGTATCTAGCATGAGGGCTAGAATGAGAAAGTTTGCCTCTGGGTTATCCCGTGAGTTAATCTTGGATAGCAAGACTTCTTTGTTGAACAAGGATATGGATATCTCTAGACTTGTGGTATAAATGTAACAAATGAAAAAAGAAAAGAATAAGTAAGCGGAGATGGTTGAAAGGCAGAATAAAAAGTTTTGCTATTTGAATCGGGTGGAGGTCAGCAGCAGAGTGGTAGAGATGGTGGAAAGTGGTCTAAGAAGAATTGGGACAATTTTGGTTCCTACGCCATGACTTGCTCCTTACCCAAAGCCGTCGGAAGATCGTTATTCTCAGTATGATAGTTGTTTAGAGCACTAGGAGCCAGTCGTAAGCTAGTGGGGCTCAGTCAGCTTTATCGTATCCTCCTTACAAATTTTGTGGTCAGGTGCACTGTGGTGTTTCTAAAGAAGGGAAGAACAAGTGCGTTAAATGTTGTTAGATTGGTCATAAGTAGAGGGATTATCCTTCTAAGGTTTCTTCTGGGAAAATAAGATTCCTGTTGCTACTTCATTAACTCCCACACCAAAAGGTTCTATTTTTGCTTTTAGGTCTGGCACCGGTCAAAATCGTCTGTACGCTCTTGCTACTCGCCAGGATTCTGAGGCGTCCCCCGATATTGTTACTGGTACGCCTAAACTCTTTTCTCATGAGGTATATTATCTACTTGATCTTTGGTCTACTCTCGCTTATGTGACCCCTTATATGGAAATCCATTTTGGTTTTGATCCTGAATGTATTTCAAATCCCTTCTCTATGTCCTCCCCAATGGGTGACTCTATTGTGGCTAGAAGGGTTTATAGGTATTGTAAGGTATCGATCAACGATAGAGAAACCTTGGTAGATTATATAGATTTGGACACATTGTACTTTGATGTGATTGTGGCGATGAATTGGTTGCACTCATGCTATGCCTCTCTTTATTGTCGGACCCGAATGGTCAGTTTTTATTTCCTTAAGAAGCCGATGATAGAGTGGGAAGGTAGTTCCTTAGAACCTAAGAGAAAGTTCATCTCATATCTTTGAGATCGAAAATTGGTTCTAAAGGGTGCCTCTATTACTTAGTGCATGTTAAGGATTGTAGATCAAAAGGTCCTTCTTTGCAGGTTGTCCCCGTGGCCTGTGAATTTCTCAAGGTGTTCCCTGATAATCTTTTTGGTGTTTCTCCTGATAGGGAAATTGATTTTGAAATTGATCTTCTTTCAAAAACTTGCCCTATCTCTATTCTTTCTTATAAGATGGCTCCAACTGAATTGGAGAAACTTAAGGAGCAGTTCAAAGTTCTTCTTGACAAGGGTTTTACCTGTCCTAGTGTGTCTCCGTGGGGTGCTTCTATTCTCTTTGTTCGTAAGAAGGATGGTTTCCTTTGAATGTGTATTGATTAACGCTAATTGAATAAGGAGATCGTGAGTAATAATTACCCACTTTCGAGTATTGATATTCTGTTTGATCATTTTCAGGGTGCTAAGTTCTTTTCTATGATTGATCTTTGATCGGGTTTCCATCTGTTGAAGATTAGGGAGGCGAATATCCCTAAGACTACCTTTTGAACTTGGTACGGTTATTTTGTGTTTTTGGTGATGTCCTTTGTTTGACCAATGCCTTGGCAACATTTATGGACCTTATGAATCGGTTTTTTTCTCAGTCCTTGGACCTTTTTGTCATTGTCTTTATCAATGATATTTATTCTAAGAGCAAGGTGAATCATGCTAATCACCTCCACCTTGTGTTGCAAAACCTAAAGGATCAACGTTTGTATGCAAAGTTTTCTAAGTGTAAATTCTGGTTGAATGCTGTGACTTATCTGGGTCATGTTGTTTTTAGCGATGGGATCATGGTAGATCCATAGATGGTTGCGGTGGTTAAGAATTTGCCTAGACCCATGACTCCACCCGACATTCGAATCTTCTTAGGTTTAACTGATTATTATGTAAGGTTAGTGGAAAGTTTCTCTTCTATTGCTACCCCATTGGCTATGTTGACTCAGAAAAAGGTGAAATTCTTGTTGTCTGATGCTTGTAAGGGTAGTTTCGAGAAGCTGAAGGATAAGTTAACTTCAGCTATGGTCTTGACTCTGCTTGAGGGTACTGATGGTTTTATTGTCTATTGTGATTTGTCTCGGGTAGGGCTGGGTTGTATGTTGATACAGTGTGGCAAGGTGGTTGCATATGCTTCTCGATAGTTGAAAGTTCATAAGAAAAATTATCTAACTCATGATCTAAAATTACTAGCAGTAGTATTTGCACTAAAGATCTAGCAACATTATTTGTATGAGGTCTATGTTGATATTTATTCTGATCATAAGAGCCTACAATATATGTTCATTCAAAAAGAATTGATTCTGAGGCAAAGAAGATGGCTTGAGTTGCTAAAGGACTATGACATGAGTCTTCACTATCATCCAGGTAAAGCTAATGTGGTTGTTAATGCTCTTAGCAGGTTTTCCATGGAAAACTTATCTCTTGTAGATAAGGAGAAACAAAATTTAGTGAGGGATATTTACCATTTGGCTAATCTTAGAGTCCGTCTCTTGGATTCTGAGGATGATGGTATGATTGTTCAAGAGGTGGCGAAGTCATCTCTTGGTGCCGAGGTGAAGAAAAAATCAATTGTTAGATCCTATTTTGATGAAAATCAAGAATGATGTAGGTAAAAAGTGATGGTTTTCAAGATTGGTGGTATGGTATCTTGAGATACCAAGGTAGATTATTCATTTTTGATGTTGATGGATTATGAAAAAGGATTTTGATCGAAGCTTATGAGTCGTGTTATATTATTCATCCTAGTTGGACAAAAATGTATCATGATCTTAAAGAGATCTATTGGTGGAATAATATGAAGAAGGATATGGCCAATTTTGTATCTAAGTTCAGGGTATGTCAACAAGTGAAGGTAGAGCACTTGAGGCCCGGTGGGTTGACTCAAGAGATTGAACTGTCAGTGTGGAAATAGGAGATAATCAATATGGATTTGGTTACCGGTCTTTCGCGATCTCGCCAGCAGTTTGATTTGATTTGGGTCATCATGGATAGGATGACTAAGTCTGCTCACTTCTTGTTAGTAAGGACTAATTTCTCTTCTGAGGATTATGCCAAGTTGTTTATTGTGGAGATCGTGAAGTTGCATGGTGCTCCAGTCTCCATTATATCTGATCGGGGTACCCAGTTCTGATCTCACTTTTGGAGGTTGTTCTAGTGAGGCTTGGGGACTAAGGTCACCCTTAGTACCGCTTTCCACCTGTAGACGGATGGGAAAGAAAAAAGGATAATATAGGCATTTAAGATATCCTTCAGTCTTGTGTTTTTTATTTTGGTGGTAGTTGGGTTTACCACTTGCCTCTCATAGAATTTGCCTACAACAACAGTTATCACTCTAGCATTGGTATGGGTTCATTCGAGGCCTTATATGGTAGGAGGTATAGATCTCCTATTGGGTGGTTTGAGGTTGGTAAGAATAAGTTTTTTGGCCCTGATTTAATTCACCAAGCCATGGAGAAGGTGATTCGAGATAGACTTAAGGCCGTCCAAAGTTGCCAAAAGTCCTATGCAGATGTGAGGCGAAATAAGTTGGAGTTCAGTATTAGTGATTGGGTGTTCTTGAAGGCATTTCCTATGAAGAAAGTGATGCAGTTTGGAAAGAAGGGAAAGCTGAGTCCCCGTTATGTCGGTCTGTACTTGGTTTTAGAAAAGGTTGGAAATGTTGCACATGACTTGGAGGTTCCTTCCAGCTTGAGCTCCATTCACTCGGTGTTTCATGTTTTGATATTGAGGAATTGCGTGGGTGATCCTTTGATAGTTGCTCCCTTAGAAGAGGTGGTTATTTCGGATTCCTTGTCCTATGAGGAGGTCCCGGTTGAGATTTTGGATTAGCAAGTCCGTTGGTTGCAGACTATGGATGTGGCTTTGGTAAAGGTTCTTTGGATGAACCAAAAGGTTAAGGAAGCTACTTTGGAAGCCGAAGAGGACATGAAGTCCAAGTATCCGTTCTTGTTCCCCATTCTGAATAATCGTGCTTGAGGTATGTGTATTCCTTAACATCTTTATTTTTTTAGTCTTTGTTAAAGGTAAGAGTAGTGGTATATGAAGTAAAATTGTGTTAATAAATGCCTTATCCTATCATTCGAGGATGAATGATCCTAAAGGGGAGTATGTAATGCCCTAAGTTGTTGGTCCTTGAAAATTTTCTGAAATTTTATCATCACTATCCTGACAATGACTCCCTTGACGAGTCTAGGGAGTCTCGATGGGTCGTAGGGACTCGGTCGCAACTTAATCAGAACAAGTGGCTTAGTTTCTGCTCTGAGTACGAGTGGCTCTCAACTAGTCATCAAAACTTCTTACAGGTTGTAAGGACCAGGTCATAAGGTGTCCAAAAAGTTTAGCCCAAGACATTGTCTTCATTGCGACTTGAGGCCACGAGTCATAAAGACTCATGACAAGTCGTTATGTCCCAATCGTAGGATGTCTAATGTGTCATCCTAAAAAATATTATTGTTTTGAGTAAGAGATGTGGTTATGAGTCGTTAAGTATTGTTACGAGTCAATGGTATAAATCGTAGCCAGATTAATATGGGGCCTTGGTGGTTCAGTCTTGACTATGACTCCTTGTGATGAGTCGTAATGTATCCTTACGAGTTGTATTGTGACCTATAGTCAAATTTTAATTTTTAAATTGAGGGCACTTTGGACAAATCTCTTCTTGCCCAATTAAAACTCCACATCCATAAAGCACTTAAGGGGTGAGGGAAGGGTTATATTTCATCCTTAACTTACTCAAACACTTCAAAGGCTCTCTCAAATTCTCTCAAGCAACCATACTTAGGGTTTCCAAGAAGTAGGTCATCCAAGGGATCAAGAGTTAAATTCTTTTCGTGAAACTTAATATTGCAGGCATGTTACTTTTCCCTCATTGTTAATTTGTAAAAAATATATGTTTTAAAGTATTGTTCATGAGATATTTATGTTGGTTTGAAATCAAGGGTTGAGAGTTTTGAATGCTTGTTGTTGAACAATGTTTTTTCATGGTTTACATATGATTATTCATGCTTTAATTATGATTTTGAACTGTGGGTGCATGGGTATGGTGAATGAATAAGGGAATTGTGATTTTTCCCAAACTTATGGATTTTGAAGTGGTTATGACCCCAACCCCATATTGTAACATTGGCTTTTAGTTATGAGAAACATGGGAATTAAACTATTCTCAAACTATTGCATTATGATTTTGAATTGAGCCTTATGGGGTTGTGTAATTCTCTAAGCTAATGTATAATTAAACCAAGGGGGTTGTGAATTCCCCTAAGTAATGTAATTGTTTGGCATGTTGTTGTTACCTTGGAAGCATAGTTGGTATGGCGATACCAACAATGTATGACAATGTGTAATGTGGTTCAATGAATAAGAATGTGTGATACTTGTTTTAATTGGTCTTTAATGAGGGTTGTGTAGATGAGTCGTGAAAGTGGTGGTCATGAAGGACCAATACTGGAATCGCGATTGTAGACGTGAGGGTCTATATGACTGGGTGGTTTGAGTCACCCTTATTATTTTTATTATCATATGATTGAGAGGTTCTAGCCCCCCCATATTATATTACATAAGTTGGTATCGTGTCACTTTGATATGTCGGGAGGTTCGAGTCCCCTATATTGCATATGTCTACCCTCTGGTTCGTGCATCCACACACACTAGGGCCCTACCAGCTGGGGTAGAGATGGGCCCATTTAACTTGTGGGTGCCTTTGTATATAATGACGGTTGAGCTATACAATCCATGCTAATGTTTTAAAGAGCATGTTAAGCTTTGTTCCATATCCCGTCATGTGATATATATATATATATATACATATATATATGTATGCATTTGATTATGTGCATTCGTTTTGAATGATTTTGAACTGTTGACAATGGCATTATGTTATCCTTATGCCTGAGTTACATGCTAGTTTTCATCCCACTAACCATCTCCGGATGATGTATCCCCATGTGATGCAGGCACCGAAGTTACTTCTACCTTTCCTGCGCTTAGGCATTTCACCAGCTCTCATTCTTAGATTTGAGTTGATAGATACTTTCATTATCATTAACATTATCATTTGTATTCTCATTGTCATTTGTCTGAGTCAGAGACATGTCCCGACCAAGACTGGTCTTGGTTCTTTGTTTAGAAGGTTTTTTTGGATTACTATGGATATTGGGCGATGTTGGTCGGTATTTTGCCAGTCATTGGTAATATACATATTTTGACTTTGCTTAAGCTTATTGCATGCTGTCTTATTATATATTCGAAATTCATCCGACATTAGGAGATATTGTGTTTGGTATGGTTAGGTGTGGGGAGTGATCTCCGGTCCACGTGGGACTTGAGATACCCATCATGGCTAGGCCCTAGTTTGGGTTCATGACAGGTGCGGGGATTTGCATCTAACATTTGTTGGGCTTCTCTCTTCGGGATCCTATGCCCTGGACTTTTATGTAGAATAGAGATTCTCTTTAATATTGATAGAATATACGTTTTCTTTCTCTGATTAAAGTTGTCCAAAGAGGACTAAGAGATAGATGCTGTGCTTGCAAGTAAGCTTCATGCCAGTCTGAACCTGCAAATGAAAGAAGAGCTTCTACATGAATAGTTCTAACTATAGTTTCTCCCCCACAGTTAAGTAAGTAGCACTGGTTATTCCAGCAAAATTTCTTACTCTAATAGAACTAGGACCGCCAATTCTAATTGTAGCAACGAGAATGTCTTCACCACCCGAGTCGAGGTGGCTGTAAACTCAAGTTGCCTTCCTCTCTAGTTATAGAGAGAGGAAAGAGGATTTGAAGCCTTAATTCAAGCTAGAAATCTCGCTAGAAAAATAGACATATTGATTTAAGTTAACAATAGAGTGGCTCTACCAGCAAAGAGCCATATACGTTAGTTAGTTCTCCTGGCCTCGAATTCCCAGTTTCTAGCGTGCATTATGACAACAGGTCCCACTACCAACTCTAGTTAAGAAGTTGAGTCGCCCTTTTTTTTTTTCCAGAAATAGAATAGAATAAAGAACGAGATAGTCTAAATCCCATATTGATCATAGAATCACTTTATGAATAGGATAATTCTCTATGACCTCTCTTTGTTCACGACATCCCTTGCTTCTCATAAGAAAAGTTCCTCAATATAATTGATTTAGTACGTTTATCTTGGGATTATTAAACTTTACCATGACCTAAGAAAAAACCAGTCTTACCTTAGAATTTTTTCTTTGATATCTATCATTTTGCCTTAACTACATCAAAGAGGAATTGAACTTCTTCAAGTTTCTACGCCCTTTATTCCCATATCTACTACTTAGTCAAGTCCTTAATTACTTCTATATCTTAGAACAACCCCGCTCTATGATCGATTATTTATAATCTTCATATCTATGGAAAGAGGAAGCTAGGAGAGGATTCTAAACAATTCTATAGAGTCGAACAATAAAAAGAGAAAGATAGAATACCTTTCTTAGCTAGCACTTCTAGCCTTGAAAATACAATCTTTCTTAGTTATCCACTGCCTCATTCTTTATTTTTCCTATCTCAAGGTAGTTTTGTTCCCCTCAATCTATTAAGGGAAAGCACGATATCATGGAAATGCTGCACGTATCCATATATATATATAGAATAGAAAAAAATCACCTTGATATGGAAGGTTAGTCACCACAATCGTTAGTCCATGTCAGAAATTCATCACAATTGTGTGGCCTCTTCCATGATGAACATTTTAGCAGTGGTTAACTTTGACCCTTGTGATCGCAATGGGGGACGGGGGGTGATCACAAGGTACTATTCATAGAATAATATAAAAACCCCAATCTCATGACTTTACTCTACTTTTACCAATTTTTAAGCTTGATAAACATGATTTTGGATGATTTTTAAGAGGGTTTTTCATCAACATGACTTGGCTAAGCTTCTTAATCCATTTTCTATCATTACCCACTAATTCTAAAACACATTCAAAACTTAGATTTTAAACTATAAATTTTGGATGTTAACCGGTAAAGTGAAAAATGTGTATTTTTTGATGATTTCCACATCTAACTCAATTTTCGATGGATTTTTATATTTGGAATTCTTAAGGTATGGGTAAGATGATTCTTTATTAAACTTTCAACTTTACCCTTTTATTTATGGTTCAATTTTCAAAGTAACTTTGGACCCAAATCCAATGTATGCCATTGGATATTAATGGAATCTTAATTATGTATAAACTTTATTTTTTATAGATTGGGAGAATTCTAAATTTGCTCATAAAGGAAAGACTTCTTTTAACGTGTTTAGGCTTGTGTATCAGTGTAATACCCCGATCGTTTCTTAAGCCTAAATCCGTCTTTTGAGTGGATATGTATGACTTCCAAAGTGATTGATGTTTAAAACATGTTGTATTTCTCTAATTTATACTTTTTGTCATGTAGATCATTGAATAAGCTTTCCATCGATACCAATTCTATTGAGATCCGACATCGAACGAAGGAGTTATGGCCGTTTTACTGAACTGTGTTGGATAGCCCAGGTTTGACGGTCGACCTGGTGGACCGTCAGGTTCCTGGTGGACCATCAAGTGCCCCGTCAAGCCAAGGCAGTGACTCCTTTTTTAGGCCATCGTGCGACGGCCAAGTTGGTGTACCGTCAAAAAGTTGATGGACTGTCAAGGGGTCCGTCAGGTCGAGACGGAATGTCTCATTTCTGGCCCTCGAGTGACGGACGACTTGGTGGTCCATCAGTTTCCTGACGGATCGTCACTTTGACTATCACATCAAGGCAGAACATTCCAATTTTGGCACTAGAGTGACGTACGATCTGGTGGACCATCAGGAGACTTGACGGACCGTCAGATCGACCGTCACAGGCCCCGATCAGAGAATTTCAGCTTTTTTCAAAAGGGCATTTTGGTTATTTCCTCCCCATAAGGTCTTATATATATACCTTTATTTTCTCCTTTCCTCTACCAAGAAACATCTAGAAATTATGGTTTCTTCCAAAACCCAAAAATTCAACCTTCTTCCAAGAAATTCAAGAATCTTCCATAGGGATTAAAAGTGATCCAAGAATCAAGCTTTCCTAATTAAAGGCATCAAGAAATTTAGCTCAAGAATGCTATAAAGAAGTTTATATCAAGTTTCTACATCTCCAAAATCATAATCCAAGATATGTGGGGTTTGAACAAGAACAATTCTTTCATTCTTGTGCCTAAAGATTTACTTTCTATTACTGATTTACATGATTTTGCAAGTGGTTTAACACCCAAATTTATTTATTTATGATTTATGAGATTTGAGTTGAATAAGTTTGATATTTATGATTATTTCACCATAGTGTTTCTTAAATTGAGAATTTATTCCATGAGTTGTATATTGTCATTACGTATTGATGATTTCTAAGCGATTTAAGGCAAGTGTCATAAGTTATGCCTTTCCATGAGAAATTTGACTATTGAATATATATCGATATTTGAGATTGAAAGTCAAGAATGAGTCCTATGATCTTTCCTTGAAGCTTTGATATTTGAAATGATTTGATAAGCAAAGGTACTTGATGTTGAGAAAGATTGTTTTGATTTTGAGTCGATTTAGGAATCCACAATTGTTCATGATTTACAGATGAGATATATTTATGTTTTGGTATCTATGATAGACCCATGATTTGATATGGATTAAGGTGGATTTCCTAACGCATTCTGAGCTGAGTCTAAAAGGAGTATTTAGCACCGAGCGGGAAATATGGTATTTCCCCAAAACTACGTGCCACCGTAGGATTGATGTTGATAATTGTGGGCCAAAGGACGAGTATGAGATTGGGATAATGAGATTGAGGTTGTACTCCCTGGCAAGAGTACAACACTCCCGCCAATGTGGGGTTCTCTCCTTAGGAGGGCAAAATATTGGACTCCATGCGACTCACATGGTGTAGTTATGTCGGTTATAAGAAACTCCCACGTCCATAATGATCTAAGTACCATGAGTTACCGAGTCACTCTAAGTCATGAGTCAAAGAGTTTGAGTTGAGTTAAATGATTTACGAGATTTATGAAGCATATGTTATTACTGATGACTTTTGGAAATGATGTTTTAGATAATTCAAGCGAAGAGAGTTGTTATTGTCAGCATGAGTGATTTTCTTATACATTTATGATATTATTTAAAATGTTGCATCCACCTCCACATACTCAGTACATTCCCAAGTACCGACTCCCATACTCTCTTGTACTCTATATTTTCTCATGATATAGGTTCAGGTGCTCAGTCTCAGCAGTGACAGTGATTTTTGAGTACCTTCATCTTCATTTCTGCGGTTGGGGAGTCCTCATGGTTCGTGTACCTGTGTCTCCGATTTTGTCTTATTAATAGATGGTTGTTTACTTTTAGTTTAGTACGAGTCAGTTGGGGATCTGTCCCATTGGCTCCTCAGTCCTATGTAGTAGAGGCTTTGTCAGACTAGTGTGCCAGCATTTATAGAGATTTTAGTATGTCCATGTCGTGATTATTCTTCCCTACTTTATGATGATTTGTGTCGTAGAGAGTTCTGAAAGTGATGACAGGCTTAGAGGGTTAGCTTGAGGTCATGTGTGGTCTTGAGCACCATGTGATGTCTCGGGATAGGTTCTCAGGGCGTTACAATCAGCTTTCGAGATAGGTTATGGCTTAACTTTCTTTAGAAGGAGTGGGTCGATAACTATTCATGTGATGTATGTTATGGGTTGGGGAATTTATTGTTGTTTTCATCTTTTGAAGTAATTATTACCATTGTATTCCTGTATAGAGGCTTGTGTGAATCTTATAATTAATCTGGGATTTTATTATCATTGAGATACCTGTGTGGGCGCTGGTGTTGGTTTTGTCTAAGCATTATGTGTTCTTTAATATTATTGTGATACCCATGTAGGAGCTTTGATTGATATCATTGATATCTTATATGATTCTTTACCATTGTGTTGCCATGAGAGGGCCTATATGAGGACTTGTTGAGATTTGGGTAATTTGAGTTCATTCATGCCATTGTTGAGCTAGTTATCGTATGTTGTTGATTTTATTATGATCATGCATACTCATTCACTACTCATTTTCATAGAACTGATATTATTATGGAGCTTGGATTTCTTTGTTAAAGAAAATATACCATTTCATAAAATACCTTAGCCAAGAAAATTCCTAACAAGGTTGATTGTTGAGATTATGATTAGTATATAGGTTATGAATGCACCATGGGTCCTCTCTTAGAATCTGAGGAAAGTGCTGGCAAGGTCGATTGTTGGGATTATGATTCATATATGGGTTGCGACCATATTCTTGTGTTGCACTACATCCCATATATTTTTTGTGAATGATACTATGGTTTATACTTCTTTATATGTGGTATTGCTATTCTTATACTATTGATTGAATTTGAACTATTATACTCTTAGGATCATGTATGACTTGAACTATTGGAAATTTTCTGTTTGCAGGGCGGATGGATATCTCATAGTTTACTTTAATTGTTTGGTTCTCCTTTGATGCCTACTGAGTACAAGTAGACCATACTCACTAGTACTTTTCTATACCCTTTTTGTGTAGACCCTAATTCGAGTGCTACCCACGAATTATGATTTCATGTAGCTTCGGATTTTGAAGTCAAGGTGAGCTCTTTGTTCGAAGAATATTTCCTGATTTCATCTAATTCTCTTATGTCCTTACTTTATTTTAGAGACCAACACTATGTATTCGTACTTTATGTTAATTTTAGAGTTTCTCTTACTCATGACACTATATCCTTGGGGTTGTATTATTCAGATATTTTCCTTGTTATCATATTTGTTTGATTTTGTTCTAAAGTCTCATATTTTGCTTTTTATTTCCCTTCTTTTCGTTATCTATTCTATTTTGGTATTGGGCTTACCTATCAGGAGAGAATTAGGGTAGGTGCCATCATGGCCTCAGATTTTTGGATTGTGACAAATTGGTATCAGAGCGCTAGGTTCACCAGTCTCACGAGTAAAGAGAAAAATGTCTAATAGAGTCCCATGGATCGATATGTTGATTCCTTTATCAATCTTCTAGAGGCTATTTGACTTCTTTTAGAAAACTTGTCTAACTTGATTCCTTATTATTCATGTTATTCATACTTGATATTTTATATTTGTATCTCACTCTTTCTGCACAGATGGCGAGACCTCAATTAAGAGTTATTGGTGATGCTAAGCTAACACCTATTGTAGAGGACCAATCAAGGGATAAGGTAGGGGTCATGATCGATATTGTGGTAGAGGCATAGCACGAGGAGTGACTTTGACTAAAGGTCAAGATAGAATAACCTTTTTTGAGTTAGTGATTGATCATGTTGAGGCAACTTATCATCCAAAAGGTGGGAGACAAACCAAGGGTCCTTAGGAGTTTGATTTTACTCCAGTGTTATTGGATATTCTGATTTAACTTTTGAGCTATTTGAGTGGCACCTCTTAGGAAACTATTTTATCGGGTAGATAAGATGGTTCACAAATAAAAGAGGGTGTTCAAACACTCGGGTAGGTTTCTATTTAGGGTTTTCAGGATCTTGAGGCATATCCAGTTGTTGTTGTGGCCCCATATGTTGAGCTGTTACCTACCAGACTTGTTTCTCCATCGGAAGTTCTTGGTCTAGTAATGTCTATTGATGAGTAGAAGAGGTTTTGAGAGGTATATTGTAATGGCCTCTTTAAGTATAGTGGTGCTATTGGTGAGGATGTATATGAGTTATTGGTTAGTTGTTAGAAGTGGTTGCATAACCTCAGTTTTCTTGAGTCTCGTAGTATTGATTACACTACCTTCTATTTAACTGATGTGGCTAAATAGAGGTAGAGACCTTTTGTTGGTTGTAGGCTAGTATATTCTCCTTCTTTGACTTAGACCCAATTTCCAGAGATTTTACTTGAGATTTATGTGCCCTTTAGCTTAAGGGACAAGCTATGGGATAAGTTTGATGACTTGGAGCAGGGCTTTATGACTGCCGCTGAGTACAAGGCTCATTTCCATGATTTGTGTAGGAATTATATGGCTATGTAACGACCCGATTTGCTGAACCGGAATGCTACATGGTGCTCATGACCCCGAGGGACCACAAGCTAACCCATGACTGATATCTGTACCTGTATACTACATAAGATAAAGTAATAATTCGAAAACATACACTGCAAGGCCATAAGGTTCAATACTGAACATAACTGATAATTATAACATCTGTGTGGGGTAATAGAATAACCAAAACAAAACTGAAAATACTAAAGTTTGAATATGATAGTCTGTATCTAGTCTGCAACTAGTATGAAAGCCTCTACTATTTGAAGATTATGAATATGGAGTTGATGGGATATGTCCCCAACTAACTCCAACTAATAAGCTAATCAAGGAGATACTAGAAAATCATTATGTCCTCAAAGGATGAGGACTCACTTCTACTCTAACTGCTGAATCTGGAATCTACTGCTGATCTAGAACTCGTGTCTCTGAACCTATGGTATAACAAAAAAGAAAGCACCATAGCACGAATGCGTCAGTATATATATACCGAGTATACATGTGAGGTAGGCTATATGCAATGGTTCATATGCATGAATAATGCTAACTGACTGTCTAACATGAATGTTAGAATACATGCATAAATATGTAACTGTAATTGACAACGTGATTTCGTGATTCCTAAGTCTGTATACTGATAACATGACATGCTAGTAACTGATATGACTGATAACATGAAGGACTATATCTGAATAATGCTGATAGCATGGGTGACTATATCTGGGTGTAATAGATAACGTGGGTGACTGTAGCTGAAAGTTCTGAATCTGATGGAACTATCTGAGTTCTGTACTATGTTTGAGTTGACTGTATCTGACAGTCCTGAAATCTGAAGAACTATCTGAGTTCTATTATTGAGACTGATTGATTGTACCTACAGTCCTAATTCTGTAACATGAAACTATGGGAAGTAGTATCTAACCGACATGCCCCCAAAGGCATTATAATAGCTGAGCTGGGGTCCAATCTATACCCTAATTAGAAGGGTGTGAATATCGCGCCACCGGTAAGGACAACATAGGAGTAACCCTTACATAATAGGTAACTCTAGCGAGAACGGTGAAAACCCTTACATCACAGGTTAAGCTACCTCATCTACCCTCATATAGCAGGCTACGATGTCTCAAACTATGCTGGCTACATAGTTCTGGAACGCAAGGATTGCTTCTAGGAATCACATCCTCATATCACAGGTGAGTCCCCATCCTTGGGTTCACTTGGTGCTAATTTCTACTCCCATCTGAATAGACACTGAACATGATTTACTGAACTGAACTGAGCATGAACTGAGTTACTGAATTTTTATGGCTGACGGAATACTATTGATATCTGAAAACTGACTGAGTCATGAGATCATGGAGATTTTTCCTGAGTCATAAGACTATCTGAAGTCTAAGAGTTCATATCTTGACTAAGAGTATCGTGAAAAACATGACATGGCTCTAGGCACACAACTAATATTTCGGGTACAAGTACCCCCAGGACTCGATAGAAGGAAACTGACATAACTTGATATTCTTGAATACATGATAATCACTACAATACATTTATTGAAGCATTTCATCAAACGTCTAATAGGCATAATCTTGTACATTTATGGGGATTTTCATGATATCATGCTAGTTAGGCAAATTTCCTTCATCTAGGCATTTTATCAAACATATGGCAGGCATAGCACATGTAAACATCATGGTTCAATTCCAATTTCATCATATAAGGTTTTAGTCATGAGATTTCATAAATCTTTATCTATACTAATCAACCCACATGGAATTTATCATCAAATCATGGAATAGAAATCAATTCCTCATTTATCAACATGAAAGAGAACATGCAAAGCATGAAAACATGAAGAAAATCCATAACTTGTAGTTAAAAAGGATTCTTGGACTTCATGGATGAAAGGAGTCAATGACTGAACACTATGCATACCTTAGATAGTGATTTCGTAAAGATTGATGGTGAAACCTTCTTGAAATTGAACCTTCTATGAAAACCCTAGCTTGAGTTCTTGAGAGTATTTGAGAAAAACATCAATATTTTGGATGAATAAGGGCTAAATCCCATGTTTGAAAGCTTATATAGGGGGAAAAATTGACCCTTTTAACCCTGGACATGTAATTTAATTTTCTGTAAAATTTTTCGAGTTGGGCCCTTTGTGCGACGCGGCGTTATCGTGCCGTGTCATTGGAAATTGACAATTGGGAAACTACACGATAGCGCGATGCGGAGCTATCGCATTGCCACCTTGTCTACGACCTGGAAGTTTGGCGTGACGCTCCAGTATTGTGGAGCAACACTGGAATTTGAAAATTTACATTTGAGCTATCTTTGGGACGCACTGAAGGCTCAGGTCAAGCACTGTCTCACTAAAAAGGCTTTAATCCTTCACCCGGGTGTTAGATTTGGGCGAATTATATATCGATGGAAAGCTTATTCAATTTTCCATGTAATAAGAAGTGAAAATTATGGAAATACCACCTGTATAAGAATAAATTATTATTTCAAAGCAAGTTCTAACATCCTTGAGATAATTTTCAAGCTATGAAAAACATGGGTATTACAGGATAGTATCTCTATTGAGGATGAGAGGATCAAAAAGTTTGTAAAGGGGTTGACTAATTCTCTGAAGTTAGAAATGGCTCAGTTAATGACTACAGGTATCTTCTTTTTGAGTATTGTGGATCATTCCAAACAAAGTTAAGAATTTTTGCTAGGATGCTCAGGGTGTTAGTGCTAGAATGTCACGTCGACAAGATATTTTCTATGTTTATTTATATCAGGTAGGTATTATTTAGATATAAGTTCTTATGGTTACCACAACAAACCAATTTAGGTAGTACTGTATGGTTTTGGTAGAAGGCTTTCACGTTTTGAGGCTTTGAGCGGCCAGAGATTAGGTCATGCAAGGTGAGGGCCTTGATTTGGTTATTATGGTTATGGTATGAGTTCTCCTTATTCTGTTCCATCACAACATGATTCATTTAGTAGACAATGCTATATTTATGATGGGTCTGGTCAATAGGCTAGAGATTGCCCCAGGTGGGGATCAGGTCCTCCCTATTAAAGTTTACAACTTTACCTTTTTCTAGCACCAATGCCTCCAGTCAAAAGAGGTTCACATGGTAGTAGATATGTATCTTAGGGTACCAAGGGTGGATCTCAGGGAGCTCATGATAGTGGATGAGAAGTTGCTAAGTGTGGTAGTGATACGGGCAGTGCTATGCTTTTTTCAAGAGACGTGAAGTAGAGGCCTATGATGTTGTGATTACAGGTATCATCCTTCTTTGTCATCTTGTCACACCCATTCATTTTAATACCCTTGTAGGCTATTCCTTAGTGGTAGGTAAGGCGTATAAATCATATATAGTGACTCTTTTGGGGTGTAAGAGTTCGACAAATTTAATCATTCCTAATATAGTTGATTTTTATATTATATTGGGTATGGATTTATTATCTAATCATCATGCATATGGATTATCATTCCAAAACTATTACTTTAGTTATTCCTGATGTGTTGAGGTTAGAGTGGAAGAGTACTCATAATTTATATTTGAAAGGGGTCATGTCTTTTCTTCACACTTGTCACATGGTAGAAAAGAGGTGTCTTTCTTATTTGGCTTATGTGTGTGATACTAGTGTTGATTCACCACAAACTTCAGATTATGTGAGAGTTTCAAGATATTTCATAGATGTGTTTCCTATAGACTTACCTTGTGTTCCTCCGAATAGGGTTATTGATTTTGCTATTGATGTAGAGTCAGGTACTAAGCCTCCTTTTGTTCCTCCTTATATAAATAGCCCTACAAAATTGATGGAATTGAAGGATTAATTACAGTATTTATTGAATAAGGATTTTATTAGGCTGAGTATTTCATCTTAGTGGTGCTTTTATTTTGTTTGTAAAGAAGAAAGATGGTACTATGTGCGTATATGTATTAATTATCGGCAATTAAACAAAGTGACTATTAAGAACAAGGATACTCTTCATGTATCGATACTTTGTTTGAACAGATTTAGGGTGCTTCAGCATTTTCTAAGATCGACTTAAGGTCTATTTACATTCAGCTGAAGATAAGAGCTTCAGATATTTCGATGACAAATTTTAGAATGCGGTATGACCACTATGAGTTCTTGATTATTTTTTTGGGTTGAGCGATGCCCCAATGATATTAACCTTGTTAATGAACAGGATGTTTCGACCTTATCTTGATTTTTTTTGACTTTGTACATCAATGACATCTTGATTTATTCAAAGAATTAGGTGAACACGTGAGGCATTTAAGGGCCATAATTAAGAGATTAAGGGGTGTCAGTGATGTGAGACCAAAATTACATATATCTAGTCATTATTCGCCTCATATTTAGCATTTTTATTTATCTTTTTTGAGAATTAATTTTATGAATTATGCTTAATACTATATTTTTATTTGTAGATTAAATTGGTGTGAAGATGAAAAAATTTGAAGCAAAAACAGAATTAAAAGCAAGAAGTTATGTAAGGAAATCAAGAAGATGGCTTAATGGATTAAATTTATTAAAATAATAATTTTTTTCATTCAAATTGAATTGAGAAATATGACAACATCATTAGCAACACCCAATGAATGTGAATAGGTGGCCACTAGAAGTGGCAATGCAGTCCAAATTGGACTGGGTTTTTATTTCCTAGTCCATTTTGGACCCAATTATTTTATTTTTGGGTTTTTATTACACCTATAAATATTTCAAAACAGTCTTGATGTAAATTTTGAGAATTAACTTGTAAATTTTTTATTAGAGACAGCTTGAAGCCTTCGTGAAGGTCGGAGAAAATTGATTTATTATTTTTTTCTCCATCTTTATTTATTTTTTCTTGAGAATTCAAGATTCTGGATTTACTCTACTCAATTTGTAAGTTCATAATTATGTTTTTGTCTATGATTTCTAATTGTAATTTTCAAGCTATGAGTAGCTAAATCCCATAAAAAGAATTTTGGGAACCATGATGGATTAACAAAGGAGAGAAAGTGCTAAGTCTTGCTTGATTGATGTTCTTGCATGTATTGTGATTTCCTTCGACTTGATTACTTTTTTAACAACTACAAATATTAAGAACTTGCCTGTATTCGACACTTACTTCAAAAGAGAGGTAGAGATTAGGAAAATAAAATCACAATAGTAATTTAAGGCTCTTAACCTCATCTAATTAACTTGACACATAAAAAGGTGTTAATTAACCTGGGATCCAAGACTAGGGTTAGTAACGCGACACTTCGAGACTCAAAAGGTGATGAGTGAAATTCTCCAAAGGCATTCAAAAGATGGTTGGTGATACATAACTTGTTAGATTATGTATGCAAGGCATTGAGAGAGTTTAATCAAGCATGATAAGTCTGCGGAGTTAGAAAGTTGAGGGAACATAGTCCTAGTTAGTCATTCTCATTGATTTTCTCAGCATAAACTGATTTTTGTTTACTTTTTACTTTAATTTACGAACTGTCGACTTTTCTTTTTAATCGCCCCTTTGGGATTAATTAATTAATAGTCTAAATAACCTCATTGACTTAGGTCCTAATCATATTCCTCGTGGGATCGATCCCAACCTAGTTGGGTTGTATATTTGTTCGACGATCACTTTATACTTTATTGTGAGGTGTAATTTTTGTGACATCAAATTTTGATGCCATCGTTGAGAATATGGTTTTGGGTTAAATCAATTGTGTTTATTTGACTATTAATTTTATTTGTCTTATAATGTTTTAAAATTATTTTTAGTTTTTATTCTTTTTTTATTTTTATATTTTTCTACTCTTCTTGATATGACATCTTTACAAGAGAAAGTATGGAGTGATGAAGACTCTTTTTAATAATCTTTATCCTTTTGATATGGTGCATTATTGCAGAAGTGTGATAGATATATTGTGGGAGCACAATGAGAGCATAATAGAAATGTGTACACACCTCACAAAAGCAAAACATGAGTTCTTTCAAAAGGTTTATAGGTTTGGCTTGGATATTCACAACTTAAAAAAGGAGATTTGAAATGCAAAGGATGATACGTTGAACGTCCACCAATTTAGTTACGAGTTGAGTGAGACTGAAAAAATTCTTATAAGCTAAATTGAAGAGCTAAAATTGGAGGATCAAATACTGGATCATACCTTTATTGATGCCGTCTCTATTGAGAATAGTACACTAGAGTTGTGTGGGGATGTAAATAATAATGCAATTCATGAGTTGGGACATATTGGACCTCATTCTAATCATTTTTCCACATTATGTTTGGATAGTAAGATATTAATCGATCCATCCGAGCCTATAAAAGAGTATAAAATGGAGTAAAGATATGTCTATATTCTTGAATTTGTTGTGCTAAAATAAAAAATTACATTCCTCACTTATGGGTCAAGAATTGAAACATACCACATCTATTACTTGGTTCCCTTATTTTTATACCATCGCCCCTTGAGCACAATATAAAATTAAGGGTGCAATTCATAAGTTCAAAGTGGAAAGAAACATGGGAGGCAATCCAACTAGTAGTTTAACTTCTTATTTTTTATTTATTTATAGAATATCATATTTTTTTTTTGTTTTGATTTGTTTTTGCAGATTTAGGAAAAGTCTGAATACCCAAATTTAAATCTTAGAAGCATATTTAAACTTAAATGTGGGGTGTGCGTGACCCTAGATAAAAATTAAAGAAACATGTTACTAGCTAGACCCTAGAGGGTCTCAGGAAGTATCTTTAACCCTTGTTTTATTTTATTTATTGCTTTGGGAACAACAATATGATTTTAATTGGGGGGTGGTATATTTTTCAATATTTGTTAAGGGTAAAATATGCTATAGGTTTTATTTGTTTATTTATTTATTTTTAGTTGGAAAAAAAGAAAAAAAAGATTACAAAAAGTCTAAAAAATACAAAAAGATTTTCTTTTATTCGTTAGATTAAAATAGTTTTTTTTGTTAGTTTTTTATTTCTTTAATGGAGCATATTATGCATACCTCTTTATTTTTTTTGGTTCTCTTTCGAAGGGGGGCCCTTTGAACTGTACTATTTTTTGTAGAAATAATTTTTTTTTCTTTTTTTTGATTTTTTTATTTGTTGGATTATATTTTTTTGAGAGAAGAAAATATTTTTTTGGTTGATACTAGCATTTTAGACCTAATTTTGAGTAGTACTTTTCTGTGAATTCTTGAGTATAAAATAGATTAATAGACTTTTTGACACCTAGACTCATGGTTGTGACTCTCTATATAACTTATTCTTATTTTTGTAGTTTGTTATGATCCTATTTGTCTCGAAAGTGAAATTGATCCATCTTGATTGATACTTGTTCCATGTGTTGTGAGGCTTTGTTGCATACATTTCATGTTTTTCATATTAGCCTAGAACTTGTCCTGCATGTTACTGAAGCGAATAAAAAGCGTTTATTTTCTTAGAATATAATAATATGCTTTCTTTGATATGTCGTATAAATTTTAGCCTTTTCAGATATTGTATCACTAGTTGGCACCTTTGAGCATGTAGCCTATTTTTTGGTAGCCGTACTTTTATCTTGATCCATTTTTTTGAATTCCTAATTTTTGCATCCTACTTCCATGAGCATTATAGCATAGAATGTGTTGAAAGTTGGTAAATTTGATGAAAGTGGATGTTGAGTGTAAAAAGTGATCAATGATAGCTACAAAGTGATTAAAGTCCCTCTTTGAAAGTATGTTACATGAAAAGAAAAAAAAATACTTGAGAAAAAAATTAATTGAAGCATTCGTGTTTTGTTGCGAAATACTAGTAATTGATGAAGAGAGGGCTAAAAAAAATAACGTGATAAAAATAATGGGTGATGAAGTTTAAAAAGTTCAAAGTGCTTAGGAAAATGTAAGTCACTATTATATAGTTTTTCTACCCGTCCCCTAGCCAACATTACAACGCGTTAAAGTCCTATTTAATTCTACTCGAGTATGCTTAATTAGTGGAGATGGGTATAATGGGCAAGCTTATGATTCTTTGTGCATGCATATAAATTTTTTCGTAAGTGCGAGAGTTGTTATTTTATGTCACATTCGTAAATTATATCCAATCTTTTGAATTGAGTGTGTGGACTATTTCTTCTTGTGAGGACACTTGTTTCATGTAATAGGTGATGTTATTTTTTTTTTTTTTTTGACAAAAATAGGTAAGTAAACTTAAATTTGATAAGTTAGAGTTTATCTTTGAGGTTAGGAGATTAGAGTTTTGTTGTTTTTTTATACTTGTTGCATAATGATCCGAAAGTGTATTTGATGTTGTGAATTACTATACGGTCTAAATGTTTGCATCAATCAAAGTGGTGGCATTTCTAGATTTAATTAATGCGAGCTTTAATGTTTGCTCGAGGACGAACAAAAGTTTAAGTGTGGAGAAGTTGATGTGAGATCAAAATTGCATATATCTAGTCATTATTTGCCTCATATTTAGTATTTTTATTTATTATTTTTGAGCATTAATTTTATGAATTATGCTTAATATTATATTTTTATTTGTAGGATTAAATTAGTGTGAAGATGAAGAAATTTGAAGCAAAAACGAAATTAAAATCGAGAAGTTACATAAGAAAATCAAGTAGATAGATTAATGGATTAAATTTATTAAAATAATAGAATTATTATATTCAAATTGAATTGAGGAATACACAACATCATTAGCAGCAACCAATGAATGTATAGAAGCGGCTACTGGAAGCAACAATGCAGTCCAAATTGGATAGTGTTTTTATTTCCTAGTCCATTTTGGACTCAGTTATTTTATTTTTAGATTTTTCTTACACCTATAAATATTTCACAAAATAGTTTTGATGTAATTTTTGACAACTTTTGAGAAGTAACTTGTAATATTTTTATTAGAGAAAACTTGAAGCCGCCGTGGAGGTCGGAGAAAATTAATTTATTATTTTTTTCTCCATCTTTATTTTATTTTATTTGAGAATTCAAGATTTCAGATTTACTTTACTCAATTTGTATGCTCATAATTATGATTTTGTCTATGATTTTTAATTGGGATTTTTAAGCCAAGAGTAGCTAAATCCCACAACTAGGACTATGGTGAAACACCTAGGCTTTGGACCCTTAGAAAATTTCTTTAATTGAAGCTTCTGGACTAGGTACGACTTCATGGTACTAGCCGTACCCTTGGATATGACTTAGTGGCCCCTTATTGTATACTAGGCAGTGTGGTAGGGGTTACACACTGTCCAAGATACAAATTTACCTTCTCATGGTTGTATTTTAGGGTACGAGTTGTACACTACTTAGTCGTACAGAGTGTTGAGTTGCCCTAGTTGAAACTATCTTGGGTATGGTTTGGGGATACAATTTAGGGTACCATTCATACCCTTAGGTATGAGTCATAGGTGTCTGGTCGTACCCTGAGAAATGTAGGGTCCTTGGTGAGGCCTAGGGTACGAGTTAGGTTACCACTCGTACCTTTGGGTACGATTGGGTCAAGTAAGTCGTACCCTCTTGGAAGCCACTTTTCAACTTTTAAGTTAAGGGCCTTATGAAAATTTCCCACCCCAAAACCCTTAAGTCCCCTTAGTATATAACCTATTGTAGCCTCTCTTAACACTCATTTGGTGGATCAAACATACCAAATACACTCTCTAAACTTTTTCAACAAGATTGGAGGCTAGGGTTTCAAAAGGGTTCATCTAAAGGAAAGAAATGTGTCAAGTTCTTCTGTGAATCTTCTTGTATAAGGCATACACCTCTTCCCTCATTGTTAGTTTAAAATATCATGTGTTTTAAATAATAATTTTTACTTGTAAATGGTGGTTTTGAAATCAAATATTGAGGGTTTTGTTGCATAGTGTTGGGTATTGTTGGCACTTACTTAAACTTGTGTTTATAGATGTATTTAGTGATGATTTGTACTTGTGGGCACTTGTTGATTGTGGTTTAACAAATGTGCTATGAGTAACCCAAAATTTGATGATTCTTACTTTGGCTTTGGTCTTAATAAAAGTACGCCCTCAAGGTATTTGTGAAAATGCCTAAGAGAATTAACTAATCTCTTATTAATGGTGTATTGAATTATGATGTTGGTCTAATGAATATAAATGGAATAGGACATTGTCCTAATGAATATGAGTGTTTGGTAATTGACTATGAAAAGGCTTTGTTGGCCATGTAATGAGTTAATTAATGACCTTAGTGTTTTAAATAGTTAGAAAGGGGTTGAAGTCGCTAGACATGGAATTGAATTATGTTTTAAACTAAGGTTGAGTATAAGAATGTCGACCGAGAATGAATGATTTTATAAAGGTCTTGGTTACTATAAATGAGTTTGCATTGTGATATGACTAAGGCATTGGTCTATTAACATGATTGGTTGTTATAGTAGTTTTATAAAGATCATCTGGTCATATATGGTGTTGATATAGCCATGGTGGCTTGGGTTGGTTAAGAATGGGATAGAGTCCCTATGTGTTAAATTGAATGGTTATCAATGTATAGACAAAGGGGTTTGAGTCCATAAACCACTAAATTGGTTGGTCTTCATTAGATGATGGGTTTGAGTCCTAAGGTCATATAAATGAATTAATTGGTAATGGTAATGTCATGGTGTATGCTTGCGAGTTGTATTGGTATGACAACACCAATGAAGTGCCTATGGTAATAATTGACGAAGGGTTGCATATGTGAAATGATGGTTTTAAATTAGGCTTTAAAGCGGGATGTATAGCAAAACCATGAAAGTTATGTTCGAAAGACTAATACTGGAAAGCGTGCTAGCTGGTGTAAGTGTCATATGGCCGGGAGTTTCAAGTTCCCCGAATGATACATGCAACCGGGAGGTTCAAGTTCCCCGAATGATACATGCAACCGGTAGGTTCAAGTCCCTCAAATAAAATATGTGATCAGGAGGTTTGAGTCCCCCAAATGAAATATCAAAAAGGGCAATTCGAGTCCCCCTTACTATATGTAGTTATGCATAAGTCACCTTGATGATGTTGGGAGGTTCGAGCCCCCCCATAAAAGCATATATGATTATGGATATTCTCTGGTTCGTGTGGTGACACGCACTGAGGACCTTCCAGCTAGGGGAGAACTGGGCCCATATAGCCTGTGGGTGCCTTGTTCTATGACGGTGATACTACAAAGCCCAGGCTAATGGTTTTTAGAATCATGCTAATCCCATTCCTTACCTCGGCATGGTATACTTATATATATATATATATATGAAAATGTATATATAGATTACATTAGTTGATTGGTTTTGAACTATTGGTACTACTTTATCCTTATCCTTGAGTTACATTCTAGTGCTCCAACTACTAACCGTCTTCGAATGCTATATCCCTATGCAACATAGGGGCCGGAGCTTTTTTTTCTTCTTTTTTTACGCAGTAATTAGGTATTCGAGCAGTTCGTGTGTTGACATTAAAGTGGTGAGCTTCCATACTTTGGAAGGCATATATTTTATAGTCTTTCTATCCTATGCCATTGACTTATTTATACTTGGTATTTAGCAATTGTCGGGGGCATTTCCTGATATATTATAGACATCAGATTATTAGAGGCTTTGTGGATAACTATGGACTTGGGTATGTTGGTTAGTATGATGATGTAAATGAAATACTTAGATATTGTCTAAGTTATGATTTTTACTTTTTTCTGCTATGTTGATATATGGTCGAAGTTTATCCAACACTTATGGATTGATGTGATGGCTAGGTTGGGCTAGCGGGGCAATCTTTGATCCATGTTGGTCTTGAGATGACCATACGATAATGCCCAATTTTGGGTTGTGTCAAGTTGGTATCACAACCTAGGTTTATGGTCAATTAGGAGTCCACAAATCTGTGTCAAGTAAAGTCTCTTTTATGGGTGTGTAGCACGCCACACTTATAAAAGAGGGGCCATGAGATATTTAGAAATATTTCCCTTTCTTATGATTCTATCTCTTGCTATAGAGTCTAAGGTCTTAGATTCCTTTGATTTCTGCTTGCTCATCTTTTAGATCATACATCCAAGAAGATCTGATGTTCAGGCAAACTTTTTTGTCCTGACTAAGGGTAATATGGACGATGCTCATCCAACTTTTGAGGTTTGGACCCAGTCAAGGGTTGCAACATCTGACTATCCTCGTAGGGTTCCATCTGCTCCCACTAACCCTACTTTTGGGAGTGACACTCCTCCTCAGTCACCTTAAGGGAATACTACTGATGCTAGGCTCTGTGGCCCCATTGCTCTGTTGACTAAGGTTGGTGGTAAATGGTCCAAGAAGAAGCATTGGGTGGGTCCTAACTTCCATTATGCAATTAGTTCTCCCTACCCGAAGCTGTCGAGAGACAGATGTTCTCATAGTGGTATAGCTTCTATAGCACAAGGTGCCCAGTCCCAAGCTAATGGGGTCTAATTAGCACCGACCTACCCTTCATGTAGATTCTGTAGTCAACATCATTGTGGTCAGTGTGAGAAATGGAGGAATAAGTGGTTTAATTATGGTCAATTGGGTCACATACAATGAGAGTGTCTCATAATGATTGCCGCTTGGGAAAATAGGTTGCCAGTTGCTACTTCTCTAATTCTTGCACCTAGGGGTGCTTCTTTTATCTCCGACATTATTCAAGATCGTCTTAATGCTCTTATTATCCCTCGGGAGGCCGAGGCACCTTTTGATGCTGACGCGGGAATATTGAAATTCTTCTTTCTGATGAGTATGCTTTACTTGGTATGGGGTACCCCATCCTGTGTGACCCCATCTGTGATTTTGTAATTTAAACTTGGTCCCAAGGTTATTTTAAACTCTTTTTCTATTTCTACCCTGGTAAGCGACTCTGTAGTTATAAGAAGTCTATAAGGGGCGTGTGGTAGTTGTTAGTAGAGAAGAAACTCTTGTTGATATGATAGAGTTGGATATGGTTAGTATTGATGTCATTCTAGGGATGGATTGGTTGCACTCGTGCTATGTATTATTAGATTGTTGGACCCATAGGGTTGTCTTTAGGTTCCCTAGTGAGCCAGATGTTGGAATGGAAGGATGGTTCCCTATATCCTAAGGGAAAGCTTACGTCATATCTTAGAATTTAGAGGTTAATTTTTGAAGGGCGGGGGAGGAGTCTCTTCGATGAAGATTTCATTTGTTTTATTATTTCTTCGTGGGATACCTTGTTAGTAGTGAAGGGTGGTTGATAGATGTCAGGTTTGAATCTAGGTGTTGATTTAGATGAAGAGAGCATGTTATCTTGGGGATAGCAATGCGAAAGTTGTAGATGTATATTAGTTGGATGGATGAGGTTTAGGTATACGAGGACTAAGCATCCCTAGAAGTCATCCTGGGTGATACCCTTAGAGTGGAGTGTTGTGCTTATAGGTAAAGTGAGTCGAAGGTCGAGGGTTAATCTTAAATTTTCTTTTAGTGGTGGATTTCAAGGAAGGTTGGGGTGCATTTACTCCTATTCTAGTTATTCTCTCCTATCTCGGTTTAGAGAGCACTCTACTAGTATTGCATACATTTTATTAGCACTTATGCCTAAGGTTTGCATCTTGCATATGTTTTATTACCCGGATATGAGTTTTGACCTTACATTACGTTACCTATGGTATATACGGTGGTGTGTCTTTCGGTGTTCAATCCTAAGGATTCCTCCTATAGTGTGTTTTGTCGAGATGAGTTTTATTTATGACATAGGTGGTTGCTATGAAGCACTTTGTGCCTATGGTGCCGTGTCTTTTTTTGGAGGCATTGCCTTGGGTAGCATAAATGGTTTCCTATGGTTTAGTTCCTTAATAGCCTTTCTTATGTTAGGATGGTAGTGACCTTACAGGTGTGGTGATATTTTGAAATAAGAAGCAATAAAAGTCATAAGTGGGGGAGACTACTGGAACTAAGGTTATAGAAAAAGAAGAGAAGGGTAAGGTAAGGTTGTTGTCAAGAGAAATTGCTAAGATAGGTGTAGATGGTGAAAATTCTTGGTGAAAGTGGTAGGGGTTGATGAATCTTTTGAAGGGTAGATCATACTATAGGTGTAGGAGAGGTAGGCTTGAAAGTTATGATCGATGGATATACCAAAGCCTGGGGTTGGGTACTTAAGAAGATTGGTGAGGCATGATGCTTGGCTAAGGTAATGGAAGTGGAGTAATGTTTTGAGTGGATGTAAGAGGTAGAGCCTGGTGTTTTAGATTAATTTCTCTTTACTTTAGATAAGCTTGAAGGTGAAAGTGGTGTATGGTTAGATTCAAGCTCTCGTAGTGATGTATTTTTGGGAAGTTCTAAGGTTGAATCGGGCTTGCTCTCTAACGTGAGTTCCACTCTTACTGTATCCCTTGTGTGTGTTGGGAAAGTGTATAGGTGATCCTTCGATTTGATTTTCCCTTAGACGATGTTAGTGTTTTACAGCTTTGACTTATGAGGAGGTCCCAGTAAGGATCTTAGATCGCTAAGTTCTGTAATACCTCAAATTTTTCCTAAGATGAATTTCTTCTCGAGAAGTTTAAAACGTGACTTCCTAAGTGAGTATCAGTTTAACCATATAGAATTTCCCTAATTTCGACTTTTGATCACATAGGAAATTTGATAAGCTTTCTGTCGATATAAGATTCGCCCAAATTCGATACCCGGGCAAGAAGTTATGGCTAAATTAAGTCCTAGTTGTAAAACAACATCATTTTAGTGCTTGGCACATCGCCGAGAGGGTCTATTTGACAATTGTCAAATTCCAGTGGAACTCTGCGATAGTGGCGCATCACGGAGGACCCCAATTTCCCAATAGTCAATTTCCAGTGGCCTAGCACAATTATGATGCATCGCACTGAAGTTTCAGGTCCCAACCAGTAGGACAACGCGATGGCTCCGCGTCGTGGTGACTCCCAGATTCCTATTTGTCAATTTCCAGTGAGCCACCGCGATAGTGGCGCATCGCGGTGGCCCATAAAATTGGGTTCCCAGTTCAATTTTTCCAGCTTCATATAGAAGTTAAAAAGAGCACTTTGGACTTTTTCCAAGCCTCTTAAACCGTACAAACACCAAATTAAAGTCATTTACAAGCATTCTATGAAGTTTTTCTCAAGTTTTCTCTCTACAAAAACCCTAAGTATCTAAAACCTCTTTCAAGAATCTCAAGAATCCACCATAGGTTTTCTAAATTGAGTCAAGATTCAAGATTCCCAAGTCAAAAGCTTCAAGAACCCTCATTCAAGAGTACGAATAGAGTCCCAAAAGCGAGAGTTCATCCAAAACTTCTAATTCAAGGTATGTGGGGTTTGAACAAGGACACTCCTTTCGTCCTTGTGCCCAGAAGTTATTTTAAATTACAAGAATATATGGTTTCACGTGTTTTCTTATAAAAATTAAAGTATGGGTTTGTACCCTTTGTTGTTTTTCTTGAGATTATGATAATTTCCATGTTTTAGAAATTGAGATACATGAGTATGTTGAGATTTTAATGCATAATGCTGAAATTCCAGATTTCTATATGATTTATGAATCCGTATGATCTCTAGTATGCATTTTGATGAGTCTTAACTTAAGATTGAAGTATGGGCCACTAAGCCCTACTTGAGAATTGCAATTTTATGAAATTCTGTGCTATAAGCACCTATGATTTGAGTACTTTGAGATTATTGAGAAATATTTGACCTTTTTGCTCCTAATAGAGTTGGAATCCACAATGATGTTCTATTAAAACAAATAGTAATACATTTTGGTCTTCAGTATAGACCCTTGAGTTATTTGAGGTGGATTTCCTAAGAGTTCTGAGCTGAGTATGGGAGTAGTATTTAGCATCGAGTTGGGTATGATTCTGAGGTCTCATACCCTAGAACTACGTGCCACCGTAGGACTGAGATTTATGGGCCCGAGGCCGAGATAGTGATCACTGACTTGAGGTTATACTCCCTGGCAAGAGTATGACGCCTCTCCCCAACGTGAGGTTTCTTTCTTAGAAGGATAAGGCGTTGGACTCCATGTAGCTTACATGGTTTATGTCGGTTAGAAGAAACTCCCGAGTTCTAAGTGACCAAGTCTAAAAGAGTTCTAGAGTTCCCAAGTGTTGAAAGTTCCTAAAAGTTTTGAGTCCTTGAGTTTTAAGGAAGTTTTACTCTCCATGAGATAAAAGTCGGAGTTTAAAAGTATTGTTTAAAGTTCCTTTAGCTGTCAAGTATTGAGAATAAGAGGAGAGTAGTGATTTTAAAGTTAAGTATAACGACTCACGAGATTTGTATTTCATATTTCGCTATTCACGATTCATGAGAATTATATTTCAGATTTATTCAAGCCATGTAAGTCATTCATACATGCATGCATGATTTTATAAAGAGTAATGATAATGTTTATTTAAATGCATACACCCCCATATACTCAGTACATTCCTAAGTGCTGATCCACATATACGTCTATATGCTACATTGTCTTATAATGTAGGTTCAGGTGCTCAGTCCCAGTCTCGTCAGTGATTTTCGAGGATGTTTGTCTACATCTCTACAGTGGTGAGTCCTCATGGTCCGAGGGCCTATCTTCAGACATTTCAGTAATTTAGTAGATATATTATTGCTTTTAGTTCAGTTTAAGTCAGTTGGGGGCATTTCCCGATGGCTCTCTTGTCATGGAGTAGTAGAGGCTTTGTCAGACTAGTTATCAGATTATTAGTATGTTGAGATTTCCAGTATTGTGGTCGTTTGGACCGAGTATTTTTTTTTGTATTTCCTATCATTTGATATGATAGTACCAGTGTTTTGTTTATTTTATCTTGAAATAAGTTATTATATGTAGTAATAGGCTCAAAGGGTTAGCTTGGGGCTACTTGTAGCCTAAAGCACTGTGTGATGCTTTGGGATGAGATTTTGGGGCGTTACAAGTTTGTCGGCTGTGAACAAAAGAGGTGGCTTCGGTGAAGGTTCTATGGAGGAACCAAAAGTCCGAAGAAGCTACTTGGGAGGTAGAAGAGCACATGAAGTCTAAGTATCCACACTTGTTTTCCATTCCAAAAACTCATGGTTGAGGCATGTGTTAATCTACTTTATTTGATTTATGTCTTTGGTAGATAGTGGGTTCAAGTCCCTAATCTTTGAATTAAACAAATGTTTTTGATAAATAATAGGTTTGAGTCCCATAGTAAATAAAAAGAGTGATTTATTGATAATGATCTTGGCGTGTGCCTCATCCTAGTTGTATGTCTTTATTTCTAGCTTGGTTAAAGGTTAGATGATATGTATTAATGTGTTAACTTGTGTTTATGTTTTCCTTGCCCATAATTTGAGGATGAATGATCCAAGTGCGGGAGAATTGAAACACCTAGGATTTGGACCCTTAGAAAGTTTCCTTAATAGAAGCTTCTGGAGCAGTTACGACTTCAGGGTACTAGTTGCACCCTTGGATACGACTTAGTAACCCCCTATCATATACTAGGAAGTGTGGTGGGGGTTACACATTATCCAAGATATGACTTGGCCTTTCCATGGTTGTATATTAGGTTACAAGTCATACACTACCTAGTCGTATAGAGCATTGAGTTGTCCTAGTTAAAAGTATCTTAGGTATGATTTATGGATACAATTTTAGGTATCATTCATACCATTGGGTTTGAGTCATGTGTGTGTGGTCATACCTTGGGCAGTGTAGGGGTCCTTGGTGAGGCCTAGGGTATGAGTTAGGGTACTACTCGTACCCTTGGGTATGATTGAGTCAAATAAGTCGTACCCTCCTGGGAGCCACTTTTCAGCTTTTAAGTCAAGGGTTCTATGGATATTTCCCACCCCAAAACCCTTAAGTACCCTTACTATATAACCTATTGTAGCCTCTTTTAAAACTTATTTAGTGGATCAAACATACAAATACACTCTTTAAACTTCTTCAACAAGTTTGAAGGCTAGGGTTTAAAGAGGGTGCATCTAGAGGCAAGAGAGATGTCAAGTTCTTCCATTAATCTTCTTGTATAAGGTATGTAACTCTTCCCTCATTCTTTGTTCAAAATATCATGTATTTTAAACAATGATTTTGACTTGTAAATTGTGGTTATGAAATCAAATATTGAGGCTTAAACTTGCATTTATACAAGTCATTAGTGATGATTTGTACATGTGGGTGCTCGTTGATTGTGGTTTAGCAAATGGGCCATGAGTAACCCTAAATTTGATGATTCTTACTTTGGCTTTGGTCTTGATAAAATCACACCCTCAAGGTGTTTGTAAAAATGCCTTAGAGATATAACTACTTACTTATTAATGGTGTATTGAATTATGATGTTGGTCTAACGAATATAAATGAAATATGACATTGGCCTAATGAATATAAGTGTTTGGTAAATGACTATAAAAAGGCATTTCTAGCCATGTAATATGTTAATTGATGACCCTAGTGTTTTGAATGGTTAACAAGAGGTTAAAGTCCCTAAACATGGAATTGAATTATTTTTTGAACTAAAGTTGAGTATAAGAATATCAATGGAGAATGAATGATTTTATAAAGGTCTTGGTGACTATAAATGAATTTGCATTGTGATATGACTACGACATTGGTCTATTAACATGATTGGTTGTTAAAGTGGTTTTATAAAAATCATGTGGTCATATATGGTGTTGAATTATAGCTATGGTGACTTGGGTTGGTTAAGAAGGGGTCTAGAATCACTATGTGTTGAATTGAATGGTTGTGGATGTATAGACAAGGGGTTTGATTCCCTAAACGACTAAGTTGGTTAGTTTTCGTTAGATGATGGGTTCGAGTCCTAAGGTTATATGAATGAATTAATTCATAATGGAAATGGCATGGTGTACGCTTGCAAGTGGCATTGGTATGACGACACCAATGAAGTGCTTGTGGCAAAAATTGACTAAGTGGTTGAATATGTGAAATGATGGTTTTAAATTGGTCTTTAAAGAGGGATGTATAGAAAGACCGTTAAAGTAGTGTTCGAAGTACTAACACTGGAAATCACGTTAGCCGATGCGGGACTCATGTGGCCGGGAGGTTCAAGTTCCCCGAATGAAACATGCAACCAAGAGGTTCAAGACCCCCAAATAAAACATTCAACCGGGAGGTTCAAGTCCCCTAAATAAAATATGCAACCGGGAGGTTCAAGTCCCCTAAATGAAATATATGACCGGGAGGTTCGAGTCCCCCGAATGAGATTATGAAAAGGGCGGTTCGATTCCCCCTTACTATATATAGTGGTGCATAAGTCACCTTGATGATGTTGGGAAGTTCGACCCCCCATAAAAGCATATATGATTATGGATATTCTCTGGTTCGTACTGCTATATGCTCTGAGGCTCTTCCAGCTAGGGAAGAGCTGGGCCCATATAGCTCGTGGGTGCCTTGTTCTATGATGGTGATGCTACACATCCCAAGTTAATGGTTTCTAGAATCATGCTAATCCCGTTCCTTACCCCAGCATGGTATACTTATATATATATATTTATATATATATGAAGATGTATATATGGATTACATTGGTTATGTGCATTGGTTGATTGGTTTTGAATTGTTGGCACTACTTTATCTTTATCCCTGAGTTACATGCTAGCGTTCCAACCACTAATCATCTCTGGATGCTATGTCCCTATACGAAATAGGGTCGGAGCTTCTATTTTTTCTTTTTCTAAGTAGTGACTAGGTGTTCAAGCGGTTCGTGTATTGACATTGAAGTGGTGAGCTTACATACTTTAGAATGCATACATTTTATAGTCTTTCTATCCTATGCCATAGACTTGTTTAGACTTGGCATTTGGCTATTATCGGGGGCATGTCCTGACATATTATAGACATTAGATTGTTAGAGGCTTTATGGGTGACTGTGGACTTGGGTATATTGGTTAGTATGATGATGTTAATAAAATGTTTATACATTGTCTAAGTTTTGATTTTTAGTCTTGTTTCCGCTATCGTGATATATGGTTGGAGTTCATCCGAAACTTGTGGATTGTTGTGATGGTTAGGTTGGGATAGCAGGGCGATCTTCAGTCTATGTTAGTCTTGAGATGCCCATATGACAAGGCTCGATTTTGGGTCATGTCATGTGGGAACCATGATGGATTAATAAAGTAGAGGAAGTTCTAAGTCTTGCTTAATTGATGTTCTGCCATGTATTGTGGTTTTCTTTTGTTTGATTTCTTTCTTAACGGCTGCAGATGCTAAGAACCTACCTGTGTTTGATACTTACAAGACAAAGTAGAGATTAGGAAAAGAAGATCTTAACAGTAATTTGAGGCTTCCAAGCCTCATATAATTAAATTGATGCTCAAAAGTAATAGTTAATCTGGGATCCAAGACAAGGTTTAGTAACGCGACACTCTGAGACTCAAAAAATGATGAGTGAAATTCACCAAAGGCATTCAAAAGACGGTTGGTGATACATAACTTGTTAGATTCTGCATGCAAGGCATTGAGAGAGTTTTAATAAGCATGATAAGTCTACAGAGTTAGGAAGTCAGAGGGAACACAGTTCAAGTTATACATACTCATTAATTTTCTCAACATGAACTGATACTCCCTTCATTTCAAAAAGAATGACCTACTTTGACTTGGCACAAAGTTTAAGAGAATAAAGGAGCCTTTTGAATCTTGTAGTCTTAAATTAAAGTTGTGCCAAATGTACCAAAATACCCTTTAATCTTGTGGTCCTAAACATGCTATGTAAAAAGTTGAAATTAAAGTATTGCCAAAAAAGAAAAGGGGTCATTCTTTTTGAAACAGACTACAACGAAAAGTAGGTCATTCTTTTTGAAATGAAGGGAATATTTGTTTACTTATTATTTCAATTTGTGAACTGTTGACTTTTTCTTTTTAATCCCTTCTTTTGAAATAATTAATTAATAGTCTAAATAACCGTATTTACCTAGGTCCTTATCATATTCCTCGTAGGATTGACCCTAACCTAGTTGGGTTCTATAGTTGTTCGACAACCGCTTTATACTTTATTGAGAGGTATAATTTAGGCGACATCAGTCAGTTGTATGTCAAGATTTCCAAGTTTGAGTTTTTGTTGGAAAATGTTTCTTTCTTGGATCATATGGTGACTAAGTATAGTATCATGGTAGACCCGACCAAAGTAGCGGTGGTACTTCATTGGGCTAGGACTACTTCTCCCTATTGAATTTTAGAGTTTTGTAGGGTGAGCAGGTTTCTATTGATGGTTTTTAGAGGGCTTCTCATCTACTTAATAAATTGACTTAGGAAAAGGTTGTTTTCTAGTGTTCAGACGAGTGTGAGAGGAGCTTTCAAAATCTTAAGGAGTTGTTGACATCTACTCCTATCTAGACTTTTCCTGAGAAGAGCGTAGGTTTTATATTGTTTTGACATATTTCTTGAGGTATCTTGGGTGGTGTGTTGATTCAAAAAGTCAAGGTGATACATTATGCTTCTAGACAGTTGAAGATCTGTGAACTACCCTGCTCATGATTTAGAGTTAGTGGTAGTTGTATTTGTGTTGAAGTTATGACATCACTATTTATATGGAGTTCATTGTGGAAGTTTCATTGATCATTATAGCGTTCAACATTTCTTTAGTCATCAGGATCTTAATATAATGTAGAATAGATGGTTGGAGTTGCTTAAGAATTGTGATCTCATTATCTTTTATCATACAAGCAAGGCTAATAGGGTAGTGGATTCCTTACGCCAAAAAATGGCGAGTATAGGGAGTTTGGCTTATCTTTTGGAGTAGTAGCGATCTTTGGCCTTAGACATTTAATCTTTAGCCAACCAATTGCTCTTTATTGATATTTTAGTAACCAAGCATATTTTAGCTTATGTTAAGGCTAGATCATCATTGATGGAGCAGATTTGAGCTCGACAGTATGATGAGGAGAAGCTGAGAATAATTCATGATAAAGGGTTGAGTAAGGAAAATATGAATTTTGTTGATCCCGAGGGTGTTTTGAGGATTAATGGCCATGTTTATATGCCAAAGGATGGTGACTTGATTAGACTAATCTCAGAAGAGGCTCATAGTTTGAGCTATTCTTTCTATCTAAGGGCAACTAAGATGTAATATGACTTAAAGCGACATTATTAGTGGTGTGGGATGGTGAAAGATATTATAGAGTTTGTCCAAATTTCTAATTTGCCAATATGTTAAGTATGAGCATCAACGACTAAATAGTATGATAAAGTAAAAGCCTATCCTAGAGTAGAAGTGCGAGTGAATTATTTTGGATTTTATGGTTGGTCTACCCTCAACTTTAGGGTGGTTCCAATCTATTTGGGTGATTGTGGTTAGGTTGACTAAATTAACATACTTTGTACCTATGAAGGTGAATTATAGTGCAAAAATGATGGCCACGTTCTACATTCAAGAGATTATTCTATTGCATGGCGTGGCTATATAACACCCTGGGTTTTGTCTGTTATAAAATTTCCTAGAATTCTGGTCTCTGGACCCAGTACGACTTATGGGTACGAGCCGTATGACGGGGTACGAATGGCATGGTCCTGTCGTATGCTGACTAGTGTTGGTTGGTGGGATGGATTTTGGTTACTAGAATAGATACGACTTTGGGGTACGAGTCATATTAGTAGGTATGGATTATTTGGTTCCTTAACTTAATCTTAGACTTTGTTACTTAGGTTGTATCTAAGTATGAGTGGCTCACCAGGAGCCGTAATCCAGGGTACAAGTCGTACCCAGGACTCGTATAGTGGACAGTGTTTAAACCTTCTGTGATTCTATTTTGCTAGGGACACAGATGAAAGGTACGAATCGTATGCTTTGGATATGGCTTGGTTGGATGAGTCATATAAGGGACAGTGTTGGATCCAAAGGTTGAGTCTAGGATTCAAGTGGTGGGTACCAATCGTATTGGAGGGTATGACTCATGAGGGTCTGTTGTACACCTGTGATGGGATTTTGATGCAACTTAGTGGGGGTATTCAGGACATTTCCCCACATCCCAATACGGTCCCATAATTTCTAACCAACTTAGGAGGTTATTTACCCTATTATTCCATTCATTAACACTTAGAAACTCTTCTAAAACATTTTATAATTTTCTCAAAAGATTTTAGGCAAAGGAAGCTAGGGTTTCAACTAGAAGATTAATTTGGGGCTTGTCTTGGTGATCTCTTTCCATCATTATCTTGGTTTAAGGCATGTTCTCTTCCCTCATTGTTAATTCTAACTAGAAGCATGGTTTTTATGAATATTTTCATGACTTTGTTGATTGTATGATTTTGGTTTTCAAATATGAATTGGGGTTTTCGATATTAAATGCTTGGTTATGGTTTTCCATGGTTTTAATTATGCTTTATGTGCATTAGTGGTGGTTTTGCATAATTGGATTTCATGGGAATGAGTTAATGGTAATTAGTATTGGTTTTGGTTATATTATGGCCCCAATGTGTTTGACAAAATGCCTATAATAATGTTTTCATTGCATTGAGTATTTTTAATGGAACTCTTGCTTGTTTTAAAACTGGGTAAAGGAATTATGCATGGTTTTAATGGCTTGGAAAGGTTAATGTCTAAATGGTTATGCTTGTGGGGTACATGGAATCCCCCAAGTGGTTTAATATGGTAAATAGAAAGGCACTTGGAACTCTTTTTAAACATATATATGGTTGACTATGGATAGTACTTGCAAGTATAGTTGGTATGACGACACCACTACTAAATAGCCTTGGTTAATAAATGGTAAATGGATTGATTGGTTGCGTGGTAATAATTTTAATTCGGTAATAATGGCAGGATGTGTAGCAAAGCCATGGAAGGAGGAGGTCCGGGGGGGGAGGGGGGAGGGGGGAACCAAAACTAGAAACTCATATTTTCCCATGTGAGGTTGGTCTTGGCGACCGTGTGCATGATGTTAAATTATATTTTGGGAGATGTACTAGTCATCCGTTTCCTTCCCTGGTTGTGCGGCTACACACACTGGGGCCCTTTCAGCAAAGAGAGATGAACCCATATATCCCATGGGTGATTTAGGATGACAAAGTTACACAACCCATGTAAAGGTTTTAAATGCACGCTAAACTTGGTCCCCTTTCCCAGCATGGTTATATATATATATATGGGTGGTTTTTACTTGGCTTTATAAATGGCATTATTTTATACTTATCCTGAGATCTTGCTAGCGTTCACCCGCTAACCAGTCTACTGATAGCTGTATCCCACGCTATGTAGGAACCGATCGTCCTACTCCTCCTACATAGTGATTGACTCGGGGATTAGCATTTGGATTGAAGTGGTGAGCTTCCATCCTTTCAGAAGGCTCTATTTCATGTTATGGATATTTTGAGACACTTTGATTTTATTTTGGATATTAGTTTCAGCCATGGTTGGGGGCATGTCCCTACCAGATTTTATTACTCTTTTGGTTAGAGCTTTGTGATACTGTTATGGGTTAAAATGGGTGGGATCGATTTTGTTCTTAGCCTTAGTATTGGTATTGACACTGGGGCTGACTCCAGTCGACGAGATTGTTAGTTGTTCCATCGTATTTTATTTTGAGATTAATTATATTATATTTTGGAACTTATTTGGTTATGGCCTAATTTATGGCCTTTGGAATGGTTTGGTACAGTTGGGAGGTTGGTGTGGATGGTTGGACTCAATTGGGCCAGTCACGGTTGTGATCCTATCCCAGAGTCTTCATGTGAGTTGTTATCATATCTATTTATATGCTCAAAATTCATCCAAATCAAGGCAGGTGGCTGGAGGTTGGGTTGGGTAACAGGGATAGTCTTTGGCCCCGGTCAAACCTGGGCGCCCATTACGATAAGTCCCTCGGTCTGGTTGTATCACATTGGTATCTAGGCTCTAGGTTCATGGTCAATTGAGAGTCCATAAAGCCGTGTCAAGTATAGTCTCTTTTAGGGGTGTGTAGCACTCCACACTTGTAAGGCAGAGGCTACAAGGCATTTATGAATGTTTCACTTTCTTGATATTTTATTTTCAATCTTGGAGTCTCAGTCCTGAAATCTTCTCTAATCCTTGTTTGTTCGTCTTTCAGATCATGACTCATAGATCTGAAACACAAGGAAATTCTTCTATCCTATCTGGGGGTAATTCTGAAGGGGTGCATCCTACTTCTGGGGTTCATCTTCGATCTCACGGTCCTATCCTTGATAGTTATGGAGTCCTACCGGTTGCTACTAGTCCTTCTAAAGGTGAGGTGACTAATGTGGAATTCCGTTAGTCTATTCATATTATTTCTCAGATGGTCACTGCTCAGGCTGAACAGGGTGAGATTGGTGCTTTGTCTGCTGAGGCCAGAAGGGTTGGCCAATTTATGAAGATGGGTCCTCCCACCTTTTTTTGAGTGAAGGTAGAGAAGGATCCACAGGGCTTCTTGGATGAAATGAAAAAGATATTTTGGGTGATGCAGGCTACTAATGTGGAGGGGGGTAAACTTTGTAGCTTATCAGCTCAAAGAGGTTGTATATTAGTGGTATGAGGAGTGGGTACATATAGGGGTGATGTGGAAGAATCAATCTTGTGGGATACTTTTTATAAGGCCTTCTTAGATTGTTTCTTTCCCCAAGAGTTGAGGAAATCAAAGATAGAGGAGTTTATGAACCTCAAGAAGGGGAGGATGTCTATCAAGGAATATGCCTTGAAGTTTCACCAATTGTCAAGGTATTCTCCCAATTTAGTGGCTGACATGCGGGCAAGTATGAGGAAATTCACTTTTGGGTTAAACCAAGATTTGATTTTGGAGAGCAAGAATGCCTTGCTGATTAAAGATATGGACATCTCTAGGTTAACTGTTCATATGCAACAGGTAGATGATGAGAAAAGGAAACACATGGAGTTTGGAGATAAACAAGGTATGAGGAGTAGGTTTTCTGACTAGGGAGGTGCTCAGTCTCAGGATGATCGGGATGGTGGCAAATGGCCGAAAAAGAAGTGGAGAGTTCTGGTTCCTTCTCTTCTACTAGTGATCCTTATCAGTCGGATCACAAGCGTCATCAAGGTGGTGACAATTTCCAAGCAAAGGGTGCCCAATCTCAGGCAAGCGGAGGTCAGTTAGTTTTTTCATGCCCTCCTTGTTGGTTTTATGGTTGTCCTCATTGGGGTTATTGCAATGATGGAATGGAAAAATCTTATATTTTGCTCCTACACCTGGTGGTATTGCATCTACTTCTATTATTGCTCCAGGTTCTAGTGTTGGTCAGAATAGGTTGTATGTTTTCGCGTCCCAACAGGAATTCGAGGCATCACCTAATGACGTTATTGGTACGTTATAGCTTTTCTCTCGTGATGTATATTGTTTGCTTGATGTAGGGTCCACTTTATCCTATATGGCTCCTTATGTGGCTGTATCTTTTGGTTTTGATATGAAAGTTATTTTGGATCCTTTTTCTATTTCTACTACGCTAGGTGACTCGATTATTAGTAAGAGATTATATAAGGGGTGTGTGGTATCGATTTGTGGCAAACAGACCTTGGTGGATCTATTTGAGTTGGGTATGCTGGATTACGATGTCATTCGTGGTATGGATTGGTTTCACTCTTGTTACGCGTACTTGGATATGATACCCTATCAAATTCGGTGCGCCAGACTCAGTGGCAACATCTAATTTTTGAAAAGATGTTGTTTTAACAGTCACAATCATCCAAACAAAGGGTCGAAATGAGATATAAATCCATAAATCATACAAACCACGCTACCAAACCAAAATAGAAGTTCGAATCTACTGGCGTACTCCATTTTGCCATCTGATAGAATGATAAATGTTGACCAAGTTAACCTTCAAAAACTACAAACTCAAACTAAGCACATCAAAATGCATTGGAAACCATATCGATCATCCCCACACCCCAAAATTATTACGTAGAAGCCACGGGGAGGGGAAAAATGATTAGATCATATAAAAATGAATTATTCACTAAAAATTCAAGTCATTACATCATCCACCACTAAGAATCTAGTTCTACCTAGAACTAAAGAAAAGGGAAATATCCGAATCAGCGAAAAGCTAGGGATAACTATTACGCATATCAGAATCGACCTCCCAAGTAGGCTCATCTACTAGTCATTGTCTACAATGGACCTTAACCACCAGAGTATCTCTTGAATGCAACCGCCTAACATCCCTATCTAGGATGGAGATGTGCTCCTCAAAAAAGTATAATCTCTCATCTAATTGCACTGAATCCCAATAAATGACATGTGACTCACTAAGAATATAGTGTATAAGCATAGAAACATGAAAAACTAGAAGAATAATTTCTAAATCTGCAAGCAATGATAACTCATAGGCTACATCCACAATAGTTCGAAGAATATCAAATGGTCCAATATACCTTGGGCTAAGATTTCCCCTCTTCCTAAACCTCATCAAGCCCTTCATGGGCAAAATGAGGACTCGATCACCAACACTAATTCTCAAGGCATGAAGTCTATGGTTCATATAGAACTTTTGCCTACTCTGAGCATCTAGAAGTCTATCCTGAATGAACCAAAATCTATCAAAGGACTCACGAAGTAGGTATGTACCTTGAGGTCTAACCTCAGAAAACTCAAATAAACCAATTGAAGAGCGACAACACATACCATACAAAGCCTCGAAGAGAGCCATCTCAATACTGGAATGGTAGCTATTATTTTATGCTAACACCACTATAGTTAGATGCTACTCCCACTAACCTCCAGAGTCTATAACACATGCGGGGAGCATATCTTCTAAAACTTGAATAGTCTGTGCCAACTGTCCATTGATCTGTGGATGAAATGTTGTGCAGAGATCAACACAGGTACCTAACTCTTCCTGAAATATCTTCCAAAAGTGAGATTTGAACACTAAACCTCTAATTGAAATGATAGACACTGGCACACCAAGAAGACAAACCATCTCACGAATATAGATATGGGCCAACCTCCCAGCACTGAAAGAAACCTAAATAAGAACGAAATGAGCAAATTTGGTCAATCAATCCACGATCCACATTGACCCAAACACTATCAAAACCATAAGAAGTGTGAGAAAACCCAGTCATGAAGTCCATAGTGATTCGTTAACATTTTCTCTCGAGAATGGGTAACCTCGAAAGCAAACCATTGGGCTTTAAATGCTCGCCCTTGACCTATTGTCAACATAGGCAACGATCTACAAAATCTGCGATATCCTTCCTTATACCACCCCACTAGTAGTTCTATCTCAAATCACGATACATCTTTGTCACTCTTGGATAAATGGAATGCCTATAACAATGAGCCTCCTCCAATATCAATCTCACCCAATCACCCACTCTCGGCACACAAACTCAACCATCAATCCTCAAAATATCATTTGAATCAAGCAAGGCTTCCTTAGCCTCACTACTCAACAACTTATCTTGAATCATTCTCAACCCAACATTATCAAATTGATGAACCCGAATTTGCTCCATCAAAGAAGATCTATCCTCCACAAATGAAAAACACACCCAAGTGTTGAAATATCAAGCCTAACCATTTAGTTAGCCAAAGACTAAACCTCTAAGGATAATGTCCTCTCTTGGGTCGAAATATGTGCCAAGCTACCCATACTAGTCGACTTCTGACTCAAGGCATCCACAACTATATTAGCCTTAATCAGATAATAAAGAATAGTAAGGTCATAGTCCTTAAACAACTCAAGATAACGATGTTGCCTCATATTAAGATCTCACTAGGTAAAGAAATATTAAATGATTTTTGAGAAAATTGCACAATGGAGTCCATACAAGTAGCGCCTCTACAACTTTAAAGAAAATACAACTATGCATAGCTCCAATCATGGGTAGGGTAATTCTTCTTATGGGGATTCAACTAATGAGAAGAATACGTAATCACCTTACCCTCATGCATCAATGCAACACCTAACCCAACACCATAGGCGACACAGAAGAAGGTAAAACCTATGACCTCCTTGGATAAAGTCAATATAGGAGTTGAGGTCAACAAATCCTTGAGCTTTTGGAAGCTTGCCTCACAAACATCAAACCACTAAAATGAAATCTTCTTCTGAGTCAACTTAGTCAAAGGAGCCATAATAGAATAAAAACCTCGACAAAGCGCGATAGTAGCCTGCTAAAAAAACAAAGTCTAAATCTCAATAGGAGAAGTAGGCTTAGACCAATCATGAACCACTGCAATCTTAGTCGGATCGGCCATGATAACATTCTTGGTCACTACATGACCCTAGAAAGAAACAGTTTCCAACCAAAACTCACTTTTGGAGAACTTAGCATACAATTTCTTTTCTCTCAACCTCTAAAGTATAATCCATAAATGCTCCTCATGGCCAGCCTCATTCTTGGAGTAAACCAAGATATCATCTATAAATACAAGATAAAAAGAGTGGAGATACGATTGAAACACCTAATTCATCAACTCCATGAATGTGGGTAGGGCATCGGTTAACCCGAAGGACATGACCAAGAACTCATAATGACTGTATTGAGTCTAAAAAGCTATCTTCGAGATATCCAAAGCTATAATCCTCAACTGGTGATAAACGAACATCAAATCAATCTTTAAAAATATCAAAGCACCCTGAAATTGATCGAACAAATCATTAATATAAGGAAGAGGATACTAATTCTTAATCATCGCCTTATTCAACCATCGATAATTCAAACACATATGCATAGACCAATAGTTTTTCTTCACAAACAAAATAGGAGCACCCAAAGGTGATACACTAGGTCAGATAAATCTCTTATTAAAGAAATCCTACAACTAATCCTTCAATTCCTTCTAATTTTCTAAATTTATCCTATAAACAGAAATAAAAATGGGCTTAGTACCTAGCTCAACATCAAAAGAAAAGTCAATATCACAATCCAAAGACATACCAAGCAAATTTATGGAAAAATATCCACAAACTAATGACAATACGTACAAAGTTCAAAAAAGAGTTGAAGCAACACCAGTATCACAAATATGGGTCAAATACAATAATTATCCCCACTCAACTAAGTGACGAGCCTGAAGGAAAGATATAACTCTCTTGGGACCTAAATGAAGCACACCTTTCCAAAGTTATACTTGGCATACTCGACGAAGCTAAAGACATAGTATTAATATAATAGTCTAGAATAGCATGATAAGGAGCTAATCAATCCATACCCAAGATGATATCAAATTCTACCATGTCTAGGATGATCAAATCTACCTATGTCTCATGCCTACCGAAGGTCACAACACAAGATCAGTACACCTGATCCACTACTAAATAGTCTCTTATAGGGGTAGATATATGGATACACATAATAAAAAGCTCACTAGTAGAATTAAAACCTAAAGCAAAATAAATAGACACTTAGGATAAAGTTGATCCTAGATTAAATAATATAGATGCAAATTTGAAGCAAATAAGGATTATACCTGTGATAACAACATAGGAAGCTCTACCGCTAGTTAGGTGAGTATAGCATAGCATTGTCCACGTCCCCTACCAGGATGAGTAAACCCATGACTATCCCCACAGGAACCATTACCTCTACCATATGGACCTCTAGTTGTACCTCTACCTCTCTGAGGGTCACTTCTCATTGTTGATGTATGAGTAGTTCTAAAAACACAACACAGTCCTTGGACAAATAGATAAACTCATCATATACATAGTTAAATCTACCGCTCGACTCAATAGAAGGAGGTATGGCTGAGCTAGAATGATCACCCTAAAATATTAAACAAGAAGACCTACAATCTAAACACTAAAAGGTTGCTCACACTGTTCTACCATGATACCTATGGAAGCTTCTAAACTCTTTATATCGAGGAGCACAACTACTTAAATTGCCTTGATAGTGAACCCTCTTAGCACCTCCCTAAGAGTCTCGAAAAATAGACTCAATCATCATCACATGATTTACTATACCGTAAAATAATGCCCCTAACACTACCATCTGGGCAATAGACAACTAGATAAAACATCCAATCCTTTTACAAACTTTTGAATCTTTTCAAACTCGAGTGTAACACTGATAAAAGAATAACTAGACAAGGCATAGAAATAAGCCTCATACTTCACAATGTCATGGAGGCCTACTCCAAATGATCAAACTCATCTTTTATCTGATCCCTCAGAATAAATGGCATAAACCTATCCAAAAAAGCCTAAGCAAACTGAACCCACATCATCTCTGGAGCACCCCAAGGTACGAAATTATCAAGTGACCTCCACTAATCCCTGACTGTATCTCTCAGCTGGTAGGTAGCAGAAGAAACATCTTTCAACTCAAGTGGTCCAAGGCTTTAAAACTTCTCCAAAAAATTAATCAAGAATTCATTGGTACCTCACACACAACACCACTATACTTGGGTAGACCCAATCAAGTGAATTTCTCAACCTTCTTTTAATCCACGGAAGACATAACTATACCTCTAATAATAGGAGGCGACATAGAGAATCAGGTTGGCTAAAATTACACCTAAGGGGATAACATAGATGACTGTTGAACTCCTGATCTTGCTATACTATACTTAAATACCACCATATTAGGAGGAACAATACTCAGAGTCTGTAGAGTACCATATGCAAATATCAGTACCATTGGAAGATCCATACTTAGATCTGGAGAAATACCATAGAAAGACTCTATCATAAATGGATGTACAATACTCAAAGATGAAGAAACACTAGGTTCACTCAAAGGGGAACTCTCTAAATGAGTCAGCAGATGAATCAATAACCACTCCAAGACCAGAGTGGATGAACTTTGCAAAACCTGAGTAGGTCTTATATCGCCAACTTGCTCAACTTGAGGTGCAAGGGAGATTCCCTTAGTACTACCTCTGGAATAGAAAGATCCTCGTGGCCGTCCTCTACCTTGGGCTCGCCCATGACTCACCACTTTCCCCTAGAATAGGCTCTCTTCTCAGATGATAGCTAAGTATCTCTAATCTCATGGGATCTAGTCCTCACCCCATATACAAAAAAAGAGTGAAACATAATTTAAAACACAAGGTATGAAAGATCTGCACAATAAGGAACAAAATAAGAAAGTTTCCTATCTTAAAGATAGATATGGATGTCTATGTATTGATCTGCTAGACTCTACCAGAAACCCTATTCTTACCTTGATGAAACCAATGAAGCTGGCTCTGATGCCAATTTTTCACGAGCCAAAAATTAGGGTCATGATGACACTTATCGCGGCTATGCCTTGACAAGTAAGCTAATCACCTAAAGTGATAAAAATAAGAAAAAAGCACTAATATCCCAGAATAGTACTTCTAGAACAAAGTCAAAATATACATACATAAAGATAACGGAAATCTAAATATCCAAACCATGCATAAACCATCCTAAAATGCAGTGTCTGCATAAGAATAATCTACATACAAATCAAAATCTGAAAATACAATTCTTGATCCAAATAGGAATACAAGTATGTCTCCAAATATAAAATAAGACATAAATGATATAGGATGGGGTAGAAGGTAAAATCTAGAAGTATAGAGCAACCACTACCTCAAAATTATTAATTTATTGCTCAAACTCAGCTATCATGCAACACACTTATACTAGATCTACATAAAAAAGGTACACTAGGGATAAGTATAGTCCACTTATACTCAGTAGGTATCATAGATCGACTGAGTAGAGTAGAAAATAAGGTATATAAAATACACAATATAAGAACATCAAGATGTCCCAAATGGTAGCCCACATCATATCCACTATCAATTCTAAATATAAGCACATACACCATTTACCAGTATGAAAAAGAAGCAGCAAAAGAAAGATATTAAATTAAATACGAAAGTAAAACACTGAGAATGTCTAATGTATAAATTGCAATGCAAATGATACTGATGGTGATGACACTGTGACATCTCTGAGGTTGTCGCACAACCTCCGTATACACCTACCGAGCACTGCTCTCAAGGTAGGACCTCTGGGGGGTTCGCAACCCATATACAATCCAATTACTAATACAAATACCAATATCAATCCAATATCCATAATTCCTCTCTGGCACGTGATCTTTGATAGAGAGTTTTAAAGATGTCATATTTTTATCAGAAAACCACTATTTCCTAGCAGTACCAATGACACATGAATATATATATGATATGAGGATGTAATGCTCATTGCCAAACCATAATGAAAATATTAAGTCCAACCAATACATATGCAAGTAAGCTAGAATCCACTCAATAAACCAACCATCCATAATTTTAGTATAACCTATGTACCATTGGAGTTAGATATATAAGTATTATGTCATTGATACCATATAAATCTCAACTTAGGAATTTTTTGCAAGGAAGAAAACAACCAAATATATACATACACAAGGCCAACAACATTATATAAGACCTTTACATGGGTTACACATAGCAAATAATGTCTCAAAACACCAATAACAAAAACATAGGCCCCCACACGAGCATAGAATAGTAATAATGCCATTTTCATGATTAATACACACACCCATATCATGATTTTATATTAGTAATAATTATCCAACCTAGTCTGAAGATAGTTAAGCCATAACCTACCTCGATCAAATAAAAACCTGACCCTAAAGCCTTCAACATAGAGCCTTTAATGAATGGCCTCGAAACCAACTAAAACATACATATATAGAATCTATGCATCAAAAGGAAGCCAAAGATACCCATATTGCCTATTTTTTTTAGTTAGGATCAAATAAACCACTGAAATGGGTTTTTCAAAAAAAGAAAAAACTGGAATTTAGTTCATAACTACATTACACATGATTAAAGAAGGCCATAGAATAAAACCCAGGAGAAATTGGGTAAAAAAAACTAGGTTTAAATTTGAAGAAAAATATTTTAGACCTTCTGGGCCTAAATTCCTAAATTACACTTTTAATTTCGTACTTTAACAAGCCTTAGATAACAGGAATTGAAGTAAAATAATTGAAATAGCAATATGGCACTTACCCAATCTTGAAAATAAAAAAAAACACCCAAAAATTTTAAGACCCATAGATCCAAGTCCCAAAAATAGTGCAAAAATAAGAAAAGATCTGGTTATATATAGTACTAGCATTGACCGCTAGAGTGGTCAAATGGCTGCTTTAGTGGTCATCGCTAAAGTGATCAAGTATTCTTTATCAATAACCACTTGCATGCCAGTCTAACAAAGTAAACAAGGGGCTGCATTTAGCAGCATCTACAAAAGCAAACAAGGCCCGCTAAATTGCCTCTTCACAGATAGGAGTCGGGTTGCTAAAGAAGCCAAAATGGAGCTTTAGGCCCACCGTTGAAGCGGCTATGATTTCTTTTTAATGGCTGCACCAGTTAGGTGGTGCACTAGGTGGACTTGGAAACTTTCCAAGTCTTCGCCAACCCCTCGGGATACATCCAAAATCTCAAAAATGCAAAAAAACTATGCTACTTTTTCAAATTCGACACTCTATATTCAATAGTGACATTAGAGTTTCAAAAAGAGGTTGTTTTAATAAAATTTAGCCCTAAGGTCCAATTTCACAATCTTCTAAACTGAGGGTTGAAAAGGGATAAAAGCCATAAAATTATACCAACCATGCTAACAACCCAAAATTGATGTTTTTAATTTGATGGTAGAGTCTATTTTGCCATCCAATGAACAAAATAATAAATGTTGATCAAAGTCAACTAAAAAGCATTTTAACCTCCAAAAACCACAAAATCATACAAATCACACAAACATATTGGAGACTATGTTGATCATCCCCAAATACTTAAATTATCAGGTAGTAAACATAGGAAGGGTCAAAATGGTAAAATCACATAAACTAAATAATTCACAAAAAAAAGTCAAGTCAATACATCACCATGAATGGTTGGCCTATTGAGTGGATTTTGAGCTCATGTACGTTTATATTGGTTGGATTTTAGATCCTTATTCTAACTTGGTTGTGAGCATTATATCCTTATATTATACATATATTCAAGAGATATTGGTACCACTATGGAAATACTAATTTTGACAAAAAATATGGCACTTTCAAAAACCCTCTATCGAAGTTCATGAGTCGTAAAAGAGTTACGAATATTGGGACTGGATTGGTTATTGAGATTGTATATGTGATGTGAACCCCTCATGGTTCCCACCTTTGGATCTTTTCTCGTTAGTTGTATACAAATATTATTCTATAACCTCGAGCTTAGCACACCATCATCATCTTCATTATCATTACTACTTTACATTATATCACTTGTATTACATTATCCTTCTTGTTATGGTTGATACTGTGTTAGTGTTTATTCTATTATTGTATTATCATGTAAGAAACTTGTTTGTGATAGTGTTTTGATCATGCATTTAAATTCATTACATTACTTTACATAATTTTATATGGATTTAGAGTTAATATATTAAAAAGGTTGGGGTAAGGCTATGGGTTAATGTAAGAGATCATTGGATTGCAACTTTAGTAACATGTTACTGAATCTTTATGTAATCTCTCCTTACTTGATCCCATAATTGGTGGTTCATATCATCTGATTATGACTGAAATGTGTATGTTGTGTAGTGAGTCTTATTTCTATGTGTTTCTTTTTAATTATGAATCATGAAATGTCTAGTGTTGACTCACTTAGGTTATAATGCCTACCTTATTTTGGTTCTGGTTGTTGACCTTTGTCTTGGGTTACTCTAGCAGGATTAAGTATTATATTTTGGTGGGTTGTAGATTAATTGATACCTTGGGTAGACAGAGTGGTAGTTCACTCCATCACTTTGGATAAGGGTCGGTTATTGATGAGACTTATTGAGTGCACATAGATTTTCTTACTCAGCCCTGCTTTTCTTTCCTTTATATTATTTTCTACACTCAGCGAAGGTATTGGATCGATTAGTAGTTATAGATCAATTCGCACTGCATTGATGTTGCTTAGATCGAAGTAGTAGCAGATGCACTTCAAGCTTACTCGAATCTCTCTCTTACTATCTAGTTCTTACTTTCACATACAAGATTTCTTAGTATATTTTTTCAAATTTGTATTAGGGTCTTGTATTAATGACGACTAGACCCTGGGATTTATCATGAATATTATTTCTTTTTTATTTATATTTTGGGTTTATTTCTCTGGTCTTTCACACTTTATTTTGAAAGTGTATTTTTGGGTTGTGATAGGCTTACCTATATTGGAGGGTGCACAGGTTCCATCACATGCCTATATTGGGTAATGACACAAACCATCCAATTGGAAATCAATAATTCATACCATACCATGAGTCAAATGGGGCCATCCGAACACTCAAATGAAAGTTGTTATTGTAAGAAAGCCCCGCCAAAACTAAAATCTAGTCGCACTGACCTACAAAATACAAAATACAAGTATGGAGCATATTCTACAAGACATGAATAGTCCGCTATGACTGCCCATCATCTAGGGATGAAAGGTGGCTCTAAGGTCAACTTAGGTACCCAACTCCTCCTGAAATGTCCTCTAGAAGCTAGAGGTAAACTAAGAACGTCGATCTAAAATAATGGATAACGGTACCCAATGAAGATGAATCAACACATAAATAGCATACAAACCAACCTCTCAGCACTGTAGAAAGTCTTAATAGAGATAAAATAGGCCGATTTTATCAATCAATCCACGATGGCCCGAATGCTATAAAAACTAAGAGACATATGAGGCAAACTACCTATGAAATCCATAGTGACCTAATCTCATTTCCACTCAAGAATAGTAGTTTCTGAAGTAATATATCATATATCAAGTGCTCGACCTTCACCCACTGATAACATAGGCACTGATCCATAAACTCTTTTATATCTCTCTACATACCACTCTACTAGTAATGCTGCCTCAAATCCCTATACATCATAGTTGTCCTAAGATGAATAGAATATCTAGACATATAAGCCTATCGAAGAATCAATTGTACTAAATCTCCAACCCTTGAAACACAAATATGATTATCAAACTACAAAATACCCTCCAAATTTAAGGTATCCCTCCTAGAATCACCTCTCAACACTTATACTCAAATGCTACAAAGCTTGTCATCTTCAAACTGACGACCTCAAATATTCTCTGACAAAATAGATCTAGCCTCAATACTGGAAAGAATCCCATAGTTCAGAAATGTCAAGTCAAATCATTTCAAAGGATTGAATGTCCAAAGCTAATGGCAGCTCTGAAATAAAAATAAAAGCCAAGCTACCTATACTCACCGCCCCTGGCTGAAGGTATTAGCTACCAATTAACCTTTCTTGAATTGTATAAAATAGAGATATTATAGTCCTTCAGCAACTCAATCCATTTGCACCTCAAATTAATCTCTCTTTGGGTCATAATATGTTGAAGAATCCGATGGTCAGTGAAGATTTTGCAATGAACACCATACTTGTAATGCCTCCAAGTATAAAGCGTGGAAACTATTGTTCCCAACTCCAAGTCATGATGGGGTGGTTAAGCTCATGCACCTTCAGTTGTCTCAATGTATATGCAATAACACAGCCCTGTCGCATCAAAACACAGCCCAAACAACCACTAGAAGCATCACAACAGATAATGAATTCCTTGCCCCCAACTAGAAGAGTCAAAATAGTAAATGAATTGAGAAAGTCCTTGAGCTTTAAAAATCTAGGCTCACAACTACATACTACTAAAATAGAAACTTGTTTCTAGACAGTCTAGTCATACGGGTTTCAATAGTAGCAAAACCTTCGATAAATTGCCTATAGTAGTTTGCTAACCTAATGAAGATATGAACCTCAATAGTAGCTGTAGGCCAAGACCAATCATGAATAGCCTCATTCTTTGTCGAGTCTATCATAATACAATCCTTAGACACCATAAGCCCTAAGAAAGCTACAGAATCAAGCCAAAACACACACTTTGAGAATTTGGCATAAAGCCTATGATCTCTCAAAAAATTAAGCACGGTCCTTAAATTTTGCTCGTTCTCCTACTTACTCCTCGAATATACCAAAATTTCATCAATGAAAATGATCACGAATGAGTATAAATAAGTCTTGAAAATACAATTAATCAAGTACATAAATGTTCTTAGGGTGTTGCTCAACTAAAAAGACATCACCAAGAACTCATAATGGTCGTAATGAGTCTTAAAGGCTGTCTTGCGGATGTCCTCAACCATAATCCTCAACTGATGGTAGCCATACCTCAAAGAAATCTTAGAAAACACTATTGCATCCGAAGACAGTCAAACAAATCATTAAAACAGGGCATAGGATATTTATTTTTAATTCTTATCTTATTCAGCTACCTATAGTTGATACACATATGCATATAACCATTCTTTTTCTTCATAAATAAAATTGAAGCACCCTATGGCAATACACTCAAATCGATAAAGCCCTTACACAGAAGATCCTAAAGCTGAATATTTAGATTATTTAACTTTGTAAAATCCATATGATAAGGACCGATAGGAATAGGTCAAATGCCCAGCTCAAGGTTAATAGCAAACACTATGTCACGCTTAAGAGTAAGTCTAGGTAAGTTGGTAGGAAATACATCAAGAAAATCATGAACAACAAGAAAAGAGTCATGTAAAGGATTCACTGTACGCTCTTAGTTGGAAGTAGTACTACCTTGATCAGTTGTGCACTCTAAGTGAAAGGCTCAATTATTCCATGACGGGGATACTTACAAGAGAAGTGATCAACAACCACACAATCATAACAAGCGATGTCCCTCTACTTTATTTGGATGGTTCAGCTAATATAGAGTAGCCAAATCAAACTAAAAACCCTAAATGTGCACCCTTCAATGGTTGAATACTGCTCTGACCATTGAAACTACTATAATTGATTAACCTCATCTAATATTTAAAGTATTGACTAAATAGTCCTACTAGATTGATCTTGATGGTTATAAGGCTTTTATTTGGGGTACCAACCCTAAAATCATTGACCTTTAAATTGTGAGCCACTGTGGCTCTCTGTAACACCCCGTATATCCCTAGCATAATCTAAGTCCTAGTTCATGAGTATTCATATATCAAATTTTTGAAACACTTATTATTTTTTAGTTTACAGCTTGCCATTGCGTAGGAAATTCAATTACAATGATATAAAATTCGCCCAAATCCAATAATCGAGTAAGAAGTTATGACGATTTTAAGTTTCATTCATTAAACACCGTCATTTGACCCATCAGCGCATCGTAGAGAGAGTCAAAGTAGAAATTGTCAATTTACAGTGAGTTATCATGATTTTGGCATATCACGCCATAGATCAATTTGACATTTATTAATTTCTAGTGTGACTTCGCGATCGTGGCGCGTTGCAGAGTAGGCCAATTTCCCGTTTGGCTATTTCCAATGGGCCTCCAAGATCATGGCGTATAGCGGAGATAGCCAAATTGGCACCCACAGGCTTAGCGCAATGGTGGCGCGTCACAACATTTGTCGAGGTCTTAGTTGTCCCTTTTGCAATGGCTTGGCGTGATAGTGGCGCATCGCGCCAAGGCCAAAAATTGGGATTTCAGTTTCCAACTTGTGTTTTTAAATTCATTTAAAGGTATTTGGGTATTTTTCCTAAGCCCTAAACTCACCCTAAACATGAAATTTAACCCCTAATTGACCTAAATACTCATCATTATTCACTTTATCTCAAATTAAAAATCTCCTCTTTCAAGAACAAAAAACCTTAGCTCTCAAGAATGAAGGTCAAATCTCAAGAACTCTCCATCAATCCTTCCAAATTCATCATCCCAGGAATGTTAGATATTCATCCATGGATCCCTTTCATACATGGATTCCAAGAAACTTTTTTAAATTATAAAATTGTGATCTTTTCAAGTTATTGTGTTTTAAATTGGTATTTCACCCATGAATCTCTATGAACTATGATTCTATACCATGTTACAATTAAATTATTGTTATTATTCAATCCTCCATGTTTTAAAATTATTATTTATTGAATTAAACCATGATTTAATGCTATTATAATAAATTTATGCTCTTCATACAAGTTCCATTACATTCCTATGATTGTTTTAAAACTATCAACCCTAAGTGTTTGATAAAATGCCTACAAGAGTGATTTATTTAATATGAGCCTTCATGTTTTGGGCCTTCAAGCTTTAGTGTCTTTAAAGTATTATTGTTTTGAGTCCTGGGGGTATTGAATACCCGAAAAACCATAGTTATTTATTTAGTCTAGCCTCAGTACATTACATAATAGTCTTCAGATTATATTATGAGCATTATCAGAATAGTCACATATCAGTTATTCAACTCAGAACAGTCTAGTATCTCAGTGTCTTTCAGTTAAGAGTAGAATTTAGCATCGAGCGAGTGTAGGGATGCCGACTTCCCCATTAGATAGGCAGATTCGTTAGTAGCAGTCCCTATACTCTAGAACTATATAGACAGCATAGGATATGAGTAGTCACCCATTAGATTAGGCTTGATTATCTCATCGGGGGTCACCCATCAGTTCAGGCTTGATGCCCTTAGTTCTTTGGATATTATATCAGTTTAGTGGATCCATGCAGCGATTGTTAGTACCCATGGCATGGTATTAACACCCTTTCAACTGGGTTACAGGTTAGACTTCAATTAGCTTAAATTAGGGAATGTTGGTTAGATGATATCTCCCATAGTATCAGATATAGTCTCGATTACAGTTCCAACACAGTTATTCAATCTTAGTATTATTTGACCAAAGCATACAAATTTAAGTTATTTCAGTATTTTAGTTTACAGATGTTACTCAGTTCATGTTATATTCTTAGACATATATCCACAGTATTTACAAACTTTCATGCATGTTCAGTATCTACAGATTCCATTCTCTTTATTCAGTACTGTAGTACCCCATACTTTTACATAGCTTAAAATCATCCCAGAAATGTTAAAGACTTGTTTCAAAGATGAATCCACTTTTATACATATATTATTTTTAATATTTTCACTTTTTATCATGTGAGAAATTGAATAATCTTTCCATCGATACTGAATTCCCCCAAATCCGATACTTGGGCGAAGAGTTTGAGTCATTTTTGTAAGATAGTGTACCACCTGATCCATCAACGCATCATGGAGCCAACCAAAATGGCAATTGTTAAAATCTAGTGAACCTCGGTGATTATGGCGTGTTGCTCTAAGGCTCAAATTTAGAGTTGTCAAATTCCAGTTACACGGCGCGATAGTGACGCGTCGCGCCAAGGGTCTAGGTCAGGAAATTTTCATAGAATTAAAATATGCATCCAAGTGTTAAAAGGGTCAATTTCTCACCCTTATATATACCCAACAACACGTGATTCATACTTAATTCACCCAAAATATATTGTTTCTTTTAAGTTTCTCTCAAGAACAAGCTAGGATTTTCAATTGGGGATTCGAATCGAAGACTCAAATTCAAGAATCTCTTCGCCAATCTTTGTAGAATCAAGAACTAAGGTATGTCATGTGTTGATTCATGGGTCTCTTTCACCCATAAAGCTCAAGAATCTCTTTTCAAAATTAAAGATTTGTATATTTACGAATGTTCATGATTTGATTGAATTGAAAAGTGATGTTTAGGTTGTTGTTTGGTTTCATTCCATGTTATAGACTATTAATTACAAGAATTGATTCTAGTATGTAAGGAATTATGCGGTATTCATGATAAACCTTTCAATTCACAAGTTGATTGATGTATCCTTGATTATTAGATATGTTGATGATTGTATAACCATAGCATGCTCCCCCATGTTTGCTTAAATGCCTATATGAAGGAAAAGTGCCATACTAGTATGATAATATGAAATCTCCATTCATGTACAAGTTATGTATGTCAAATGTTTGATGAAATCTCTTAGCCAATGGATTATGTATTGTTGATGTTGGTCCTGTACTTAAGAAAGTCAACCGTTGTCAATTTCCTTCTATCGAGTCCTGGGGGTACTTGTACTCGAAAAATATAGTTGTGTGCCTAGAGTCGTGTCATGTTTTTATGATATCCTCAGTCAAGCCATGATCCATAGAACTCAGTCAGTCATATGACTTAAGAAAACTCAGTAATACAGTAATCTCAGTACTATTTCATCAGTCAATGAAATTCAATTAATTTAGTCCAGTTCAGTTAAGTAATCCATGATCAGTGTCTATTCAGATTGGAGTCAGAATTAGCACCGAGTGAATCCAAGGATTGGAACACATACTGTCAGTTGAGGATGTCTTATAAGTCATCCTTGCATTCCAGAACTATGTAGCCAACATAGGTTGAGATATCAACACTGTCAGAGAAGGGTTGATGTGGTGAATAAGCACTGTCAGATGAGGGCCCCACCATTCTCTTTTGGGGACACTGTCAGATGAGGGTCACTCATAGCTTATCCTTACCAGTGGTGCAGTATTGACACCCTTCCAATTAGGGTTACAAATTGGATCCTAACTCAACCCTAATGGTGTATTAGGGGTATATCGGTTAGATGACTACTTCCCACAGTTTAAGTTACAGAATCAGGACTGTCAAAAATAGTCATTTAGTTTCAATAATAGAACTTAGATAGTTCTTCAAATTTTAGGACTGTCAGATACAGTTAACTCAGAATAGTATTAAACTCAACTAGTTTTATCAGAACCTAGACTATCAGATACAGTCGCTCAATATCAGTTATTTTAGTTATACAGTTATCAGTATCTTATGTTATCAGTACTCAGACTCAGTAATCATGTTATCACGAACTTAGTGAATAGTATATTAGTTATACAAAACCTATGTTATCAGTATTCAGTTTCAGGACTGTCAGATACAGTCAATCAGACCAGTTCTTCATAATCAGAACTGTCATAAACAGTCTTTCCTTTATTAATAATATAACATTAATTCCTCAGTACTCTATAGACTCAGTTATTCAATATCCCAGTATTAGCACTCAGATATCAGTAAATTCATATTATCAGAATTTATGAGTTAGTGTTATCACGAATTCAGTTACAGTCTCTTATTCATGCATGTATTCTCCCATTTATGTTATTTAGTTAGTTAGTATTATTTATGTATATGAACCATTACATTCAGCCTACCTCACTTGCATACCAGTACATTCAACATACTGACGCATTTGTGCTATGGTATTTTATACTATAGGTTTAGAAGCACGAGCTCCCGAGCATCCTCAGTAGATCAAACATTCAACAGCCAAACTTACAGTGAGTCCTCATCATTCAAGGATAACATAATTATTTTATTACTTTATTATTTGAATAGTTCAGAGTTATTTAGGGACATGTCCCATCAACTCCATAGTTTTCAGACAGTTTAGAGGCTTTCAGACTACAGTTTATTTTAATTTTGGGTATTGTTAAACCCCATTATAGACATTGTTTTATATTTAGTATTAGTACAGTTTTGAACCTTATGGCCTTATAGCTTACATTCTGCATATTTACAGTATATTACTCAGTGCTTAGTTACAGATATTAGTCATGGGTTAGCTTATGGTCCTTTGGGGTCATGAGTACCGTGTAGCATTGCGGGTACCAGATTTGGGGCGTTACAAGTACTTCATGCTTTACATGTATGTTCAATTAATTATTATCATTCCTATTCATGAGACCATGCATATTAGCCTACCTCATTTAGTATACCAGTACATTCAAAGTACTCATTGCATACCTTTTTTTTATGCTATGATGTCTCATATCATAGGTGTTGACTCTCAGTTCCCGAATTGCTCTTAGTCCCTCAGATTCTTAATAGTATAGTAGAAGTGGTGAGTCCTCATCACCCGAGGACAGACTATCTTATTTCATATTTTTTTCCAGTAGTCAGTAGAGTTAGTTGGGGGATTGTCCCATCAAGTCTCAGTCAGTCATTCTTAGAGGCTTATTAGACATTACAATCATTTAGTTGTTCAGTTTATCAGTACTTTATCAAATTCAGACGGTCGTTTTCCTAGATTTATATTTTAGATATTTATAACCTTATGGCACTTCAGCTATTCTTTCATAATTCATGATTATATTATCCAGTGCTAACAACAAGTACCAGCTCATGGGTTAGGTTGTGGTCCCTCAGGACTTTAAGCACCGTGCAACAACTAAGGAGTAGTCTCAGGTCGTTACAAACTTGGTATCAAAGCCTAAAGTTTTAAGGTATCCTAGAAAGTCTAAAAGCCACGTTAAGTAGTCTTTTGCATGGGTGTGTAACGTGCCACACTTATGGACGGAAGCTATAAGGCATTTAGGGAAAGCTTGCCTTTTTTTAGCATTTATATTGTGCGATTAAGCATGAGCTTGAGTTAAACTCTCAGTCTAATCTGTTACTTCCTTTTGTTTACAGAACATGCTTCCCAAGAAGAAAAGAAGAAGAATAGGAACCCAGCCAGCCCCTCAGCCCATCCAGGCAGATCCTCTGGACGAATATGTATCTCATGTAGAATTTAAGGCTGCATTCACTACTCTAAAAAACTCTATACCAGTAAAGAATGAATGACCAACTGCTGTTTCGGCCAACCCAGTGGCCAATATAGTTGCAACTAGAATTTGGGATTTCACCCAAATGAATCCTCCTTATTTCATGGGATCCAAGTCTGAAGATAATCCACAGGAATTCTTAGATATAGTTTAGAAGGTCATGAATGCTATGGGGGTGATGTCTAGTTAGAGTGCCGAGTTGGCTGCATATTAATTGCAGGATATAGCCCAAACTTGGTTTAAGCAGTGGAAAGTTGATAGATGTGTTGATGCAGGGACTATAGAATGGGAAGAATTTTCCATGGCTTTCTTGGACAGATTCTTTCTATTAGAGTTGAGGGAGGCCAAAGTGTCAGAATTTATTAATTTGAGGCAAGACAGCATGAGTGTGAAGGAGTATTCTCTTAAGTTCACTGAGTTAGCTATATATGCTCCTCATGTGGTGGCTAAAAGTAGGTCCAAGATAAGTTAGTTTGTGTCTGGCGTATCTGATAGTGTGGTCAAGGAGTATAGGATCGCAATGCTGATTAATGAGATGAACTTGTCTAGGCTGATGATCCATGATCAATAGATTGAGGAGCAAAGGATTAAAGAGAGGGAGAGAAGAAATAAGAGAGTTAGGATGAGTAGTTTTAATTTTAATCAGCCAAAGTCAGAAGGTGTTAGCCATCCTTAATTTCATCAGAGGTCTTCAGCCCAGTACCCTCTTCAGCTAGTGCCTCAGTACCCAAATTCAAAAATGACAATAGGGATAAGGCACCAAGCTTTAAGTTATAGGTCAGTGTTAGCAATGTTGTACCAATCCTTTATGTCAGAAGTATGGCAAATACCATCAGGGTGAGTGTAGAGCGGGTAGTGATGTGTGCTTTGGGTGTGGCAAACTAGGCCATCATATTCGGGAGTGTCGGGTAGTTAATTAGAAGGGTAGGGATATGCTCCAATAGGGCCAGCCCCATCATTCGTCAGTTCCATCCAGTCTCCCAACTCAGTAGGGTCAGTGTCTGAACAGATATATGCCCTTTAGTCCCATAAAGATTAGGAAAATTCTCCTAACATAGTTACTGGTATGTTGCAGGTCTTTCACTTACATGTTTATGCTTTACTAGACCCTAGAGCTTCTTTTTCTTTTGTAACTCCATATATAGCTGTCAATTTTGGAGTCAGTCCCAAAACTCTAGCAGAGCCCTTTTCAGTGTCTACCCCAGTAGGTGTTTCCATTGTATCCAGGCAGTTATAAAGGAACTGTTCGGTCATAATATCTCAAAAAGTTACCTCAGTTGATCTCGTCGAATTAGAGATGACAGATTTTGACGTCATTCTTGGCATGGATTGGCTCCACTCATGCTATACCTCAGTTGATTGTAGAAATAGAATAGTTTATTTTTAGATCCCAAATGAACCAGTCCTTGAATGGAGGGGTAGTACTACAACTCTTAGGGGTCAGCTGATCTCATACCTTTGAGCTAGAGAGATGATATCCATGAAGTTTGTCTACCATCTTGTACGAGTCAAAGACTCTAACTCAGAAACTCCAACTCTTGAGTCAGTCCCAGTAGTAAAAAAATTCTCAGATGTGTTTCCTGAAGGTCTTCTCGGAGTTCCTCCCAAAAGGGAAATCGACTTTGGAATAGACCTTCTCCCAAATACTCAGCCTATATATATTCCACCATATAGAATAGCTCCCTCTAAACTCAAAGATTTGAAAGAAAAGTTAAAGGATCTCCTAGATAAGGGATTCATCAGGCCCAGTATCTCCTTATGGGGCGTACCTGTTCCACTAGTGTGTAAGAAAGATGGTTCTCTCAGAATGTGCATAGACTACTGTCAGTTAAAAAGGGTCACAATCAAGAATAAATATCCACACCCTAGAATCGATGACTTTTTTGAACAACTTTAGGGTGCCAGTTACTTTTCCAAGATAGACCTCAAATCAGGCTATCATCAGCTTAGAGTCAGAGAATGTGATATTTTAAAAACATCTTTCCAAACTCGGTATGATCACTTCGAATTTCTAGTCATGTAATTTGGTCTTACAAATGCCCCAGCAGCCTTCATAGACTTGATGAACCGAGTATTCAAGCAGTACTTGGACATGTTCGTCATAGTATTCATTGATGACATTCTTGTTTACTCCTGTAGTAAAAATGATCATGTAGACCACCTCAGAGTATTGCTTCAGACTCTTAGAGCCCATTAGTTGTTCGCTAAATTTAGTAAGTGTGAATTCTGGCTAAGCTCGGTAGCTTTCCTTGGCTATGTTATTTCTGGTGATAGCATTAGAGTTGATCCTCAAAAGACCAAAGTGGTGAGAAACTAGCCTAGACCCATCTCTCTATCAGATATCAGGAGTTTTCCTGGGTTTAGCTAGCTATTACCGTCGGTTTGTTAAAAGGTTTTCTTCTATTGCATCCCCCATGTCCAGATTGACTCAGAAGAAAGTTAAGTTTCAGTGGTCAGATTCCTGAAAGAAGAGTTTTCAGGAGTTAAAGACTCGACTCACCTCAGCCCTAGTTCTTACTCTACTAGATGGTTCAGATGGTTTTGTTGTGTACTATGATGCATACAGAGTAGGTTTGGGTTGTGTCTTCATGTAGAGAGGTAAGGTAATAGCCTACACCTCCAGAAAGCTTAAGCCTCATGAGAAGAATTATCTGACTCATGATCTTGAGCTAGTTGTGGTAGAATTTTCCTTAAAGATTTGGAGGCATTACTTGTATGGGGTGCCTGTGGATGTGTTCACAGATCACAAAAGCCTTTAGTATGTGTTCTCTCAGAAATATTTGAATTTGCGTCAGAGAACATCGTTAGAGTTATTGAAGAATTATGACATGAGTGTTCTGTATCATCCGGGCAAGGATAATATAGTGGCTGATGCTCTCAGTAGAATGTCTATAGGTAGTATAGCTCATGTTGAGGATGGTAAGAAGAAGTTAGCTAAGAAAGTCCATCAGCTTTCCCAACTAGGTATTCGTTTATTTGATTTAGCAAAAGGTAGTGTATGAGTGTAGAGTAGCTCAGAGTCATCTCTAGTTTCCAAGGTGAAGAAAGAGTAGGATAGAGATCCCAGTCTAGTTAAGTTGAAAGAATCAGCCAGAGATCAGAAAATGGAGGTTTTCTCCCAAGAGGGGATGGTGTTTTGCGTTGTTAGGGAAGATTGTGTGTGCCTGGTGTAGATGAGTTGAGGCAACAAATTTTTGCAGAAGTGCATGGTCCGTGCTACTCTATTCATCCAGGGGCCACTAAGATGTATTGCGATTTGTGGAGATCTATTAGTGGGGTAGGATGAAGAGAGATATTGCAGGGTTCGTAGCTAAGTGCTCTGCATGCAAGCAAGTTAAGATTGATCACCAGAAGCCTAGTGAGTCCATGAAGGAGTTCAGTATTCCTATGTGGAAGTGGGAGAAAGTGAACATGGACTTTATGACAGGTTTCCTTGTACCCGTCATCAGCATAACTTGGGACTGTAAGCACCGTGTAACGACTAGGGGGTAGTCTCGAGTCGTTACACTCCCAGTGTAACTTCCCTTATAACAAGGCCTCTAATCACTAACCCCTTAGGCCTTACAATCCATGTCTTCTATAGAATAGATGTGATTGGAAATCTCACTAAAGGACTTCTTCAAAGTCATCAAACTCATAGTATCTCAATGGATCGATAGTCTCAAGCCTAAGAAAGCATTGAATCCTCACATATTCTGTAGGCAAAATAATAGTGGCATGGTTGGCTAGCTCGTGAAATCTCACCGCATACTAGGCCACAGTCATGTAGAAAACTTATCCCTAAGGTGCTCATGAACATTATGAAGTATGTACTTCCCATGGAAAGCCTTGAAGAACTGAGTCCAAGTTAAAGGAGAAGACATAACTGACCTAAAATTATGATAACCTCTCCACCACTATCTCGTCAATGTGTCTAGATGATAAGTAGTGAAATCTACTCCTCAACTCAACCAACTCCAAATTATGTATCCTCTCCTCACAACTAGTAAGAAATTCATAAGCATCCTTTCTTGGGGTCTCACCAAACCTAGGTGCAGTCAATCTAAAAAATCAGCCTAGTATTTTTTACTCCTTCGTAGGCATAACTAGTTGGGCTCTTGCCGGTTGTGGGAGTACTGGTGCTAGAAGAACCTCTACTTTAGGAGTTGCAGCTATGGGTTGCTCCCCTAAATCAACACCACCTTGTGGTGCTGGTTGAGCTCCATCTATCAGTGGACCACCAACCAACCCTAAAAGATAAACTAATGCCTCTCAAAGAATTTAAGAAGATATAAACTTACGTAAGGTCGGGGCGGGCTACTCCTTGGCTCACCTGTTCAGGATAAATAATAGGATCTAGAGATGTCTCACTAGCCTAATCTCTAGCTATGGTTGTAGCTTTAGCCTACCCTTGACCTCAGCGTCGACCTTTGCCTATAACTAGAGCTCTAGCAGCAAGTCGGGGTCATGATCCCTATCTATCAAACCTCGCATCCTAACTATCAGCTAAAGAGTAAAACAAATAAGAATTTAGAAACCAATACAAACACAACACATAAAAGCAAACCAAAAAGATGAGATTTTCTTAAGAATTTCTTGTAGCTTCCAAAAGATAGGATATCCATGGGACTCTACTAAATAGTGTGTTTTATATCAACAATAGTGGTAAAACCTAGGCTCTAATACCAAGTTGCCATGAACTGATTTCTTAGGTCATGATGGAACCTAATTCAACCCAACTATACGTAAGCCAATCCACATCTCGGAATGGTAAGTAACGGAACAACCGGTGGAAGTTCAAAAAATATAGGAAAAAAATCATTAGTAACAATAAAATAGGTAGAAGGAAAAAGGATAAGCATACTTAATACTATACAAGTTAGGGAAGATGACAAGATATACAAAATAATACCTCCCAAGATTTGGTAAGGTTGGTACAAAGAGCCACTAAAACAAAAAAGAAGAGTACTAGACAATATAAAAATATACATATATACACAGTAGTCTCAAAAATACAAAAGACTGTAACTAAAGTAGATGGATAAAGATCAGCTCCAAACTCAAGAAAGATTATCCCATCTCCAGATCAATAGTAAAGCCTTAGGATAACGTCAACATTGATGGCTCATACTCAGATCTGCATCAGGAAAAGAAAGCAGAATGTAGTATTAGTACCAAAGAAATGAGTAGCCAATAGGACGCATTGTTTGGCTGAGCTTAAATATAATAAAGAAAAAAAATATAGAGTGTGAGAGTGTAAGCTAATGATAATTCTCGAACTATATTAAGAAATTATAAACAATCATTTTCAATATATTTTTATCCAACAAGAGTTAGGGGTGTATCCTCAGGGAATGAGAGTCATAACTTCACTCTGAAGTGTCACAAGCAACTATAAGTCGACTCACAGTGTGAAAATTAAACAAGTAAAATGGGGACAGGGTTTGTTAATTATGGTGTCAAGTTAATAGTATCAATCATCAGTTTGCCAAAGCAAAATGCAACAATATTGTAATTAAATAAGTTGAAACGCTTGGGTTTATGCCTTCTTGAGAATGATTGTTTGCATGGGTAAGTGTAGATGTACCTAAGATTTGATCGCTAGTTATGATTATGCATGGTTTTAGATATTGGAAATGATTTTTCAATCCACAACCAAATTTCACATGGACTTCTCTGGAACACCAAAATATCTACCTTCCAAACAACCATTAGCGTCAATATGGATAATCTATCACTAGCACTACCACTAAAATGAATGTAACTCAAGTTAGCTAATCTCTTCACCCTTGTACCCCTTTTTAGGTAATATAATAGATCCAAGCATAGAATATGTTTGCAACCTCAATCTATAAAAGGGCATAAAGATATAGCTAAAATCATAAAACACAACCTAACATAAAGGTAAATAATCACTACCCACATACAACTAATATTTGATAATAGATAACCCTGAGTATGGGAATTTTGCTAGTTATAATAAAAGAGGAAAAAATTGTACCAAATTATCCATCCACATTCACCATAGAATCTGAATGTTTCATAAGATACTCTAAATTCCAAGGAAAAAGTAGTAAATCCTATGATTAGGGTTTGATTACAAAATCAAGCATAGGAAAAATTGATAAAAGAAAGGGTCTTTGATGGCCAAAAAGTCTAAAATAGCATTAGGAAAAATGGGCCACATAATTATAGAAATTCCATCGCTTAGCAGTTTGGATAAGTAGAGTCCATCACTAATGAGTCAGTGGTACACCAAATTATATGTGACTCACTGATTTGTCAACATAAGAAGCTCCATAGACTGTCTTCTGTTCCTTTGATGATATGGGGTATGGTCCATTGATTGGTTTGGTGATGCATCAAAATGTTCATTTCATCATTGTTTTGCTTCTCTTTTTCTTAGCCCTTTCTATTAGAAATAGTGATGGAGGATCCTATTCAGTGGTCTGTGGATTACCATAGCAATGTGTCAAAGTGTCTTTTTCATGCATTTATGTAATTTTTGCTTTAATCTTCCATCTTTTTTCCTCTTTTCTCTCATTTTTTATTATGATCAGTTCTAGGCTATTACCCTGAAATTAAACCAAATCAATATTAGAAACTCTTCAATTTAGAATTGAGGACATGTTTTCTCCCTAATTTTAGGGTAAACCAATTGCATATTGGTGACTTATCAACCCCCCAACTTAAACCTTCATGCGATCTCTAGTAAACTGATGCACACACAACAAAAATACTAATGCTTTCAAATAGTACACTATGGGAGCTTAGACATACATTTCTTTGCGAAAATATGGTGCCTCGTGATTTTGAAAACCAAGGCCCATGTCTTACCTATCAAGCTCTCAATTTTTCAATAATAACCATCAAATATTTACTAAATATAGCCAAGCTAAGCATATACTCTTAGACTTCAACCAAGATTGAAGAATACTCAAGTATGGAAATTAAGGGCCCTCATATAATGATGTCATTTTCATTAAAACGTGATTATCAAAAACTCTAGGGACTAACATGAATCACTCACTCTCTAAAAGAAGACTAAGTACGCAAGTACAACACCATAGGCTTGCCCATAAGCTCCACTTCACCATATTGAAGCATGCTACTTCAAAGATCACCTAGGTTTAGTTTGGCTTATTGATGTGCCATGGCTTTATGGTCCTTTTTATTAAAACTAGAAATTATGCAAGTACTTAGGTCCTTTTTGTCAGATGTGATGTGTTTTTGTGTTTGTTTTGCAGAAAAAATAGGCTTAGAAGAAAAGAGGAAAAATAGATGAAGTGTAGTTGGGAAGGCCACCTATGATATTATTGGCTTACTTGGTTTCATTCTTAAATTATTGTGAGATTATTCATATGCTTTGTATCATTAATTCTATGGTTTTTCTTGCAAATGTGAGAATCTAAACCTCATAACTAAAGTTGTGGGAACCCTAATCGAATAATAGAGAAATTGAATAATAGAGTAAAGGAAAAACAAAGTCTTTCTTAATCGGTGTTTATATATGTATTGTGATTTTATTCATATTGGTTGTTTTTGTAGAAACTTAAGATGCTAAGAAACTACTTGTATTTGATGCTAACTCGAGAGAGAGGATGAGATTAGGAAAAGAAGATCACAATAGTAATTTGAAGCTTCTAACCTTCATCTAACTAACTTGAGATCTAGAAAAGATAGTTAATTTAGGATCCAGGACAAGGGTAGTAATGCAATGCTTTGAGGCCAAGAGGAGATGAGTGAAATTCACAAATTAGTGTCGAGAGATGGTTGGTGATACGTGACTTAGTAAATTCTACATGCAAGGCATCATGGTATTCTGATGAGCACCATAACTCTGTGGGGTAAGGAACTCAGGGGTGACACACTTCTAGTATTCATCTCATATTGATTTCAACCTAAAGTGATCAAGCATTGTTGCTACTAATATTTTTAAAAAATTCCCCATTTACTTTATGCACTTTCCAACTACAACAACAAGTTCTTAATAAAAATTCATCTTATACCCTCTGGGTTTGACCCCAACCTTTGTTGTGTTCTTTAATTGATAGAGATCGCATTATTCTTTCTTGGAGGTATAATTTGAGTGATGTCAAATTTTAGCACCGTTGATGGTGAATATGGTTATGTATTTATTGATTTAGGTTGTTGAGGTTGTTGGTTTTTGGTTTTCTATTATTTTAGGTGTGTACGTTGGTGTATGCATAGTACTCGGAGTAAACTCAACCCCTTTATCCCACTTGATATTGACTAAGAGTGGACCTTATGACATATTATAAGATGGAAGAACTGATCACAAGGTTAAGATGACCCAAATTTTTTAAATCTTCAACCTCTGCATGGTGTTCAAGAAATAGTCGCATAAACCACTACACAGTTATTAACAAAAGAAAATGTGAGGCTGGTAAATATCTATCTTATAGATCAAGAGGAAAGAGAGAGACAGGAAGAAGAGCATCAAACATCACTCGGTAGAGAAAGAGCTAGAAGTGAAAGAGCTCAACCACCCCCTAACTTATCAGTATTTACCAATTTTTAATGATTCAGAAGAAGACTTGGGGTAATTGAGTCTATTGAAATAGGAGGTATCCTTCTTCTTGAGTTTCCCCAAGGGGTGAAATTTAACATTATGTGTGCTATAATTTAGTTGCTTAATTTGAAGAGTGTGTTTGTTTGTCGACGGAGGATAGAAATATGTACATTATAAATTTTGTTGGCATTAGCACTTCATATAATATACTTGGGGTGATTCAGGATGCTTTGAGACTCAGGTTGTTCCCATTCTCTCTTACAGGTGAAGAGATATTATGGTTAGGGGAACTAGCTCGTAGGTCCATCACTACTTGGAATGAGTTGCAAAAACAACTCATGGACTGATTCTACTCGCCTTCTAGAATGTTATAGTTGAGGGTAATATTTAGAATTTCAAGCTTTGCATTCAGAAGCATTGTATGACACATGGTTGAGGTGTAAGAAGAAGTTTATGAATGTCCCCAATCATAAAATTTCAAGAAGGAATTTTCTTGAGATATTCTATAAAACCCTGAATGCAAGCTCCAAAGTTACTATTAATACTATTACATGTGGGGATTTCATAAGCTTTCGTTGGGAGCTAGCTGGGGAAATCTTAGGCCGAGTCTCTAATACAAATTGAGGGTGGCATACTTGGGAGGCAGAAAGAGAAGCAAACACTTATGCTATTGGCGCTTCTAGTGTGTAGAGAGCCTTAGATAATATAGTTGCTCAAAAGGTGATATAGATGAGGATAGAGATTAGGTTACTTACCAAGCAGTTTGTAACTATGAATTCAAAAAAGGTGAATATAGTAGGAGCACGCGATAATCCTATTAGACATGATGAGTCTGACTCTGGGGAGAAGGATAAGTACTTGGATAGAGATATGGCAAGTTTTTGAGCCAAAGGTCAAGGCTAAAGAGTTTTATCATGGGTACAGGTATAGGGGTAGGAGTAAAGAGAGAGATGGTGACTGGGGCAGAAAGGATAATTATAAGGAGAAGAGTAGTTCTTATGTTCCACTGGAGAACTATGATGTTGATTCAAGGATAGAAGCATTGTTTTAGAATCTAGTTAAGGGTTTAAAGAATCAAGAAAGTTGACTTAAGGATATTAAGGAAGATATTTTGGGATTGAACTAGAAAGTATAATCGCATGATACTGTGATTAAACAGCTGGAGAAGCAGTTTGGTCAGATGTCAGTGACTCTAAATCAGTATCAATCAAGTACTCTATTCAGTAATACTATTTAGATTTCAAAGAATAAAATCATTGTTTATCCATCACCACTCGAAGTGGTAAGGCTACTATTGATCCTCATATGCCAGTAGTTGATGAGGTAAGGAATGATCCTATTGATCTTGATGATACAACTAAAGCTAAAACTAAGAAGTTGATGACTAATACTGAGATATCACAAAAATCGACGGGTGCTAAAAAATAAGTTGATATTGATAAAAGAAAGGGTAAGGAGGTCGAACTAGCTTTGAAGACCATTCCATGACCTCTCCCTTCCTTTTCTTAAAGATTGAAGAAAAAAAAGAAGGGAAATATCATAAATTTAAGTTGATGTTGAAAGAATTATTTGTGAATATCCCTCTTGTAGAAGAGTTTGAGAAGACGCCTGATTATGCCAAGTTTATGAAAGATTTAGTAAAGTAGAAGCGGATGGTGAGTATTGAGCCCACTGATAAGATACACTATTGCGGTGTTATTTCTTTCTGATCTTTGGTTGGGAAGAAAGAGGATATGGAGCTTTCACTATTCCTTGCACTATTGGGTCCTCAAATTTTGCGTGAGCATTATGTGACTTGGGAGCTAGCATTAATTTGATATCGCTAGTTGTGTACAACTAGTTTCGGGTTAGGATCACCTAAGCCAATGTTGATGATATTATTGATGGCCGATCGGCCTGTGAAAAAAACAATTGGTATTTTGTGTGATGTTTTGGTAAAGGTAACTTCCTTCATATTCTCAGCTGATTTTGTGATTCTCGACTATGAGGTGGATTTTGATGTCCTTATTATCTTAGGAAGGCCTTTCCTAGCCACAAGTAACGCTTTGGTTGATATGGAGATGGCACATATGAAATTCAGGCTCAATAATGAAAAAGTTATGTTCAATGTGGGGTAGTCAATGTGATAATCAAAAGACATGTGTGTGGTGTCTATGATAGACACTGTTAAGGATGATGCAGTGAGCATTCCTTTTAAGGAGAGACTTAATGTAGAGGCATTAGCGGCAGTGATCATTAACTTTGATAGTGATGGTATTGGTGAGTGAGATGAGATGATGAGTGATCTTATATGCATAGTTTATTATTCTTATGCACCAAAGAAACTGAATCTTGACTTGAATAATGGAGTGACTCTACCATCTCGGCCATTTATTGAGGAGCCACCAGTGTTGGAATTAAAGGCTCTCCTTTGTCACATATGTTATGCATTCTTTGGGGCCAACAGTACCTTACTTATTATGTTGTTGCATCTTTGTTAGATACATAGGTTGAGGCCTTGATTTCAATATTATAGAGGTTTAAATAGGCCATTTGTTAGACTATTGGAGATATTATTTAAATTCTAGCCAAAATTTTCACTCATAAAATTTAGCTGGAACTGGATTGTGTGCCTAGCATTGAGCATCAGTGTTGTTTGAATCATCCTATGCAAGAGGTGGAAGAGAAGGAGATAGTTAAATGGTTAGATGTAGGTGTAGTTTACCCTATTGCCGACAGCAAGTGGGTGTGCTTGGTTCAGTATATGCCAAAGAAGGGTAGGATTACTGTGGTCTCAAGTAAGTAGAATAAGCTAGTGCTCCTAAGAAAAGTTACGAGATGGAGAGTTTGTATGGATGATCGGAAGCTAAATACTTGGACACAGAAGGATCACTTTCTTATGTTATTCATGGACCAGATGTTAAACTGTCTTGCAAGCAGAGATGGTATTATTTTCTTGATAGTTATTCGGGGTATAATCAGATTTCTTTTGCCCCGAAGACTAAGATAAAATCACTTTCACATGTATATATGATATTTTCGCGTTCAATAGAATGCCTTTCAGACTATGTAATGCTCTCTCATAATTAAGGAGGGAATAGTTTTGGGGAACAAGATTTCAAAGAAGGGAAGAGAGGTTGACATAGCTAAAATTGAGGTGATTTAAAAATTGCCTCCACCTATTTTGTTCAAAGGTATTCGAAGCTTCTTGAGTCATGTAAGGTTCTAGCCAATTCATCAAGGACCTCCAAAATTGCAAATCCATTATGCATGTTATTGGAGGAGGAGGTGAAGTTTGTTTTTGATGATGCTTGTGTCAATGCCTTTAAGTTCCTAAAAGAGAGGTTGATTTCTGCCCCTATCATTGTGTCTCCAGACTGGAGTCTCCCATTTGAGGTGATGTGTGATGCCAGCGATGTGTCCTAGGAATTGTCCTAGGCTAAATACGCAAGAAAATGATTCATCCCATCTATTATGCAAACAAAGCAGTCAACCCCGCATAAAAAATTTATACGGTGACTAAGTAGGAGTAATTTGTTGTGGTGTTTCGAGAAATTTCGGTCCTATTTGATTGGGACCATTGTGTATACTAATCATTTAGCCTTGAGGTGACTTATGGTGAAGAAAGATGCAAAGCCTAGGTTGATTCAGAGGGCACAATTACTGCAGGAACTTTATTTTATAGTTAAGGATTGGAAGGGTATAGAAAATTAGGTTGCAGACCATCTATCCCACTTAGAAGAGGAGGCGATGCTAAAATTAAGGATGCACTTGATATTAATGGTACATTTCAAGATGAGCGGGTCTTGGACATGGAAACAAAGTATGGAAAAAATAACTATGATACAAAATTGAAAGAACAATAAAGTAAAGGATAGGAAGAAAAGATAGATAGCCAAACATTAGAAAATAACAAAAGGGCAATCAAAGGGTGTATCAAACTCAAATACCTCCCTTATTGATTACCTACAAGCACCTAGATTTTATGTAGATCACATGGGAATCAGATTGCAAAGACACTAATATTTCTAAATGATAGATCAACACAAGCTAATCTAAGCTTTCCACAAGCTAATCCAAGCTTGCTACTCACTCACAAAGGCATAATCACTCATAATTCATCCAAAAACTAGGGAAATGAAATTTCTAAGGAACATATTTATAGTATTTACCTTTGTAGAAATAACCTATTGCAAAAATAGCCCAAAAGTGCTTATTTTGGAAATAATCCAGAAGGGCTCTCTTTATTCCTTGTACCATGGCTTTCCTTAGCTCTAAGCTATCTTTCAAATATGACATTGTTTAATTAGGAGCTCAAAGAGGGTCCTCCAAACACATTCTTGAATTCTTAGGGTGATCATAGCTTGGACCTCCTTGTGTCGGCCTCGAGTTGAGTGATCAAAAGCGTTGATGCCCATTTGGCTTGTATCATCCTCTCTTTCTTAAAAAGGATTTGACCTCAAATTCGAACCTTGCAAAACCAAAGAAATGATAAACAAACACAATATCCTCATGGCATGAGGGTTATAGTTAGCATAATCAATCATAACATCATGCCAAGGTTACATACACTTAAGATGTAACCAAGCATCAAATGATAAATCAAGGGTATGTAACCCCATAATGTAAAAGTTACTTGGCCATTCAAGAGATTTGGGCAATGGGTAAGGCTAGAGGAAACATGGTAATCAATCAACTTCTCTTGAAGACTTACATGGGTTCCATGTCTCAACAAGCAGATAACCCTTTCTACCACTCATCTTAGTTGGAGATTCCTTCCATGCACAACTTGGGTGTATCAAGTAGATTGTAAATCCCCAAGAAAAACTTTTTATCAAAGGGAAGGGTCCCAACATCCTCATTCAAGCTTTGCTTATCATTTAGACCAAGCATCAAGTTGGGTGTATGGAAATCACCACATCCCATTAGGTCACCGAGGTCAAATGAAAGAATTAGACAAGAACATGGGTCATGTAAATACTCACTTTCCTCAAATGTGCCATTTTCACAATTAAGTTTACCCCTCTACATGACCATTTACAATTTTATAAGCAAAGAGAGGGTAAAGAAAGGTATCACACAAATTAAGTTCAACTAAGGTGTCCTCATGTATATACTCATTATCGGATTAAAGATTATCACCATGAGTATTCTCATCAATGGAGGCACACAAAGAAGAAGGAACAATTTCAAAACAAGTAACACCTTTTCTTTCAAGGGGTGAATCCTCAAGTAGGCACAAATCATTGGTAACATCAAAGGAGTCATTACTCAAGTAATCACAAGAATCAAGAAATTCATCCTTATAATTATCAAACAAGGGTGGGGTGTAATATAAAGGATCACAACCACAATCATTTTCATAGAATAATCACTAATTGGGTTTGTCAAACAGTCAAGTAAGTCAAAGTTATCATCACCCAATTGATCATTCCTTTCCAAAACTTCACATTCTTTTTCTTAAAAGTACTATCATATTCAAAGAAGGGATTTCCATTCTTAGGAGAAATGTTGTCACACCATAGCGATGTGATATGGGATATAACCCTCAAGATGAGATACATCATCAATGTTATCCATACTAGTAAGTAATCAATTAGAAATGATTTCATCATCTTCACACAAGAAATTATTCTTACAAAGAGAAAGATCTACCCATGAAGAGGATTTAGAACATGCAAGTTCACTTTGTAAAATAATACTATCAAGCGTCAAATATGTTTCAAACATATGGTTATCCTTATGAGCCAACCAAGCAAAAGGAGCCTCACTAAAAGTCATGCTCAAAGGGTCACCTATTTACTTGACCAATATTTTTAATATCATCACTCACTTAAGGTTCATTAATCATATCACAAACATCCTCAAGAGGTAGGATAGTTTCGTACACAAGTTGATCAATATAAATTTCACAACATAATGTACCATTATTTACACATTGGCTTCAGTACTAGGTGACACAAATCGTTCTTACTAGAAGAGTCAAATTTGTCATTATTAGGATCAACAAGTGTATCCACTCTCTCAAGTTTTATATTATCATCATGAATTAAAGAGATTAGAATCCTCTAAAGATAAGCAATTATTCACACTTTGTTGGCTACTAGCCTTACAGTGAAATTTCATATTGAGTGCAAGATTTATCTTGGTTAACTTAAAGTTTGTTTAGAGCCTGTCTACTCAAGGGAGATTGAAGGTAGGAGTTGCGATAGTTTTAATGATCTATCATGTTTTCCAATCCCCTACACATGTTATATATCTTACGATTGAGAGCTTCAAGGGCCACCAAGATACTATTTGAGGTGTTGCCATCCATGGTACCTAATAAAAGAAATATTAAATAAAAAAATAAAACAACCAATAATTTAAAGTTAATAAATCAAACTCACAAGCTCTCGAAGTTCACACCTTTTCTTTTCTCTCAATTGGCATCGCAAGCATTGATAAATCATTTATACTCCAATGAGTTTACTTGGTACCAATTGTGGCTTGAGGCCGGAATAGATTCTTGTTTGAAAGACTTAAAATAAATAAAACTTAAGGACTTAAATCAATAAATCACAAAAAATTTAAAAAGATAAAAGCTTTAAATAAATTGGACGATGAAAGAAATAGAACTCAAGAACTAATCAATCAACTTAGTAGGTGAATTACTAGTTGATTAGTAGTTTAAGAATCAAAGATGAGTTTAGGAATCAAGAAAATAAAACTAAATAACAAAAACTTGAACAATGAAGTAATTTAAGTGTTGAAATTCATTTGTAAGCTTGAATTTGAGGCTTGAAACTCAATCTATGTTAGGAAAGGGCTATGTTAGGAAAGGGCTATCTGCACTGGATAGCCTGCTTTAGCATATAGAACGCAGGTGCAAGGTATCCTGGATATAGGTGATACTAGTTTAAGGTTCCCTTGACCTGAATTAGTAGGTTAGGCTCACTTTCAAGGAACCTCCAAGGTAGATGGCCCGAAATTCAGCTTGTACAAGGCAAAAAATGCCCTCTGAAATGGCCGAAATGCCCTCCAATGGTCCCCTTTTTGTACTTTTCTCTTGGAATGTCCTTCAGATGTTTGGAGATGCCCTAGTAAAAACAATTTTCCACACCTTTTATTTCTTCTTGATGGATCAAATAGCCAATGTTAGCTGAAAATTCTCCTTGAAGATAACAATTTTCTCAAAGAACACCAACTTTTCCAACTTTTTCTTCTTAGCTCGGAATGAGTTGAAATTTTGAACCTACACACTTTTCAACCTTCTAAACTCAGTCCACAAATTATTTTACTCAAATTCCTCACCCAACACTTCAAAAATTGAAATCCACTTCAAATCTTTGACCCAAGCTTACAACAAGGATAGAACACTCAATAATGCTCCGATTTAGTTCAAATTTGATATTTGGATTTCTTTAGTATTAGGGAACACAAATATAACACAAGAAACACAAGAAAAAACAAAAATCAAAAGATCAAATTTTGAACTAAGAACAAAAATATGAACAGTAACTTTTTTTTTTAATTTTATAAGACAACTAGACCCAAGATTGACTTCTTAAGAATGAAATCAAGCTAGGCTCTGATACCAAATGATATAGAAACAAAGTACAAAAACAAAAACTAAACTAAGATACAAAATTAAAAGAATAAAAAAGTAAAGAGTAGGAAGAGAAGATAGATAGATAGACACAAGAAGATAACATAAGGGAAACCAAAGGGTGTATCAAACCTCAGAACCTCCCTTATTGATTACCTACGAGCACCTAGCTCTTATGTAAACCACAAGGGAATAGAATTCCAAAGAAACCAATGTTTCTAAAGGAAAGATCAGCACAATCTAATCCAGGCTTGCCACAAACTAATTCAAGCTTGCCACTCACTCACAAAAAACTAATCATTCATAATTCATCCAAAAAACTAAGGAAACAAAATGTCTAAATCACCTATTTATAGTATTTGCCTCTGCACAAATAACCTATTACAAAAATAACCCAAAAGTGGTTATTTTGGAAATAACCCACAAGGCTCTCTTTACTCCTTGTGCTATGGATTTCCTCAACTCCAAGCCATCTTTTAAATACAACATTATTTAATTAGGAGCTCAAAAAAGTCCTACAAGCATATTCTTGAATCCTTAGAGTGATCCTGGCTTGGACCTCCTTGTGTTGGCCTCGAGTTGTGTGATTAAAAACATTGACGATCATTTGGCATGTATCAATCTTGTCAGAATCATAAGATTTAATCCCCTAGTTTATTGATTTTGTTAATTATTTGGAAATTGAGCTCATCCAAGAAGACTTATTATTCCAGCAACGAAAATAATTTATGTATAAGGTATGAAAGTTTTTATGGAATGAGTGTTTCTTATTTTGGGTGTGTACAAATGGTGTGATTTGGAGGTGTATTCCCAAAGTAGAGATGATCCATATTTTTTATGCCTATCACTCATCTCCGGTTGGGGTTACCGTGGAGGTACTCAAACGGCTTATAAAATCTTACAGTGTGGTTACTATTGGCCAACTATTTACAAGATGCACATGATTACACTCAGTCCTGTGACCAATGTAAGTGCCAAGGAAATATCTCGTAGAAGCATAAGCTCTCCATGACACCTATCCTTGATATTGAGTTTTTTTATGTGTGGAAAATTTATTTCATGGGTTCGTTTGTGAGTTCTTATGGTATGAAGTATATATTGGTGGTAGTCGACTATGTTTCTAAGTGAGTGGAGGCTATTATGCTTCCGAATAATGAATTTAAAGTGTCATTGTATTCTTAAAGAAGAACATCTTTTCTCGATTTGGTACTCTGTGTGCCATGACTAGTGATGATAAGTCCCATTGATGCAATCATTTATTTAAGGTCCTACTTCAAAAATATTATATGAAATATAAGGTGTCAACACCTTACCATCCATATACAAATGGGCAGGTTGAGGTCTCTAATCGTGAAATCAAGTCTATTTTGGCAAAGATTGTGAATGTCAATTTGACTAATTGGTCAAGAAAGCTAGATGATGCATTTTGGGCTTACTAGACAACTTTTAAAACTCCTATAGATGTCTCTAGATATCAACTCATGTACAAAAATGCATGCCACTTGCTGGTTAAACTTGAGCACAAGACACTATGGGAGTTAAAGAACCTAAATTTTGAGTGAAGTGATGTTGCAAACCTTAGAATGAGTTAGACGAATGAGTTTGATAAATTACTTCTTAGTGTTTACAAGATTTCTGCTTTGTATAAGGAGAAGATGAAGTTGTACCATGAAAAAAAGATTAAGAAAAAGGTATTCTGGCTTGGTGATATGGTGTTATTGTATAATTTGATACTACTCTTGTTTCATGGTGAGTTGAAGTCTAAGTGGTCTAGACCATTTATCGTGGTTAAAAAATTTCTGCATGGTGCAATTGAGTTGACATGAGATAGAAATGCCTCATTTAAGATAAATAGGCATCATGTTTAACACTATATAGGAAGTATTGAGGAGTTGAAGATTTGTGAAGATGAAAGACTTGGTAGAGTCTGAGAACCGAAGGCAACTGAGTTATGTCGTGATGCTAAATCAAGTACTTCATGAAAGGCAACCCATAGGCTTGTTAGTGAAGTCTGAGTATCAAACATATTCACATCGTGCCGCGACGTTAAATCAAGTGCTGCTTGGGAGGCAACCCAAGGTTTTAGTGTTCACTTTTTTTTTTGTTTTTAGGTTAAAAGCATGGGGAAACAATTGGAAATTGGAAAAATCTAAATTCAGACAAGTCTAAGTAAGTGGACCTACGACCCTACTTATGGGGGCATAAGTCCAACTTACGACAGGTAGGTTGAAGTTGTAGGTGCCAAAAGAATTTTAGGTATCTAAAGTTGTACTTATGGACCTACTTATAGGAGTTGAGAGTACAATCTACGATCCCATAAGTAGGGGTCGTATAAATCAAACAACAACAAGGGTAGGACCCACTTAAAACTGCACTTATATGGGTCGTAAGCAGTACTTATGCCCCATAAGTAAGGAAAATCATTTTTGGGATAATTTTTAAATCTAGGTCGAGCCATGTGACCCAACTTGATCCAACCCTACCCCTTCCATATAACCCTAAACCTGGCCCCCCAATGCTCCACTTCTTAAAAAATTTGAAACTCTAACTTAATTTTAAACTCCTCATCTTCCCCTCAGTACTATAAAAGGAAAAACCTATCTCACCCACTCTTCACTTACATGAAATTCTCATAAAATCTAGGGATAACATCCGGTTAATCATTTTCTACTTCTAAAATCTGCATTTAAGGTAACAATTCTTGGCCCCACTAGGTTGTAAATTGTATTCTTAACATAGAACTTGAGATAGTAGTAATGGTAATCCTAAAGTTAATACATTCACATAGTTTTTGAAATATGTGGAGCCTAAAAGTAATAAAACTAACTTTGATCCATGATTTGTTGTTTGGGTTACCTATGATCACAAGTAAATTAGAAGTCGAAGTGGTTTAACTTAGATAATATGGGTATACCTATTGAAATTGATTTAATGAATGTTGTACTGTATGAACTGAGCCTAAAAGTTGATATTATCTCTGTGTGGGATAAAATTTTTGGTTAAAATCTAACTTACTCTCAGAGGGTCACTTACGCAGCTACTTACGAGCCTCATAAGTAGTACCTACGGGTTCGTAGGCGGTCTTATAGGTATTAGACTTGAAGCCCTTAAACTTTAGGGTTTTGTCTTATTCTTACAAGGGTACCTATGACCCTCATAAGTACTACCTATGGACCATAGTTAGGGGCTGTTGGTAGCCCTTACCTTGGGTCGTCAGGTTTCTTTAAATTTAGTTATTCTATTCTTGTGTTTCAAGAACTTACAACTAGTTTTTGAGGTACGATGATACCAAAGTCTATGGAAAAGAAGGGAGTTTGGTATAAGTTGTGATACGAGTCTATTGAATAGAGTGGTTTCATTGAGGAGTATCTCATGAGCCCAAATAGCACACCATTGCTCCCTACGACAGACTCTAGGCTGATCATAAAAATAGGCTATAGGTGTAGCAAATGTTGCTGAGTTGGGAACTCAGCTCACACTACCACAGGCACCATAGGCTGAGCCACATCCTACACTAGTACACTTTGTCTGGACTGGGCCTCAGATGATAAATCTGATCTAGTTACCACCATACTCTCACCAGTCTGAGGAGAGAGAGGATGAGTCAGATTCTAGTTTAGAGGAGGAGTTTGAGTCATGGTCAGGTTTAGGTTTAGGAGAGGAAACATATACAATCATCTCCCAATCTGAAGAGGTATCGGTGGCTACATATGGTTCTTAGAGTGAGTCTACATCAAGCTCGGATACACCCTGGTCTGATGAGGGTGTTGATATAGCTAAAGTTCTACATGAGATATCATCATCATCAGCTCAGGGTACCCAACCCACAACTCAAGGAACTCAGGCTACTGCTTTTGCACATGTTGCACTAGAGTCAGACTCCACATATGTCTCTAAAATACCTATAGCTGCGATTTCTTCAAGATAATATGTGGAGGAGATGCAATAGCTTTATGATAGAGATAGTTTTATCACTGAGCAATATCAACCACGACGTAGTATTGTGGGAAAGACCATGATTGAGTTGACCAGGTAGTAGGAGATCTAGACCTACAAGCTTCTATTGAGAGATATCGGCTAGGGTGGATGACCCTACCTTTTGATTCATACAGGTTGGCTCTTGTCCAAGAGTTCTATGCATCATATACATCTTTAATATACCGAGTAACCACAACCAAGGTTAAAGTAGTTGAGCAGTCTCGGTTGACCCACCCTTTGATCAGAAGGTTAGAGTTGATATTTCTGAGGTGGCATCCATCATGAGTTATTTAGGCCTAATTATGTGGGATTGACCATGATAGCTGAGTTCTCTTATTGCATGAGTATTTCATGGAGCAGGCGCACCATGAGGGACGTATAGCACTTAGACTGGATTCTTATACATGGATAGCCACACAAATAGAAGAGTTGGGCATTGATTCCCCATGGGTTAAGGGAGATGGAGAGATCAAGAAGGTATCATTGTACTTTGCAACAAAGTTTTAATGGGCAATGGTATAACATAGATTCAGTCTAACTTCTGCTAACAATATTCTCACCTTAGGATAGAGCAGCCTTAATTGCCAGATTGATTGTTGGATATGACATAGATTTTGCCAAATAGATCTGTATTGATATCCATGTGAGTGTATTTAGTGAGAACACCACTTTTCCTTTCCCTTGTTTGATACAATAGATGTGTAATGTGGTTAGAGTATTGCCTACTCTAGAGGTAGATAAGTGGATTAAGGTGATATACATGGAAGACATTGGCTTGATTAATAATGCGTCAAACCCGATCCTGGCTCATGAAGTGCATCCACCTTCTACTTCTAGTACAACCCATTTTGAAGGGCCTTCACTGAGACTATTGAGAGGCTGAATATGACTATTGATATTTAGATGGGTGATCAGAGAGTTGACTATTATAAGAGACCTAATGAGGTCAATATTTTGTTTTTTTTAATTAAAGCAATCTCAGGAGGTAGCTTTTAATAAAAATAAAAAATAAGATAGTGAACCCATGAGGTCTCTTTTCTGGGAAAAGAAAAATTGGCAGAAAATTGTTGTGATTGTAGCTACCCACCTACCATTTTAATTTGATTCAATAATGTATATATAATTTAAGAAACAAAATCAATCTCAAAGAGTTGTCAATAATTAATCAAGCTACAATAAATACATATCCTAAATTTCCTCCAATACACATTAAAAGCAATATAATGCATCTTTACATACTTGTCAAGAGTACAAAATATCCTCAACTTGCTACCTAACTGCAAAAAATGCCTCTTCTACTACAAGGAGATATCAACATACTATGGTGAATTAACTTTTGAGTTTCTCATCTACTTTTGACACATACACATTTGTCGTTCTAATGCTTCATATATTGAAGATTCTTTATTACCACCTAATGCACCAAAAGAAAGTCAAAGCCACCATGGAAAATAGTAAATCTAATTTAGGACATCTAGAAAATTGATGGGGTATGTGAATTTATCATTACTCATTATCACTGGGAGTCTAACGAACCTGCCAATAAAATAGCATTAATCAGTCAATAATAGAGGAGATCTAGGTCTATAATGCCTTCTCTGAATTACCTATAAAAGTGAAGGGGTTAGTCAATATGGAAAGATGGAGAATTCTATCTTTCGGAATTAAAGAAATAAGACAACAACATTATGTATGAACCTCCATAAAGAAATAGCCTAGCTACTAAGGTATTTTTGGTAACGATATTTCTACATTCTAGTGTCACCTTAATAATCAATATAATGTCAAAACAACAAGCCACCCAATAGTCTCCCGTTGTCTTATCTCAAATTCCTCTTCTTCTTTAGAATCTTCTTGATTATGTTCTCCATCCTATTTACAAATCATAGAAACTATTAGATCAACCAAATCATTTACGGTAACATAAACAATAATCATATTTTTTGTATAAGTTTATTTCGATAACTATTTAAAATAATGTTACTCTTTAGTCTTTATATCATTATTTGATTACTCTAGGAAAAACATAATGTAATGAAAGAGCTGCAGGGAAACAAAGCAAAATCAAACAACTAAAATTAGACAATCTTCTTCCCTCATAGAGCTATATAGATTTAGTTGACTCTTAACCTAAAAGGATATCTAGTTTCAATATGCATAGTTCTTAGGAAATGATATAAAATCACATAAATATCTAATGAAATTTATTTTAGATCATATATTTTTTCTTAAACTTTGTGACAAGTTAAATAATGTCACATAAATGGAGAGATCAATACATAAATTATATGACTTAAAAAGTAAACAAAAAATGATGAGGCAAAGATGGGTGAGGCAGAATAGGTGGCACCTTATCTACCATCATATAGATAACATTGTGTTTTAGATCTCTTTACATGTTCTTGTCTACTTATCTACATAATTCCCCCAATTAGAATTTTCTAGAGAGAAATTGAGAAAAGCAATGGCATTCTAGTGGGCTTTTAGACCTCCAGTAGGTATAGGTTTCCATCTTGACAAAGCTACTCTTCTTGTTGCAAATGGACATAGCAGCCTAAGTATTTTGGACTCTTCAAAAATATCTATGGATGTGTGTCAAATCCTCCGAAATAGAGTATTTTTAAAGAATTCAACACTGTACGAAAGTATTTTTGAAGAGTTCGAGAAACTTGCTAGTAGCACCTTACCTATTCAAAATTGCCTCACTATGGATCCTCATAAATCTCAAAAGGTGTGACTTATAGTCTCTTAACTACTAGTTTTGATACTATATTGCATATTATGTGATAAAAATTTAGGAATTAGTGTATAAATATTAGATACTAATTGAACCCCGATAAATCAAATAGGTAGAGTTGAATTCCTAACACTAACACATCAAACTTCAAATCTTGAATTCACAAAAATGTCTTTAGGTTTTCCATGTTCTTGAAAGGAAAGATTGATTTTTGGACTACAAAAATTTTATGATTGGAATTGTGTTAGTTCTTTAATAAGTTAGTTAACCATCTACTGAACATAGTTAGATTTTCTAGATATTTTGTACCATATTTCACCAGTTACTACTAAAATTTCATCTTAGAAGGAGGTCAAGAGCATTAACAAGCTTAAGTGCCTACAAGTCAGATCTTGTCTTTATTTTTTCATTTTATTCTTAGCCTTTTAGGCTTTAACTAAAGTGATCTCTATTCAATTTAAGTTTATTATCGTCTTTAATATCATTTGATACAGTATGGTTTTGGAATAGTTCCTTCCCTTTTCTCCCTTTCTATATCCTTGATTCATCAAAGACAACCTATGTATTGAAATTTTTGAAAAATTAATATTAATGTAATTTCAATCGGTAAGGTCATTTTTTTGTGTCTCCTTGAAATGTTATGAATTCCCCACCAGTTCAAGGTGATTATAAAAACTCAGATCATGATCTATAATTTGATGGGAATATGGGATAAAAAAACCTTTTAGATAAAAACTCTTAGTTAAATACTAGACAATCCAAATCTAAGCATACAAATTAGAGAGCCAAAACACTGAATAAATTCTTTTGAAAAAAAATAAAAGAAGAGAAAAAATGCACCTCATAAACATTTCAATCTGTGGAGTCTTAGGTGGAGTGGTGGAGGATGGAGAGGCAGATGGTTGTGTGAAAAAGGGTCCGCATTAATATCATTTTTTTATTTTAGTTATTTTAAATAAGATTTCATATTTTAGTCAAAGCACACCATGAATATTTTAAAAATAGCTCTAGATCAATTTTTATAAGTTATTTTTAAAAAAATTTAAACGTTTAGCGACCTCATGAGGTCACTATATTTTCTCAAAATTTAGTTTTGACCCCATGAGGTCGCTATTATTACTTTTTGAATTTTTTCATAATTTAAATGACTTGATAAGGTCTGTTTCTTTAAAGAAAAATAAAAAATATTAGGGAAAAGTGAACTCATGAGGTCTTCTTTGTGTCCTATTTTTGAGGTCTCTTTAGTTAAGTCTCTTTTTAAGGTGTTTTTAGTAGTGATATACACCGGTAGATAGATACATTACGCTCAGAGGTCTGACCATTATGTGAGAGCCATATTTTGGTCATCCCTATTATCATTCCATCTTTTGTATAGCTATTACCTCGAGCTCCTACTATGGTATTTGATATCTTTGCAGAGGATGAGGCGACCCCAATTGTTAGGGCCAAGAGAAGTCATGGGGAGGAGTTATAGGATTCGACTATGGACTATCAACAGGCCCTGAAAAGGGCAGATTATGATTTGATATGTTGCATTCAGTTGATGAGTGAAGATGTGTCGATATGGCATTCGGTGGCTCCTCTATTCGGGTACCACCACCAGCTCCTCCAGTTGAGCCACGTGATGCTCCAGATGGGGACGAGTCAGATTCAAACACCTGGCGTATCCCAGGGATGTCTTCATACCCTGTTTTTACATTATAGTTATGTATTGGGGACTATTCATAATCTTATGTTGGGGTGTGGATATACCACAACTGAGGGTTTTTCTTGTCGTGTTTTTCCCATAGCTTGTGTTATCCCAGTAGAACCAACATGTTCTTGTTGTGCTTGTGTCATTATCTGTGTTATGTTTTGTTTTTGTTTAATTAGGACAAAAATAAGGAACCAAGGGTAGTTGACATATTTTTTTCCTTAAGTGTTTTAACAAGATGATACCCTTCCAAAATTTTTATGAACTATGTGATTGAATATATGCGTGACCATCATTTGGATCTTGTTGTGGCAATAGGATTAGTGACAAAATTATCATATCTTAGGATTGCATAAACTGGTAGGTATTAGTTGATGATATAACCTTGTACCATGAGTGTGTGAGGTACTTACCTAGTTCTCTTTGTGCATTTAATCTAGAACTTGCTCGGTTAGTCTTGCCTAGGTTATAGGATGGTTGTCTAGGATAGGATCATATATCATTTTTAACTTAAGTCCACTCATAGCCTAAATAACTATCTAAATATGAGTGAATATTTATTGATCCTTGGTTTGAGCCTACATTGATCTATTTTCTTGTTTTCACCTGTTCAACTTTCTAATTAATTACAATTAACCTATTTTGGCCCTGGTCCCTCCTTAGAAATTGTGCATCTTAACCCAGGCAAATTGTCTAAGTTAAAGGTGGCTATCATAGGGGTGCATAGTTAAAATTGGGTATGCAGAAAGGTGTTTAGAATAAAAGAAAAATGAATTAAGGTTGGGTGTGGTAGAGAAAAAAGAGAGAGAAAGGAACAAAATGAAATAAAGAACTTGAAAAAGAAAAGAAAATAAATGAAAAGAAAAAAGAAAATCACACCCAATCTAAAAAATCAATAAAGGAGTAAAAGGGAGGAAAAAATAAGAATTGTTGAGAGATGGAGCCAAAACAAATGTGTAATGTCAAAGAGGGTGAGTTACTAAAGCTAAAATGTACCGTACTTGTACCCAAGCCTACATTACAAGCCGAGTAAAGTCATATAGTTATCGTAGTCCAACTATTCAAAAACTAAGGTATAGAAAATAAGGGCAAGCCTAGGGTATTTTGTGCACATTAAATGGAACTTCTTTTGAGAGAGTGAGTGTTTTGACATAGTCCCACACATTGAAATGCATGATGATACTGTGAGAGTTGGGATTTCTTTTCTGTGAGTGTACATGGGTTGTATTTTTAACTGCTTATCTATTTGGGTAATGTAGATTGCATATTTGCTTGGTTGTTGTTAAGGTAATACCATTACTTGATTCCTTTATGTCACACTGTTGTGCTACATAAATCCACACAGTGGTTTTGGAAAGTTAGAAACCAGAGGGGGTAAGTTTTTTAGATGAAATTGGCTTAACTACCATATGTGTCTCAGGTTTTTGTTAGTTAAACATCGTAGTCTTTATTATGTGTTAATTGGCTAAGTACATGCAAATGTTCTAAGTTCAGGGTGTTGATGTTCCATGGTTTCATGGCACTTTAAAGGCTTGAAAATGGAAATCATGCAAGTACTTACGTCTTTTATGTTAGATGTGATGTGTTTTTATGTTCGTTTTGTAGGAAAAGAGGTTTAGGAACAAAATAGGAAAAAGAGATAAAGTGTAACTAGGAAGGCCACTTAAGGGCTGTAAGTACCACTTACAGCCATTGTAAGTACCCTCGTATGTGCCACAAGAAAGATTTGAAAGTCTGAAGTTTTGCTCTGAGAGTTAAAAAGGCCACCTACGAGGTTTAAGTGGAACCTATGACCCGTGTAGATACCTAATAAGTTTCTCTGAGACCTATGAACCCACCAAGGGTCCGTGGTAGTACATACAACCCCTAAGAGGGTTCGAAGTTAGGTTCCAACTTAGTTTTACTATTTTATTTTGGTTAAGATTCTTAGGTTTCTGATGTACCCTAAAAACACCCCATTGATAATTTGTTCTTTGTTTATGCACTCTTTATACATACAACATTATATTGATTTTGAGATACACTTTTGATCTTGGAATCCTTGTTCTTGACTTTTATGGTTTGAGACTGATTTGGGATTTTGGGTTTTATTCTTGAAATATTATGAGATTATTCATACGCTTTATATCATATTCTATGGGTGTTGTTGCAAACATGAGCTGCTAAACCTCATAACTAAGGTTGTGGGAACCCTGATAGAATAACAAAGTAGAGGAAGTGCAAAGTCTTTCTTGATCAGTTTTTATGCATGTATTATGGTTTTCTTTGTATTGATTACATCTTAATGATTGCAGTTGCTAAAAACCTGCCTGTTTTCGATACTAACTTGAGAGAGAGGTTGATATTAGGAAAAGAAGATCACAACAGTAATTTGAAGCTACGAACCTTTATCTAATTAACCTGAGATCAAGAGGAGATAATTAATCCAATCAAGGACAAGGATTAGTAATTCAGCATTCCTAGATCAAAAGAAGATAAGTAAAATTCACTAAAGGGTGTGTAGAGGTGGTTGGTGATACATGACTTGTTAGATTCTATACGCAAGGCACTGTGATAGTTTGACGAACATGATAAGTCTATAGAGATAGGAAGTCATGGGGAACATAGTCCTAGTTTTCATCTCATATTGATTTCAACATAAAGTGATCAAGAATTGTTACTACTATTGTTTTCACCAAATCCCCCAATTTAATTTCTCTAATTTTTTACTACATCAGCAAGTTCTTGACAGAATTTTGTCCTATTCCCTGTAGGTTTGACCCCAACCTTTGTTGGATTCTTTATTTGACAGCAACCGTATTTTACTTTCTTAGAGATGTAATTTGGGCAACATCACTTGTAGCATAGGAAATGGGTGAGGTCGGGAAGATTAAGGTTATAGTGACTCTACCTCAACAAAGCATCAAGAGAGACCTCAATCAATTTATGTTCCTAAGGTTCACTCTTTACAAACTTCTAGGATCGATCTTTTAAAGTCATTAAAAATATTTTCCTCTTTCTATCCTTTCAAAATTTGAACAACTACACATATTAACAAAAATAACAAAGTTAAATCTTTTTTTGATACTTTTCAACCATTTTCTCATTTTTATGTATCACCCAAGGATACAAGGATAATTGGAAAAGAATGTTAGCAGTCCCAACATTACGAACTACTAAGCTCATGCAAAAGCTAAGATCTCCTCGACCCCCAACTTAGTCTAAAAGACTAAGTTGGTCTTTAACCTCACCTAGATACTTTGAGAAGGCTTAGTTTAAGAGAGGGTTTTAAGAGAAAAGGGTTTCAGCGTGTAACAAGGTTATTCAAGAAAATGGGTTCCAAGGCTTAATAGGGGACAAAATTAGTCACTCTACTGACCAAGAGGTGTCTATCTTTTAGTCACAAAGGGTGTTTCTCTCTTTATTAATGGCCTAAGATTATATCTCCAATATCTCATAATTTTTTCTTTTAACGCAGAGCAACTGGTAAAGTTTTAGGTGGACTCGATGCACAAAATCAAATCAAAACCTTTACCACACATGGAACTTAGTCGCATACTCAAAGTACTCTTCCTTAATTATTGTACCAGATTCATAGCACATACCCAGGAAGATGTTCATGTATCCAATATAAGATAATAGTTTTCACAAATATGAGAGCCTAAGAACCTTAACTAAACCAATGGAATTTTTTTTAAAGATGGTGACATTTTTGAAAAATTAAACATACGTCAAAGTGAAAATGAATTCAACAATTTCACATGGGTAATATTTACCCAAGTGTACTATTTGAGTCAAAGTGTTCTATTGCTAGTACAATTTACTATTGAGAATGTGTGCAAAAATAAATTTTATTTGCAATGAAAACACAATTACTAAGCAAAAATCAAAATAAGATTAAAATAAGGAAATAAAAACTACACACATCACACCTCAAATGAAATCCAAAGCTCCAAACATCTAATTATTACAACCCAAATTAAAAAAAGCATCAAAATGTCAAGAGTATCCAAATGTCGCAGCAACGCACCAAAATAATAGAAAATATCTAAAATGTATCAAAAGAGAACCAAAAATAAATATTACAGATCCAAATAAATAAACACCCCACCACCATCTAAGAAGGTATGCATTGTCCTCAATGTAATAGGACTAAATAAAGTAGAGAGATTTAGGGCCCTCCCTGAATGTAGGTAAGCCTGAGGTGGGGAATGGCTCACTAAAGTGGCCACTGTCTACTCATCAATGCTTTGCTCAGGTCCATCTATCTGTATGGGTAGATTTGGTACAATATCTAAAGTCTCCATGGTAACAACTGAGTTGGAGGTCCCAATTTTTGTAGTCTCATAGGCTGATCTCTTTAATGTGGTGACAAGTATAGTGATAATGCCTAAGCTACACCTTTACTCTAAAGATTATTCGGTCGTTGTCAAATGTAGTATCCCAACAAATGTTGGGGTCAAATCCCAAGGGAATAAGTGGAATCATTGCTCTCAACTATTGTAACCAACCAGCAGAACTGGAAAATAAATTGGGGGTTTGAGTAGCAATATCGAACAAGTGGAGAATATCAGCTTTAATTTTAATCAGTCATAAGTGAACGCTAGGATTGTATTCCCCCTGGCTTCTCAACTCTATAGGCTTATCAAGATTTATTGAACCAACTCGATACCTTGCATGCAGAATCGATAAGCTATGTACCATCAACAGTCTTTTGGATGGGCTGACAAATTTCAACCTTTACCTTTTGAGTCTCAAGATGTCACCTTACTAACCCTTATATTTATCCCAGTTAACTATTACATTTTGAGTCTCTATTTATTATATAATAGCTAACAATCTTACTTAGATAATACCTAGTAGCATAAATCTATATTTAAGCTTCAAATTACTGTTGTCATTATCTTTTCCTAGTCACTACTCCTCTTTTGGAGTAAGTAGAAATAATCTAGGTGGGATCCTAACATTTGCAACTGTTAAGATAACTATTAAAGTGAAGATAATACAATGAATGCATGGGTATCGGTTCAGAACAACAATAGCATTTCCCCAACTTCGCCAATCCGTCAGGGTTTCCACAACCCTAGCTAAAGGATTTTAGTTGCTCATTCTTGTGAAGTAATCAACAATATTCATGATTGAAAGCATAAGATAAAATCACAATAATAACAAGTAAGAACCCAAAACCACAACTAAATTAATTAACTAAAATCAATACAAGAGAATTCCAAGACCAAAATCAAATCTCGGAATCAAAATATGTTTTTAAGTATCAAGAGTGCATTACTTCTACTAAAAACACATGAGGGGTATTTATAGTACCTGAGAAAACCCTAAAATGAAAGCTCGGATGAAAAATACAAAAAAGAGTTAGTGGACACATGTGGCGTCCATATGCAGCCTGGCCTTGGGTACATATGCCACATACGACCTAAGGTTGGGCACATGTAAAGACGTATATGTGTAGGAAAAATTTCCTGCAGCTTCTGCTCTCAGGATTTTGGACTCCTAACACTCACCTTACACATATATGGTCCACATGTTGACATAGGTAGTTGCTGAAAGTTATTTTTTAGCTCTTTTATTCTCGATATCTTCACTTTCGGTACTTACCTTAGTCTTATACAAACCACATATAGACATAGGTAAGTGTCAGGCCTTCCAACACTTGTAACAAGCTTCAAATCTTCAACTTTCATCACATGCTTTGGTCACTAACATCTGGAAAGTTTCATGAATACCTAAAATTGATCCAATAAGTAGCCAAAAATACCATTTTCATATTATTCATGAACTTAGTATCCATAATCTTGTTTCCTGCAAATCATACCCAAAATGCATGATATCTAACAAAACAACCTAAGAAACTTGCATATTTTTATAGTTTTAAGTGTTGAAAGTTCTATATTTATGTAGCACATCAACACCCTCAACTTGGAACGTATGCATGTCCTCAGGTAACACAACCCAACAAAATAAAACAAACAAAAGATGATGCTTAATTTTGAGAATCTAAGCAATTTAAGGTAGTCAATCAGCACTTTAAGCTCAAATCACAACACCCCCTCTTATCTCACTTTTCAAAACCAAATGTGTATAATCATGAAGCACAAAAATGTGACACAATAGGATCAAGGTATGGCATTACATTAGAAACAGACAACGAAACATATGCACAAGTTACACTACCCAAATATGTGGACAGCTAGCAATATGACTCGTGTGCCCTCACAACAAAGATTCCCACTTACTTATATGAAATAATGCATGACATCGCAAGGATAGTTAAGAGACACTTACACTCAGAAGAGATGTTTAAATTAATGTGCTTGTGCCCTTATTTTCTTTACCTTAGCTTTCAGACAGTCAAGTTAAGATCACTATAGGATTTTTCTCAACTTGTAATGTAGGCTTGGGGGATGGTATGGTAAATATGGACATATCAAGTAACTAAGCCTCCTTGGAACTACACTAACCTTGGGATGTCACTTATTAGCCAATTTTATTTTTATTTCACCCTTATTTCTCCCTTTTTATTCTTTATTGCACATTTAGGTTGGGTGTGGTCTTTTTTTATTTCTTTTTCACTTTTTATTAATTTTTGTTTTTGTTTTTGTTTTCTTTTTATACCACACCTATCCATACTAACTTTTTTCTTATTTTACACTTCTACTTACCCACTTTATAACACATACCCGTATGATATTCACCCTTAACTTACATGATTTGCCTGAGTTGAGGTGCATAATATCCAAGGAGGAATAGGCCAAAATAGGTTATTGCAACACAAATGGGAAGGTGAATGGTGAAACAACAAAACTAGGCTATAAGGATCAATACAAGGATCAAAGGATACTATTTCACATTAGGAAGGTCATTTAGGCTAAAGTGGACTATAATAAAAAATGGCCTATAATCCTTTCCTAACTAACTATCCTACAACCTACGTAAGACTAATCGTGCAAGTTCTGAATTCAACACACAAAGGGAACTAAGTAGCATCTCACACACACATAACACAGAGCCAATATTACAAACTAATACTTATCCGGTTCATGCTATTGTTAGCAAGTGATTATCATGTCCCTAATCCAAATGTCATACAAAAATCCACAATGTTCACATGGTTCTAAAACAAAAATTTTGGAGAGGTATCATTTTTCTCAAAAACCAATAATAAAAATAACAACTGCCTAAATACTTAAAAATATCTCAATTACATAAAAAATGGCATAATACAAAAAAATAATATGACACAAATTTTAACCTAGACATGTCGGTTTTACAGCCATGCCGTAGCCGCCAGAAAAAGAACCATGGCAAAAAAAAAAAACCATGGCAGTTATAGTATACCCCATCCCAACTAAAAATTATGCACTGTCCCCAATGCACTCAAATAATAAAAAAAATAGAATGAGCATATATTTGGGATGCACTAAGCGTCTATGTCATGATCTTCTCAAGATTAGGGTATATCCACAGGCGGAGGCCATGGTGGTGGTGGTGCACTATAAGAAGATGTATCCATAGCTAGCTTGGTTTGCCTCTGCCTATTAACAAATGCAGTTCCTATTGAATCATGGGTGGCCCTTTTTAAGGCTTGCTCATATGGCCTCTCTGGATTCTGTAGGTCCTCCTCTTGGCCTCTCTTGGAACCAACTATGGAGAATGCCATATCATCTTCTAGGAATAAATCAAAGTATTTGGGACCATGAAAAGGTGATGGCTGAACAACTGGGATACAACTAGATGGATGGTTGATATATGGCTCTTAGTGAGAGAGCATATGTTTGATCTAAGTAGTTCCACTTTCTCTCTAATATCTCCTAGATCCTGTATCTCAATCCTGTTAAACTGGGCTGATTGTCAACCCTCAAATACATATATCCATGAGTGCAACTTAGCTTGTAGCTTTGAATTTGCATCTAGATGCGTAGACTGCAGTCTTGCATCAGCTGTCTCTAGTGTAGTTCAGACCCATGACTGGATCTGCTCATATAATGTCACCACCTTGATCTCAACAATTAGTAGCTGAGTGACAGTCACCTCTAGTCTCTCCTCAACACCTGGTATATCTGTCACACTGACCTCTGCAATAATGTCCTCATCAATAATGTCTATCACAGACATCACTCATATTTTCTAGTTGTTGCACTGTCATACATACATCAAAAACTACTTGCTCATCCTTCAGTTTGAATAAGATCTCCCCCTATTCTATATCAATCAAAACCCTACTGGTGGATAGGAACGGTCTACCTAATATAATAGGGGCTTTAAAATTCACCTAACAATCATGAACCATGAAATTAGTGGGGAAGATAAAGGATGTCACCCTTACTTCTACGTCACACAAAACACCCACTGATTTCTTCACAAATCCTTTATAATTTGACCAGTCAAGGTGTTAATGATGGTAGATATCTAGGCTATTAAGGAGAATGCCAATCTGTTGAGTCTAAAGGAAAGTTTGCTAATTATGTTAGAAGCAAAGCATATGAACTCCTGTGTACTCACTGTGAAAGAGATGGATATTTCAAAAAAGATTTCAGCACTGGCTTAAGGCTAAATTGAGGAGTACTGTATATATTCAGTAGGACAATGCACTTTCTAAAGGCTTCAAGTTACTAATAAAGGTAAAGAGTAAACCATCACTACCTAGATAGGCAAAGAAGGATTTGATCACACCATTATACTGCTACTGGGAACTCAAACTTAAGTAGGTTTCCAAGGCCAACTTGTGATCATGACTCCAGGAATGAGAAAGAGGATTGCAGTCAGGAATGGTCTATTAATAATTTCAAGGGACTTGGACCCAAAGGAATTCATATTAGATGAATAAACTTAAGGCAGTATGAATGAATTAAAGTCTGGGACCTAGTCCTCAAACCTGTTCTAAAAGAGCAAATTGAGACTAAGCTTGATCAAAATACCCTAACCTAATATCTAAGTTAGTGTCACTCTTTCAAAATGGTTATGTCAAGGAGACAGTTATCCATGATAAATTAGGTGGATGTTATTCTAACTCAGTATCATACCTTTACAGGTATACACCCATTCGAACAGTTAGGAGAAGAAAAGTAAAAGAAATCACAACTACAAAATTCAGTTAAAAAGAGAGGTACCTAGTCCCATTACTCAGGTTTGTAGCAAAATAATGTGCCTTATGAGTTTATTAAATTTTTGTAAAAAAAAGGCCATATGTCTTCACCTATATGAACAAAAGCTTTCAAGTCTAAGCAAATGTGAAGAGTCACACCCGTAGTGATTAAAGGCTTAGTTCAAAAGGGTTCTTCTTAAATACCGAACGATCGTCTACTTAATTACAAAATCAAATTTTATATATTTGTTATTCTTCTAAATCCTCTTAGAGTATCCTTCTAAAGTACTCCATATTTGAACTAAACTGGTCCTTCTTCATTTCTTTTAAGAAGAAAAATGGTAGAAATTCTTTCCTATTCAACCACTATGAAAGAATTATCTTTCGATCCTCCTCAAGAATCACCAAGTGTCTTACTTATCACACCTTCCCATAAAATTTTAGAAATCCCATGTGAAACTAATTCTGTCAAAAATCTTGCATCCATTGACAATCTTGCTGAGTTAGCTTTGAAAGTTGACTTAAATTAAGGATCTGACTCACTAATTGAACAAGAAAATTCTCAATCAGGAAATCCCCTTTCCTCATAAAAAATAGAGTCCTCTAATTCTTCTCAAATCTAGGTTCACTCTGGGGAATTCAAAGGTACTAAAATCTCATAAAATTCATAAGAACCTAGTTCCCCTACTCTTTATGAATAAAACCCTATATTTTCCCAAATGTTGATAAAGAAATCTCTGTAAAGAAGTCTGATCCTTTTAGCAGCATAAATTAGGTAGCTAAAAATTTTCTTTTACTTGGACATGATCCCAAGGAAAGTTCTGCTAGAATGTAAGAGCAAGTAGCAGGATAAAAAGATGACTTGACAAAGGATGGGGAATTAATATTACCTCCAAATAAGGAAGATGAAAAGAATGAGCATGAAAAACCTCTAATTTGGAAAATAAAGAAACTGAAAGATAGTAAATGAAAGAAAAAATGACTGACTCTGATATATATGTTACAAGATTCTACTCCACTAAAGGGTCTGAGATGAAATTGCTAGTAGATGCAATAAAGAAGAGTAAGTCTTCTACCTCTAAAAGAAGAAGACTTAGAAAACTACTATAGAGGAAGAAGAAAAACTTAAAATCATAAAGGTGAGAGAAGATGAGGATAATGATTCTAATATTGTTATTGCATCTAAGAAGAAAAGACTAGAAGTTTATGGTGATGAAAGGACTAGGTCCTCTAATTCAAAGTCTGGGAGTCATGGGGTAAGCAAAAAGAAACATATTGCTATCAAAAGAAAGGAAGTTTCTGGGGGAGCTGGTCCTAAGAAAAGAAATATTATTGAAAAGGAACCTAGCAGTGATACAAAACGCAAAAAGAAACATGAAGAAAGGAAAGTTTTATCTATAAAACAAAGGAATGAGAACCAGAGAACATAGAAGGTTCTATATGGGAGAGTTTTTCATCCAAAGATATATGAGAAGACTAGAATGGTAGAACTGGTAGAGTATGTGAGGCATCAGGGTCGGCTGCACCTGCTAGAAGGCATCAGGGTTGGCTTTACCTGCTAGAAGAACCAACTCCTATTGTCTTTGAAGGTGAGGTGAGAGAATTCTACTACTCCATGTAATTCTCAAATGGTGGTTTGAGGTTGACTGCACAGGTGTAGGGAAAGCTTCTTAAGATGGATGAAGAAAGACTGGGAAAAATTTTAGATGTGCCTGGTATAGGGGTGAAAACTATTCTGAACTAACAACCCTCAACTAAATTCATGGTTAATGATTCTAAGTTAGGAGGGACTTCTCTAGCGGTGGTTAGAATAAATTTTCTCACAAGTGAATTCTAACTGGTGTTTGAGTTCATAAAAAAGGTTATTTTGCCAAGTTCAGAGAAAAGAACTATAGTCTCTGCAACTGATCTATTTCTGATTGAATGTTTGATTAAGTTTGAAATAATAAGCCTCCCTGCTCTAATGATAGAGCATATGAACAAGGTGGTTTATGAGATTAAATAAAAACACAGGATGCCCTATGGATATTTCCTGAATAAAGTTTTCAACATTTTGGCATAGTTAGAACTAAGGGGACCCTAGGAACTATCAAACAAAAGTTTATTTTGACAACATTAATGCAAAATGAATATATAGAAGGCAAAGTTGGAACAATATCCCAAGTATTAGAACTATTGGTTGCTTATGTTGGTTGCTCAAGAAAGCTTAACCAAAGAAATGAAGGAGTTCAGGATTGTTCTAGAAGCAAAGTACACTAAAAATAGTGTATCTGAAACTACAGAATCAAAAGTTGTCCCCAGAATCACTAAGTCCCACTGAAGAAACAAAAAATATAAATCTCAAAGGCAAAGTTTTAGAATTAACTAGTGAGGTTCAAGGGTTAAATATTGAACCAATGGCCCTTAACAAATAGTTATTGGATGCTCATGCTGTAGAAGTTGCTAGAATGAACATGTTGCTAAAATCACTCTCCCTTAAGCCCCCTTCTACTTGAGTCCTAGTGTGTCATCTTTCTGTATTAATTTTTATTATGGCCTTTACAAATAAGTTTTTTGATTTTTTTGGTATATTGTAATGGTGCTAACAATGAATGAATTTCAGCTTGTGTGCTTCATTTTTCTACTGTATTTTTTAGTCGTTCCTCATGTTAGTGTTGTCCTAGTGGCCATAAGTTAATTAGCCTGTCCTTATCCTTACTCTTGGTTTACTGTTAATTTTTTTAAATGATATAAAAATTAGGAATACTGACTTCATATGTAAGGACCAAGTGTGTATGTGTGCAGGTATGAGTGTGCTTATATGGCGCATGCTGATAGGGGGAGTATGGTAAGGCACAATGATAGGGGGTAGAAAATGTGCTCATGTATGTGCTCAAAGTTTTTGATGTAAATTATAACAAGGGACCAGGTCCTTATGTTACATAATACTAGAATCATGATGATAGGTGGAACATTTATCTTCAAGAGTGGTAATCACACTGATTAATTTTGATAAATGTGTATTAATACTCAAAGCTTTGTGGTTGGTTTGTCACCATCAAAAAGGGGGGAAATTGCTATATGTATTTTTGATGATGAGTACATAACTACAAGAGACAAGGTCCCTGGATGTCAAGGCAACCGTACAGCTGGCACGCATCTGCACAGCTTTGTCTATTTGTATAAAAAACTGGGGTGTTGCTTGTACTAATTAGGACACTTGTTCCAATGACATTTTATCCCTAATCATCACTCATCTATAAAAAAAAAGGAAGTTTCTTGATCAAATGGTTTTTTCCAAATACTCAAAGAGTGTTAAAGAGAGGAAAAAGGCAAAAACCTAGTTTACTACATTGCTCAAGTATTGCTCATGTTCTTGTTTCCTTCGAGAGCTAAAAGTGTGAATATTCTTAAATAAATCCTAATTTGTAAAAAAATCACTTATGTTATAAGAGTAATGAACTTTTATGTTTGATTAGAGAGTGCTTAGGTAGAGTTACCTAAGTCCAAAACTAGTTAGAGTTAACCAGTGTTGAGAGAGTCTTCGTAGAGTTTCCAAGGTTAAGCTATAGTAGAGTTACTAAAAGTAGGAGGTGCCTAGAGTTAGGATGAAATTGAGTCTATAATAAAGAGGTTGATTATAGTGGATTTCTGAGGTGATTGTGAGGGCAATCTTTGTTTTTCCTTCCCTTGAGCAAGGGGGTTTCCACGTTAAAAGTTGTGGTTTTTCCTCCCTTGATCAAGGGGGTTTCCACGTTAAAGTCTTGTGGTTTTGGTCTTCCTGCAATGTCTTTTATTCCTGGTTGCTTTGCTGTATTTTTTCCTGTGATTGACTTTAAGGGACCTGGTCCCTCAGGTTGATTATAGTGGATTTATGAGGTGCTTATGAGGACAAGCCATGGTTTTTCCTCCCTTTAGCAAAGGGGTTTTCACATTAGAATCTTGTATTTTAACTTTGTCTGCACTATCTTTTATTCTTGGTTGCTTTACTATGTTTTTGCTTGTGATTGACTTTGAGGGACCTGGTCCCTCATTGTGTGGTGCAACCCCTAAGGGTTCCAACAAGTGGCCTGAGATTAAACCTTCTGGTTCAAACCTAAAATGTCATCATTAATCTCCTTAAGGTCATTCTCCTAATTTTCTTGACCCTTTACCAGCTTAGTCAGCATCTTTTCCATTATTGATTCTGTATCTCATCTGCCAGGTAGAATGTACATATCTGCCTTCTCTCTGTATTTATCCTTCTATCTCCAATCACCATCTTGCTCCCCACTATAGTCTCTGTATCTATCATAATATTTCCAACCTTGGTTTCCTTGCCCTTGGGCACAGAAATCCACCCACTGATGATCTAGATATTTTGCTCCCTCCTCTAACTCTGACTCATAAGCTCTGAAAGTTTCAACCTATGCTCTAGCTGTGGTCACCAGGGTCACTAATAGCTTTAGTGACGGAACCCGTTTCAGCCTCACGAGTTTGCCACCATCGGTTAGTAAGAGAGATTTGGTTTAGAATATCAAAAGCTACCTCCCAGTGCAATCTCATAAGTACTCCTCTAGAGATAATGTCTACTATGGCTCTTGAACTGATGGTCAGGGCTCTATTGAATAACTCCAATAAGTTCGTCCCTAAAATCTGATGGTTGGGCACCATATTCAACTTCTTCTTAAACCTAAAACAAGCCTTATACATAGACTCGGACTACAGTTACCTGAAATTATAAATCTCATCCTTAAGCTAGAACATCCTGTATGGAGGAAAGAACCTATTCAAGAATTTCATGCACAGCTCATTCTATGTAGTGATAGATCCTATTAGAAGCTCCCCAACCATCAAGATGTTTTTCCTATAAGTGAGAAGGGGAACAACCTCATTTTAAGTGCTTCCTAATTTATCCCAGGATGTGTATACGAACTGGAAATCCCAATGAAATCTTGAAGGTGCATATTTTCATTATCTGTAGGAAAACTCGCAAATACACCCTTCGATCATTGCACTTGTTGTGTCAAACTTAATGCCCAGCGATAAAACAGGAGAAACAATGTCTCTAGTCTCTGTCGGATCAACGTATGCCATATTTTCTTCTTCATCATCCTTGTATGGATGCAAGAACTTATATTCTAGGATCACTTGAGGACGGCCACCTTATACTATTTTTAGATTTCCACTAAGTGCTGCTCGGTGGTCAGCGGCCTATCTCTGCTCATCTAACTCTTTCTCCCAAGCTATCCACTAAGCTTTATATATTGCCTCCTCTCATTAGTGGCTTGTTCTAAAAACACCCATGTCTTCTGATCAATAATTTCCTGAACTCCTTCAGGAGGAGGGGCAGGCACATCATCACAAACCCCTTCAGGCATATCATCTCTTTTTTGTTCTATCATTCTATTAGGTATTTGTAGAATCCTCTATGGATTTGGATTCAATAAGATTATGGTATTTCCTCTACTCCATATGGAAGGCATACACCAGAGTATACCCAACTAAGAATAAAAACAAAATGAAAACATAAAAACTTCAACAACTTCAATTCATAAATCAACACTGTAGTCCCAGGAAAGGCACTAAAATTTCATAATGCCCAAGACACACCTTCAATATAAAGATTATACAGCCTATGTCACATGTAGTAACCCAAAAAAAGTTGGGGTTGAATCCCAAGGGAATACGTGGAATTGTGGCTCTCAACTATTGTAGCCAACTGGCAGAACTGGAAAAGAAATGGGGGTTTTGAGTAGCAATATTGAATAAGTGGCGAATATCAACTTCGATTGTAATCAGTCGTAAGTGAACACTAGGAATGTATGCCCCCTGTCCTCTTAAATCCATAGGCTTATCGTTCTTTATTGAACCAACCCAATACCTTTCATGTAGAATCGATAAGTTATGTACCATCAATAGTCTTTTAGATGAGCTGACATATTTCACTCTTTACCTTTTGAGTCTGAGGATGTTGCCTTACTAACCCTTATCTTGATTCTAGTTACTATTACCTTTTGATTCACTAGTTATTAGATGACAGCTAATCATCTTACTCAGATAATACCTAGTAGCATGGATGAACAATTAAACTTTAAATTACTATTGGAATTATCTTTTCCTAGTCACTACTCCTCTTTTGGTGTAAGTATCAATAATCTAAGTGGGATCCTAACGTTTGCAACCGCTAATATGACTATTAAAGTAAAGATAATACAATGCATGCATGAGTACCGGTTTAGAACAACAATAGCACTTCCCCTACTTCGTCAATCTACCAGGGTTTCCATAACCCTCGCTAAGGGTTTTTAGATGCTCATGCTTATGAAGTAACCAACAACATTCATGATTGAAAGCATAAGATGAAATCACAATAATCACTAGTAAAAACTCAAAATCATAGCTGAATTAATCAACCAAAATTAATACAATAGAATTCCATGACCAAAATTGTATCTCAAAATCAAAATATGTTTTTAACTATCAAGAGTGCGTTACTTCTTCTAAAAAACACAAGGGGTATTTATAGTACATGAGGAAATCCTAAAATCAATGCCCGGGCGAAAAAGGACAAAAAAGGGTTGGTGGCCATAAATGGTGTTCACATATGTCCTAGCCTTCAGTGCATGTGCCACATGCAGCCTGAGGCTGGGCGCAATGTACATACCTACCCACATGTGCTACATATGGTCCATATGTTAACATAGGTAAGTGCCAAAAGTTATTTTTCAGCTCTTTTACTCTCGAGATCTTAACTTTTGGCTCTTACCTAAGTCTTGTAAAGACCACATGTGCTACATGTGGTCCACATATAGACATAGATAAGAGTCAGGCCTTCCGACACTTGTAACCAAGCTTCAAACCTTCAACTTTCATCACATGCTTTGGTCACGAACATGGAAAATATCATGAATGCCCACAATTGATCCAATAAGTAGCCAAAAACACCATTTTTCATACTTTTTGACGAACTTAGCATCCAAAACCTAGTTTCCTACAAAACATACCCAAAATACATCATATCTAAAAAACAACTTAAGAAACTTGCATATTTTCATAGTTTTAAGCATCAAAAGTGCAATATTTCTATAGCACATCATTTAGCATTCTCAATTTCTTACCGGTCAGTATACTCTACTACCTATGGATCAACCTGAATTCTAATTTGGCCACTGTCCTCAAAGAAACAATCAATCTCAACCATGTCCACTGCATCATTCGAAGCACAATCAGACACATCTACCTCCCTCTGCTCAATTACTAGATTAGTATCACTAATAGATATAGTAGTTGGGTCTGGTATCTTAGATAAAGCTCCCCACAAATGAGTTACATCATGGAATTGAAGCTTATCTACATGCATTCGAAGGAAAGCTAGCTTCCCTTTCATCCAAGTCACAATCGCTGGTGGAACAAACTCCTAGGTGGTACTCAATGCATCCAACCCCCTCTCAAAATGCTTTAAGGTCTCTATAATACTACATATCTCTTCATATACTGGGTCTATAGCAACTTTCAAACCACTAGAAATCATACTCGGTATATCCCTCTCAAGTTTGGTTAACCTAGTATCTCCCAAATAGGTTATCTTCCCCATCGTAATGATGTTAGCATGAGCTAATAAGGCCCTTAAGAATCTTGCAGTAGTGAAAGGCTGAGGAGTGGGGCCACTAGGTCAAGGTGTTTGAGGAGATGTGCCTATAACTGGAGCAGTAGTAGCAACAGTAAGAGCAAACTAAGAAGAAGTAAAATCTAGAATAGAAATAGGAGTGGGTTAGCTGACATCACTATCAAAAGAACTTAAATCAACTACCGGGGCACAATTCTCCTAGGATTTCTTCTTTCTAACCTCATCAACTAACTCTATCTTTATAATATCAATTGTTTCGGCAGGGGCGTATTCAGATTCCTTTTTCTTATTGAATGGTACTTTGGCAACAATACCATTTCTGATAAAGTCAATTATACTATTAAAGTATTGGCGATCATTGTCAATATATTTTTATCCAACAAGAGTTGGGATTGTATCCACAGGGAATGAGATCTATAACTTAACTCTAAAGTGTCATAAGTGACTACAAGTCGGCTCACAATGTAAACATTAAACATGAAAGTAAAATTGTGGGGGGGAGGGGGTCTTAAATAATTTTTGGTGTCAAGTTAATAGTATCAATGATTGGTTTACAAAAGCAAAATGCAACAATAATATAATCAAATAAGTTAAAACACTTAGGGTTATGTCTTTTTTAGAATAATTGTTTCCATTGGTAGATGCACCTAAGGTTCGATTGCTAGTTATGATTACGCGCGTGGTTTTAGTTATTGGAAATGATTTTTCAATTCACAAACAAATTTCATGTGGACTTCTATCGAACACCCAAATGTCTACACTACCCTACAATCATTAACCTCGATATGGATAATCTATCACTAGAGTTACCACTTAAATGTGTGTAACTCAAGTTTCGTTAGCTAAATCTCTTCCCTCTTGTACCCTTTTTAGGCAATACAAAAGATCCAAGCATAGACTAAGTTTGCAACCTCAATCTATAAATTAGGGCATAAAGATTTAGCTAAATCATAGCACACAACCCAACACAAAGGTAAATAATCACTACTTACACACAATCAATACTTAATAATGCATAACCCTAAGTATAAGAATTTAGCTACTCATAATAAAAGAAGAAGAAATTATACCAAATTCTTCGTCCATATCTGCTACAGAATCCAAATGTTTCGTAATAAAACTCTAAATTCCAAAATAAAGTAGTAAATCACATGATTAGGATTTGACTACAAGCTCAAGCATAAGAAAAATTGACAAAATATAGGGTCTTCAATAGGAAAAAAGCTTAAATAGCATCAGGAAAAATAGGCCACATAATTACAAAAATGCTACGGCTTGGTAATTCAGCTAAGTAGAGTCCATCACTGAATGAGTCGGCGATACAAAAAATTGTACATGGCTCGATGATTAGTCAACATGAAAATCTCCATGGGTTGGCTTCTATTTTTTAGGCAATGTTGGGCTTAATCCGTCGATTAGTTCGACGATGCATCAAAATGTTCATTGAGTTATTGTTTTGCTTCTTCTTTTCATGGATATTTTCTATTAGAAATTGCGAAAGAGGGACCTATTCATCAATCCACCGATCTCTTCAGTGATGCATTGAAGTGTCTTTTTCATGCCTTTGTGCAATATTTACTCAATCTTTCATCCTTTTGTATCTTTTCAATCCTTTTTGCTCTTTTGATCACTTTTAGGACTTTACCCAAAAAATTTAAACCAAATAAATGTTTAAAGTGCTTTAATTTAGCTTTAGGACACATTTCATCCTTAATTTTAGGGCAAATCAATCAAAAATTGCCAACTCCTTAGTTGTGCCAATAGTAAAAGGGATAAAAATGTAAATATCGAGCTATGCTAGGAAAATGTAATAAGGAGATATATAACTTCAGAGAAAAAGCAAAGGGCTAAATATAACCAAACTAGGCCACCATAATCTTAGAAGGAAAACACAAGAAGACAAATAACCTACCGAGCCCCCAAAAGCCAGTGGTTGCAAAAAAGAGGAAAAGATTAGATAAAAACCATAAATAACCTTTAACCATGCCTATCTATAGTACTTTTTAATCACAAATCCATAATGATAGTGCACATCAAGCTTGAACCTTACTAACTGATAGTAATGAGAGGCCAGACGTTGAGCTCAAATCAGAAATAATGGATAGTAACAAGAGTCCAAACATGCATATAAAATCGTTAGAATCTCCATACCAGAACCATGTATAACTAAGAACATTCCCAATAATAATCATTGTCAATATTCGAATAACTAGATTATAGTTAAAAACTAATGTCGTACTCAAATTGGAACTCATAAGAAACCAATCGTACATGATAGATGATTCCATAAGAAGCAACCTTAACCCAATACTAGATATCATACCAGCGCCAAAATTCATGACAGTAGCAATAGAGCATATCTTGAACTTGAATTGGAATTAAAGTATAAGTATAAATATACATAAAAATACCTAAGCATGGAATGGCTAGAGAAATTCCAGAGTCTTCAACCTACTCTAAGTATACTGGATCACTTAAATCTCTAGTCACTAAGCATATGGCCAGATGGGTTCCCTTCACACGTTGAAGTAGAGCGAGTTATGGTCAGGTACTATTCTACTAGGGAAACAAGTGAAATAGGTTAATAATCAGGTCTAAGCCAATCATAACCCTATGTAATAGCCTAAAGTAGCCTATTAAACATATAACTAAGCCTAACAGAGCTTCATTTGTATCATTCTATCTAAACGGGGATGGTGAGGCCTTTTATGGTGCCTTTATAACAAACGAACTATGCTATCTAATAAAATTCGATACTCTAAACTCAATGGTAATATTAGATTTTTGAAAAAATGTCATTTTCATAAAGTTGACCCATGAAACCCACTTTCACAACTTTTCAAACCGAGTGTTGAAATAAGATATAATAGCCATAAAACCATGCCAACCATGTTACCACCCAAAAATCGATGTTCTAGATCTATTGGGACAGTTTATTTTTCCACCCAATGCACAGATCAATAAATATTGATCAAAGTCAACTATAAGGCTTTTCAAGTCACCCAAAACCACAATATCACATAAATCACTCTAAAATGCACCGAGAACTGTGCCATTCATCCCTACACCCCAAAAATACCATAAAATTACCACGAGGAGAAATAAAATAGGCAAATCACATAGCAATAGATATTTCACATAAATCACCAAAAATCCGATCGTTACACATTTGGGCACATAGTCTACAACAACCAAAATATACTTATGGCCATAAAGAGCCTATAAAATTAATGCCTCACATATCAAACAATTCTACATCTAATATAGTTGTTATAGGCATCTCTTGATGCCTAGAAATTGACCCTTGTTGCTGGCATTAATTGCAAGTTCTAACAAATTCATAAGCATCCTTATGAATGGTGGGCCAGTAGTATCCACTTTGAAGAATCTTTCATATTGTGCGATAACCTACGTGGTGTCCACCCACAAGGGAAGAATGACAAGCTTGCAAGATATTAAACATCTGCATCTCTGATACACTTCTTCAAATAATATTATCTGCACACAATCTAAACAAATAAGGCTCATCCCAGAAATACTTATTCCCATCATGGACAAACCTCTTTCATTTTTGAAAATTCAGATCATTGAGAATAATGTCACTCATAAGATAATTTGTGAAGTTTACTGACATGGCCCAAATTGGGGCCTTGTTGTAATAGGCAATCTCAAGTCCAACCCAATCTCGTAATATAAACTTTGAACATATAACAGGACAACATATCCACCATGTGGTGACTTTGGGATAAGCCTATATCTGAGGCCAACCCAACCAAGTCAATCTACCCAATAACCAACCAATCCAACCAAACAAAAACCATAAACCAAAACCAAGACAATAACTCAATTAATGTTTATATATGTATGTCATAATCCATCCATACCATACCTAAGTCCATAGGTGTCCATACAAAGCTCTAAACCAAACCAAAGAGTAGCTAGTCGGGATATGCCCCCGACATAGCCATAATCCAAGTCTATAAAAGACAAAAGTACATAAAGTTATCTATGACATGAAATAGATGCCTTTGGAGTCCAATCTCTGATCTTTAAGATAGGATATAACCTTTTCCCTTAATATCCAAGGAATGAAACTATCCTCTTATTATATAACTGACTCCATAGACTCCATAGCCTAAAAGTAGAACAACAAGAAAGTTAAACATTCCTAGATGCCTCGTAGCTTCTTGATTATAAGTTTGGTGCAGAACATACCCATAAGCAAGACTCTACTCGACACGACTTTGTGGATACTCCATTACACCAAAACCTAAAGCTTTAATACCAACTTGACACGACCAAAACTAGGGCCTTATCATTTTGGGAAATCTCAAGTCCAACCCAAACCAGAGACCACCCCCGATACCCAACTAAACCAACCAAAATATACCCTGAGTTGGATGAACTCCGAACATATAACAAGATCACATATCCACCAGGTGATGACTTTGGGATAAGCCTATATTCAGGGCCAACCCAGCCAAGTCAATCCATCCAATAACCAACCAATCAAACCAAACCAAAACCATAAAGCAAAACTAAGACAATAATTCAATGGATGTTTATATATGTATGACATAATCCATCCATACCATACCCAAGTCCACAGTTGTCCATACAAAACGTCTAAACAAAACCAAAGAGTACCTAGTTAGGACATGCCCCTGAAATAACTATAATCCAAGTCTATAAAATACAAAAGTACATAAGGTAATCCATGCCATAAAATAGATGCCTTATAAACTATGGAATCTCACCACTTTAATCCAATAGTTCATCCCAAATTTGAACAATAGTAGGAGGAGTAGAATGGCTAGTTTCTACATCATACGGAGATACATCCGCTCAAAGATGGATTAGCGGGTGAATGCTAGCATGTTCTCAAGATAAGGATAAAATAATGCCATCTAGTAAAACTAAGTAAACCAACCATATGCATACAAACCATACATATATATATAACCATGCCAAGAAGGGGACTGGGCTTAAGAATACATTTGAAACCATTAATATGGGTATGTGTAGCTTAGCTATCCTTAACCACCTATAGGCTATAAAGGTCCAGTGTAACCCCTAGAATAAGCCTCGATGCGTGTAGCTACACGAACCAGAGATACCATAAGAGTATAGGATTCCTGAGTACCCTTACCCTCCATGATAAATATGTATAGTGTACTTAGAGGATTCCTGTGTACCTTGTTGTATCATAAAAAGGTTGCCATGCCCTATCCCTCATGTCGGCAAACATGAATTTCCAGTGTTCGTTCATTGAACTCCCATCTTTGCGATTAGCTATCACATCCTACCATTATTTACCAATTAAAACTATTTCCAACAAACTAAAACATTATACCATTTATCATTTACCAAGGCTATTAATAGTGGTATTATCATACCGACTATAACTTATAAGTATTGTTGTCCTTATCCAAACCTTTTAAGGTAAAGGGATTCCCGTGTACCCAATTACCAAGTTAACTTGAGGGAGTCCTATGTACCCAGTAAGTGTTCCATTATGTTTTTTTAGGGTATTCCATTATACCCCATGAGTATGCCATTATTACATTAGCTTGGGAGATTCTGTTGTACCCCACAAGTGTTCGTTTAACATGTTTACTTGGGGAATTCCATTGTACCCCACAAGGATGTTCAATTAAGCCATAACTATTATTTTAACCAGTTTCATTATTTCATTCACTTGGGGGATTCAAACGTACCCCATAAGGTTTTTATTAAACCAACCATAACCACCAAGACCTTACCCTTTAACCATTTCAAACCATTCACACCATTTAAACCATTTTAGATTGTTCCAAACATTTAAAGCATTTATACCATTCAAACCATTTAAACCATAAAATACCATCTAAATCTATTTAGGGTTCCATTACCACACCATACCATGCAATAGTTCTAATGAAAGTTCAACAATAGAGTGAAAGCATTCGTTTAGGCATTTTATCAAACATATTGAGGACATACCTTCACCAAGACCAAAACCAAAGCATAAGCCATCATTATTAGGGTTACTCATGACCCATTTGTTAGACCATAACCAACAATCACCCATATGTGAAAACTATTACCAAAAATATGTAAAAATATAGTTTAAACCAAGACCAAACAATATGTATCAAGACCCTCAACATTGTTTCAGAACCACCAATTATGATTTCACAAATCAATGTTTAAAACACATTAAATCATGCCTTTAGTTGGAACTAACAATAAGAGAATAATTACATACCTTAAACATAAGGATTTTAGAGATTAACTTGACCCTTGATCCCTTTAAAGAACACGTGTAGAAACCCTAACCTCTAATCTTGAAGAGACTGTTTAAAGAATGTGTTTGGACTATTTTTGTTCTTTTACAAGTGTTATGAGAGGCCACCAAGGGTTATACAACATGGGTACATAAGGGTTTTAGGGTAGAAAACATCTGGAATTACCCTCGACTTGAAACTAAAAATAAGTCACGTAGGAGGGTATGACTCACCCATGCAATCTGTACCTTAGGGTACGAATGCTTACCTAACTCATACCCTAGACCTCCCCAAGACCCTCCACACTGGTTCTGATACGACTATGCAATCCCAACTCGTACGTTAGAGTATGAGTGGTACCCCAAACTGTATCATGGACAGTTTCAATAAGACCAACCAATAAAGCACCATACGACTTAGCATTATACCCCTTATATCCTAGCATATGACTCATACAATGTTGAATTATATCTTGGACAGTAAATAAGCCAACTCTACTGCCCAATATACGAGTGAACCATCAAGCTATCCCTCAACCCGTATCCAAGAGTACGAATGGTACCCTTGAGTCATAACAAGTCTAGTAAGTTCAAAACCCAAGAAATTTTACAAGGGTCAAATACTCAAGGTGTTATATTTGCATACCAAGGAACAAGGCTAAGATAGCTACAAGTACTTGTAGCTATCTTAGCCTTG